>NC_134432.1:10000000-10311818 GCF_030867145.1 Opisthocomus hoazin
ATATGAAGTGATGTTCTTTTATGTAGTCTGAAGCATAAGTGTTATCATGGACCCATCCTGGTGGAGGAATTTCCTAGGATGTCCTGGAGAATGAGGCTGTCACTGGATAAGTCATTCTGGTTAGTAGCTCACTGGTGATGGTCACAGCCATGAACCCTAGCTGTGTTGCAGAGATCACATGGGGTCTTCTCCAGTGAAGAGTCTCCTGGAGAATCTCCTTGTGGCACTAGATCTGCCTGCTTCCTTGGAGAGATCAGAGCGTGCCTGATGCTTTCTCTTTGAGAAGAGACAGTCTACTGATGGCACAAAGTGAGGAGAGCTTTATTCACTGGGAAAGTGCTGACTGTGCTATCAATCAGCCCTCATACAAGCCTTGAGTTATTAATAAAAAGCCTGGTAATCTAACACCTGCTCTCAATCTTCCTTTCTGAGGGCATAAAAAGCCACAAGATGAGCCTCAGCAGTTTTGTGCATCTCCAGGACTTGTTAAATCTCTCTTACTTCCTTTAACCCACTTCCAGAAATCTTAAGCATCGATGCTTTATGCTCTGGCTTGTAAATGAAGCCTGTTATTATCATTGAGATAGTGTTTTTATGGCATAAATAATGAGCTGAAACAGGGGAAGAGGCGTTGGGTGGAATTACTGCCTGAACTGAGATGGAAATAATCAATATGTCCTCACTTACAAATCTCATCTGCATGTCGACTCCATCTCCCTGGCTGTCTCGCTACCAATTCATTGCACAGGAGACCCTATAAAACATGCTGGTGTCATTGATCTGTTTTATTCATAGCTGAAGATAGAAATGCATCATTCAAAATTAATGGCAGGGCTGCTACTTACTGCCCCATCCAGATGAAAGTATCCTGCAACCCAGCATGGGTGGAAGGTAGGGGTGGGGTTCAAGCAAGCAGCAGCATGTTCAGATCCATCACAAGATGCGTGTGCTTCAGAGTTAACGTCTGGTGTTTGGAAATTGTGTTGTGTCACCACGTTGGGCTGTATCATGTGTGGCAGAGCAAAAGCAAAAAGGCTTTTTTCTTTGATCACTTCATCATATTCATCACTTCACATTACTGAGAAGTTTGCAGTGGAACCTGTGTCTGCAGTTTCAGTGGTTTCGTATGGAGACATTTGAGAAGTTAATGAAGGGCTAGACAATAATGGCTTAATTAGGGTATTTGTGGCATTCAAGGGGAAGAATTGATTTGAGATGTGTAGATCATATAAAAAAAGCATAGACATGGAATATGGTATTAGAGAAAGTGTTTATCAAATAACAAACTGCAGTGGGTTATCTGTTGTACATGAACAAATGGAGGGAAAACAAGCACTGAATGTTACATAGGGAGAGAAACTCTTATATCTCTCCACACTTGTGGCTACCTCTGTGCGATAGAAGGTTCTTGTTCTATTTATGTATGAACATCTGGAGGAAGTCAGCAGTCTGTCTTCCTCTACTGATAGTAAGAAAAGCAGAAAAGGAGTCTGGAAATGAGCATGTGCTCTGGACAACCTAATCATGCTGGCAAAAATCCTTGGCTAGAGACCTCCCAGGAATACTTTTGCTGCTGGCACGTAAGCCTCTTGAATAGGAAGCATGTGTCTGATTTGAAGTTCAACTGGATGAAAAGAATTATTTGGGACTTGTCTCTAGTGGTCACCTAAAAATGGATTTAGGGAAAAGTGTAGTTAAAAGGAAAAGAAACTAAGCTAGTTTTCCATTCCTTACCCAGTCAAAATGACAGATCAACCTGCAGTGCTGCTACTTATCCTCTTTAGGTGCTCTGGCAGAGAAATTGCCACTTATTTGAGGAGAAAGAATTCCTTGGAAAGCAGTTTTCTTTTCCAGGTATCTCATTTGTGACCTAGTTAAAGCTTGCCTATTGATCTTGGAGGTAAAAAGAAAAGGAAATAATCTATTGGATCAGGTGCCACTGAGGGGAAGGAAGTTTGGTTATTAAGCACGGCTCTAAGAGGGTTTCCACTTGTTCACTTTGTCCTTTTTCTGTCCTCAGCTCTAGTCAATCTGACTGCTAATCCCAGGGGATCTTTTTACTGCAATAACCCAGTAGTTATATGGAGAAAATGTGGTCCTGCAGTGTGCAAGATCTTCATGCACTACTTTGTCCTTTGCAGCTTGTTTTGAGATGTTGCAAATCCACACCTGTCCAGCCATAATTTTTTTACAAATGGTGTAAAGGAAAAAGGAGATCAAAAAATGGCTGAGGAAAACCAGTTATCTCTTAATAATGTGGGTGCTGGACATAGTTCAAGTTACTCTTCCACCTGAGAGAGAACAAGACCTGAAAATGGTATATGGAGGTAAATCTGTAAGTTGGATTTATAGAACTAAACTGGCTGCCAACAGACTGTCATGGAGTAAATTCTAATTGCATCTGCAAACAGTGTAGCCCATCGATGAGCACCAAGAGCACCTGAGTTCTGATGCCGTGAAAAGCCGCAATTGAAGACTCAGTAGCTGGAAGACTATTACGCAGATATTCTTTATTACAGCGCCGGGCACATGGGGGATCTCTCCTCCAAACGTGTGCACCGAAGAGACACAGTTACTAGGTATTTATGCTATGTTAACATACACGTTCATTACATTTCCAAGAAATTCTTATCATGGTAATGTTTTTTCTGAGAACTCATTAGTATATGGCAACGTCCTTTGCATGTTTGTCGGTGTGTCTTGGTGATGGCACGGTCTTCAGATTATCCTGCAGCCTCCTTATCTCTGTAGTTTGCATACCTGTTCTCCCAAGGCCTAAAGGGATTATTCCGGAGACTCTTATCTCACAACCTTCCCAATTATTCACAAAGAACCAAGACTTGTTTTGGTTGTGCAATGATTCTGACCACCTAACATGATGACATCCCCTACATGTTACTTTTGTTACATTCACAGTTCTTTGCTCCCAGACTGAAGCCCAGCCTGCCCTGCTGCCGCAGAGCTGCTCCCAGGTTCGGATTTACTGTGGCTCACTGCAGAGAAGCAAGCCAAACCTTCTGGTTTATTGAAAAATCTTCTTTCAGACACAAATTGTGTTCAATAATAGCTCAACCAGTTGCTCTTTTCTTGATTTTACTGCAACCAGCATATATAGAGAGTATTTTAAGAGTTTCTGTAGCATCTGTCTTATTGGGAATCAGAGCATTGGATTATATGGTAGATCTCAAGCTCGAATACAGCAAGTGACAGTTCAGCTTGCTTCATGGAGGACTTGGTATGTGAAGATAAAACATTGTGGTACCCAGAAGAGTTCTTGTTTCTTAAATTTCAAAATGTTTTCTAGTTTAACCTAATCTACCGCAAGCTCCACTGACTTATTTTTATATAGGTGAAAATCAAATTAAAGCAGAAAACTAAGGGTAAGGACTAGCACTGAGGCCAGTTTCCCCATCTCATTTGTCTGGGAGCTGCACTACAGCAATGCAAGAGGAAGATGTATCAGAGAAGGGAAGGAAAATGACTGTTAATCCCAAAGTTTGTTCTTTCCCTGTTTTTATTTTTGTACTTGTCAGAGCAAATCAGTGCCTGTGCTAGGTCTGCTGGAAGGCAACCCTTTTGGCTAGAGCTTGCCTCTACTGCCGCTCCCTGCAGAGAACATAGGATCCATTAAGGAAGTGAAGGACATGTTTTGAGGGAAGCTTCATCCTTGTACATGTTTAATAGTGTTGCAAGTCTGATAGGAAAGCTGAATTGTAAATCTTGCTTCTTGTGTTCCTTTTTGAGCAATTTTCTCCCCCATTCCCTTATTCAGAATAAATTAATCTATCATCCAGAATTTGGCCCACCAGCAGCTGTGACTTTATCACATGAAGTGTGTGTATGCATTATGGTTTTGAAGAGTTTTAGCAGAGGTGAATTGTGGCTAGGCACCAGCTTCAGCCTGCATCAGAAGGCTGGCTCTGTAGTCCAGCTTGGCATACGGCCTATGCTGTACCATGAACCTGACAGTATGAGCTTCAGTTGAAGACTATTGTATAGGAATGTTGCCTCTTGAAACAGTTAATTTTACCTTTTTTAAGGTTACAGTTAACAAAATATAGACTTTTCATTTCAACCAATACTGTATTTAGTTTTTACAGGTTTCAAGTTTAAAATATTTGGAAAAATGAAGGCTGGCAGGTGATAATGTGAGATACTGGTTTTGGATAGGACAATTAATCCTGTGTATTTTAGCATTCCTCTTATGAACCAGTGTGAAGAAATAAATTTGAAAGCAAATCTTTTTGAATAATTTCCCACTTTCCTCTGAGTTCATTTCTAGTATTAGGTAAACTGTCTTTTATAAATGTTTAAGCACTAGAAAACATCAGGTGGGGTTGTGCAGATATTTTAAGTACAATCCTTTGGGTTGTATTTTGCTTCCATGAAGCTATCATAACCCCTGTAAATGTCAGTGGAAATTAGGCATTTATATTACTTGAGGCTCCCCCCTCCCCTCTTCGTTCTTAAAGGTGGGATTTTTGCATTGCGTCAGTGATTCAGAAGCAAGACTGAATTTCATCAGCATTTCCTCTGAAGGAGGTTTTGCTTGTTTGAGAGATCAGCTGGCAAGCACCAATTGTTTAGAGGGGCTCTTTAGAATCTAATTTACAATAAAACAAATTCAAATAATATGCAAAAGTAAAATTAAAAAGTGTATCAATTAACATACAAAAGTAGAACTACAACACATGTTCAGCTTAACAACTCCTCGGAGGGTACAGCAGCCCGTGGAAGGAAAACAACGCGAAGCATGCAAAGTGAACAGCTCCTCGAGGAGTAAGGAATGGGAAAATAAACTCGGTGTTCCTATTAGAGAATCAAAAGCAAACAAGATTTTAGACTGAACTTCGTGGGTGAGGGGCAAAATCAGCTTAACAGTCTTTTGAAAATGTCTTCTGCCTGAAAATGAGCTTGCCTTTGGATTGCTTTGGGTTGGATAAGCAGAATGTGGTACCAGATGTCTGGAGTTGTTACTAGGGATCAGTATCATGTTAGCAGCTGAAGATCATAGCTGAGTGTAGATCCCATTATGCTTGGTGTTGTAAATCTTCAAAGATAATGATTATTGCACTGAGCGATGAATGGCCTTGAATTTTAATATTTTCTCAAAGCCAATGTGAGAAAGCCGATGTTACGGTTGCCCCATTGTATGGAGTAAGGCAAATTGACTTGCCCAGAGCACAGAGTTCAACTCATCTCACCCAAGTCCTGAATTAGCTGTCACTCATCTAAACCTATGCCTTACCATAGTGCACAAAGCAGGAACATTGCATTCTCCTGCAACCCTATAAAAGCAAGAAACATCTCTGGTTCTGGGTATGCTCCCTAAGAAAACATGATGACATGGTGGTGTTGGCTATGACCAGCTTTATGAAGCACAGAGGTAACATCTACCTGACATAGCCCCAGAGCTACAGAGGACCCCCCAGAAAGGAGGGAAGACTTGGGATGATGTCTGAATGTGGGATGCCTGTGGAAGCGTTGTCATCTTGGTGTGAATTCAGCTGTCTGTACCACCCTGTTCCAAAATGAACTGAATCCACCTCTGGGGTGGTTGATCCAATTAGTGAAAAAGCAGCTGCTGAATTCAGAAGGATTACAAGCATGGGAGCACAGGATGTTTGGCTTTGCAGGGTCTGGGGGGAAAGGAAAAGGGGAAAGAACTTCTGTTGTGTAGCCAAGCCCCAAAGGAAGTGCATCAGTGCTTGTCTGAATGTTAAGTGTGTGATTAAGCACTTTGCTGAATCAAAGTTTAAATCATTACTGTAGACAAGGATTGTGTCCATATTTCTATCTTTACACAATAGATTAGTACATTAACATGTTCTCTCAAATAAATTTCAGTGTGTTTTTATTGGGTGTTTTGCTATTACTGTTGCTAGGCATCTTGAAATGTCTTGTATGCCAGTAATGATGTCACTATGGTATATATACAACTTAAATTTTAAGCACGTGACAATTAAAAATGTTTCCATTTTCTGCAGATCCCACAGACTGCCCTGTTGTCAGCTCTCAGAGCAAGGGTGAGCTAGGCTGGCATCTAGGAGAGGGCCCCAAAAGGGGACTGCAGGCAGGAGAGGGCGAGATAGATGTTTTGCAGTTTTTTCCACCCTTGGGTAGTACTTATTGGCTGTGTGACTGCATGGCAGGGGTTAACATGTCATTGCAGGTGAGATGCTGACTGGTGTAAGGTGGTTTGGAGTCTGTTCTGTGGCTGCTGGGTCCAAGCCAGGACTTGGGGAGCTCTGACTCATGCACAGCAGGCTGTGATAGCCATCCTGGGACCCTCGACAGCAAGGACTCTTTGTGTCCAACAACTTCAATAGAAAATTCCCTTTGAATTAATCACTGCTCAGCCCTGTTCCTTTGCCTTGACAGACCCTATGCTGACCACTTTGGACGATTAATGATCAATACACTTTTAAGTCTGAAGGACCATCATACTCCATGTCAGATTTCAGCTTGGGCCGTTTGTTTTATTCGTTTCTCCCACTTCTACTGGTATTTCAACTCATCACGCTTTCCTTTTCCTGTTTGCTGTATGCTGGGTATTGTGGCTGGTACAGAAATGGGGTTCCTGTTGCATTTGCAGGTGCTGCAATTCACTGAATGACTGAAGTAGTCCTTGTATAAAAGGTTTGCCGTGGGCTTTAGAATCTGTCTGCTTGAGAAGCACTATGTATAATGTGTTGTTATTAATATTGCTCATCATGCTGAAATAGTTACCTTCTCCAGATGAATCATCACTGGTATAGCGTTATTCAGTATATTGAAACTACCAGAAAATAGTATTTTTCTAGGAGTAATACTCCCTCAGCACATTAGTTAGTAAATGTCACACACAAATTGCTCATGATTTCCCGTAGATCAAAGGAATATTTCATAACAGGTGCAATATGGTTTTTTGCCTTCAAAAGAGAATGTGAGAGTCAGCATGAGATACATGCTATGGAAGAAGCTGTCTGGGATAAATCAGATTATTATGAGGAATGTGTAAAAGGAAGGACAGTTTCTGTCTGAGATCACGCATGTTCGTGGTCTTGAAAGATGAAATACGCTGCTCTGGTGTATAGTGCCTGAAGGGCAGGCTGAATGCAGTGACTGCAGGCATTCTGGCTAGCAACTCAGGAAAACTACTTTCTACCTCGTACCCAGTGACGCACATCAACATATAACTGATTATGCTGTTGCCTTTTTCTTTTGCTTTTCTTCCTTCCTCCTACCCCATCAACAAGCAATCCTAAATTGCTTGCTATGCTATATTGTGCATTGCAACTGAATGGGAGAATGAAACAGTTTTGTGGTTTAGTAGTGAGTGAAGCTGGGTGCTGCTGTGTCAAACTGTCTTTAAACCTGAGGGTTTATGAGACTGTTCGAGCCTCCTTGTTTCCATGTAAAATCCTGGAATACTTCAACACATGGGTAGGAAAGAAAGAACTTGGTGTCTGGGTCAAGCTGCCAGATGTTTGGACTTGTAGCAAGGCTAGGCATTCCCATGGATAAAGAGGTTCAGCAGTGCATTTCACAGGCTGAAAAAGGAGAGATGTAAAATTTCTGTGGGTGATACAGCCTGGCCGAGGACCTGGCAGGAGGACGTGTCCACCTTGAGCAGGTTTTTGCCATTTGCTCTGGATAAGAGTCTCAGCATTTCAGAAATTTGGGGTTATTGCTGCCAAGAAGCCAGGCTAGAGCGGCCGCAGTTCAGCATGGCAATGTGTGTCCTTATGAACAAACAGTAGTGAAAACAGATAATCTGATCATCGGCTGGGGTTCACAGGTGGGGAAATGTAAACACTCAAATGAAGACTTATTCAAGGTTGCATTGTAAATGCATGGTGGGGTGAAATGGAGCCAGCAGTTTCTGAGACCCAGATCAGCTCCCTCTTCCCACAGCAAAAATATGCTTCCCACCCAGGTCCTGAAGTTATTAGCAGCTGTTTCCAAACTGAAAGCTGCTTTCTGAAATTGGAGCATAAAAATAATCTTTCTCCTTCTACTCAAGCCTAACAGAAACCTCCGCAGAGAGAGGGGAATGGAGAATTAGGGAAAGCAAAATATTCCTTTTTATTTAATCCTGTAGCAAAAATACATCCTTCTTAAAACCACACAACAAACAGAAAACCTGTGCCGCTATAGATCTTGTTACTAAAAAGGAGTCTATCCAAGCAATCTGTCTGCCTGCCTTTCTTGCTGTGCTGGTACTTTTCTGAAACTGTTGAGTCTGCATTTTTATTCCTCCTCACACTCTATATCCAGAGTAAATGATGCCAGACTCTATCAGCTATCTGGACATCTTTCCCATACCATTTTCAATCTTGGCTGGGGGGAGCGGAGGGGGAAGTTATCCGCTTCAGTTTAAAAACTGTGAAACAAAACAATTCCCTACAAGAAAGCGGTGGAGATCATCTGAATTTTACATACCTCGGATGGAGGAGGCATAACTTCACTGTCATTGAGATTGTTTATTTTCCTTTCCCACTTGTGTTTGTCAAAGAATCATTTACCAGCCTAAAATGCAGCTAAAGCACAGAAACTTAACCTGGAATCCTGGTCGGGAGGAAGCAAGCATGATTGCTTTGCTTATGTCTTAGGGTCTTCCCCCATTGCCTGCCCTTATGTCTTTGTTTTGATTGTGAAATCCTGACAATGGGACTGTTTATGGTGTCTGTTTTATTAAAAAAATTTTCAAGTCGATCCTGAGCGGGCCCTGGGATGTGTGACTATTAAAAGTAGTAACGAGACACTAATTGCCCAGGTTATAGAAAGCAAAATTTGTCTTTTATCTCTCCAAGGTATTCTCAAGCCACAACAGAGAGCAAATAAGAGATCCTAAAAAATAAAATTTAATTCATTTGATTTCTTAACAACAAGAAGTAGAGGGTGAAGTGCTGTGCATCTTGTGAAGTATTATTGAACTATTGGGTATAAATAGTGATTTATGTTCACCTAGTACCATGCTGTCACAACGCCTAGCCATCTGACCAGCTATAGATGTCTTCAACCCCTGGGACAGCAGAAACCCTCTGTATTGCCTCATTCTAGCATCAAAACTTAAGACCCTGATATTTTGCTGAAAGCAGAAAAGACATGGCACTTTCCTTTATTTGAAAGTAAATTTTTCTAAAGTTCCTTTCCTTGAAGAGAAGAGGTCCTCGAGCGTGCCATTCTCAGAGCACAGCATGCTCTTACAGCAAGTGGAGCCCGTTTGTCCGAGTCACCTTAACATTTAGTTTTTACTTTGCTGATATCAATTAAGAAGGAAATTCATAAAGGTCAGTTAGTGGCCTATTATTCACACAGCCCCAGAAGTTATGAAATTATGGGTAACTCCCAGCTAGAACAGCTTGTTTCTTAGCTCACATTATAGCTGTTTGGGCTTTGAACTCTACTGCTTTTAGTTCAGTCCCTGGGATTTTCGCCAAGGTGGGTTCTCTCTCATCTTCGTGTGCAAGACCCAGCTGGCATCCTCCTGGAAATTAAGACCGTGTTCCCATTCCCCTTCATGCTGGGAAATGTTACCCATGCTGCCTCAGGTCTTTCATCAACTTATATATAAATCCAAATAAAATAGAAATATCCAAATAATGTTTTCCTTCCTGCTAGTGGGCAGGTGGCACAATCTTAAGGAGATTAAAAGCTTTTCCCTGTCTTTAGAAATAGTCATTTAATTCTATTTTTAGAGGTGGAGACTGTCTCTGTCTATATCTACCCAGAGAGCTGTCCTTTACCCAACATATGTAAATAACAGCCAGCATTACCGTGAAAATACAACGAAGCCTAGTAAGTCCTGCACAGCTGGGACATTTCCGCAGCAGTGACAAAGCCCTGTAGTAAAGAGTGTTCTCTGCTCTCAGCCCAAGGATGGCTTGGTGCGGTGCAAGGCGCTCGGTGCATCCGTCACCTGCTGACTTCTCCAGCCTGCACCCCGGCATACGGGCAGCCCTTGTAGTCATTCGACTCACGCCACATCGCTGTCTGGGAGTCCCTCATTTAGCGATTTATGGGCCATGTCAGCGTAATTTAGTGTCTTAATACTGCTGGTCAAGGACCATCAGCGTCTTCTAAACCTCCGTTGTCCTTGGTAGGGAATGGAAGCAGAACTCGCTCAGAGTCAGCTTTCTGGGCAGCTGAGGGACAGTTGCGTTGAAGGCAGAGCCGATATACATCCTTGGAGATAAAATTATTTCTCTGCTGACAAAATTGGCTTCAAAAGCAGCATTAAAACAAGTAGTGAGAAAGAATGAGGTTTGAAATATCTGCTTCATGGGTGTCTGCTATTCCGTGAAAGCAGTAGTGCTCGGGGGTGCTGCAGAACAGGCAGATGAGCAGGTAGCAGCTCGCAAGCAGGGTTATCCTCAGACCTTGCTCACTGGCCAGCCATCCCAGCTGCAGAGTCATTTCTGTACCCAAGGACAGGGACAGAAATGAATACTCAAGTACTTCCAGCAGCACTTGCAGTTCAGGGTAAAATATTAATGGTTTTATACTTGGGATAAACACCGCTTTCAAGGCAAATAGGCTGTGTAAGTGATACCAGCTTTCTTAACCATCTGCGAACAAGCCTTTCACAACTTGCTCTAATCTAGCCTGATTTGTGTAGTATAGCATTGAAAAATATTTCCCTGTAATTCAAAGGTCCACTCACCAGGAAGAGTGTTAGAGGTGGTTTTCTACTGGTACAAATGGAGAACATAAGAAGAAACTGTCCAAAAATCTACATTAAAAGATAGTAGCTTAAGTAGGAGATTTGTAAGTGATAAGTGAAGACACAGTGGTCTGGGGATTACCTGAGTGTATGTCTTCTGACGTGATATTCTTTCTGAAGGATTTGGGGGAAGGTTTATATCAACTTTGTTTCTCACAGAAAGAAGTAGATGTACCCTGATGTCAGAGGTCTGTGCTGCTGAACTTGGGTCCTCCAGCCCCTGCTGTCAAGTTCCCAAAGGAAGGCTCTTCGCTCTCCATGGGTATTTACTTGTTTATTTTTCTAAGTGGACTTTTGTTCCATTTAGATGCTGAGTGAGTATTGCACAAGATGTAGTGGAGGTTCCCATGTGATTGCTCTTAGTGACTGTTAATCAAAAAAATGTAATCATTATTGTCGTTATTTACAAAATCAACAACCCCTGGTGAAGCTTTTTTCTGTCTAATTCCCCTCCCTGCTTTTCTGGTCCTGTGCCCTGCTGATGCTGGCAGAAGGCCCTGGAGGGAATAACTTTGCAGGTCCTGGGAGCAGCTTTTCTCCTGTTGAGCCATGCTCCTCTTCTTCTGGCTTTTCTCAGGGAGTCCAGGCCAAGGCCACATAACGAAACAGTTTCATTTGCAACCGGTCTTCTGAAGCGGGGGGGCAGGGAGAGGATAAACAGCAATGCTGGCATTGACATTCTCCAGGCAGTGCGAGTGAGGCTTTTTTGTATTTTTCTCCCAATAAGAAATTTTCAAGGAAAGGAATGAGGAGCATTTTATCTTGCTGATAGGAGAATATTAAAAACACAGGAGGATGCCGTGAGAATGTGTAACCTTCATTGCTCTGAATCCGAAGAGAGGCGAGAGATAAAGTGCCAGTGCCTTTGTCCTATTAGCTGGTCCTGTTTACTCTACTGTGCAAGTCTGTTGAGGTGTTTAATGACTTTTCACATCACCATGGGGACACTGAGACAAGAGAAGCATTCATTTCTAGTCTTCTCTTTCTCCTCCTTTTTTTCCCCACTCTATTTTTGATGTTCTTCCGCGGTGTCTTGGCAGTCCTTATTCACGTGTAACGTTTCTGCTTGCTATGTATTTGTCACAGGCACCACGTCTGGGGCAGTGGTGCAGGCAGCAGTGAGCAGGCAAAGGAATTGCCTCTGTTTTGTAGCCAGAGAGCACAGGGAAAGCATCAGCTGGTGTTGCCGCAGCAGAAGTGTGTGAGAGGTGTGCAGGCAGCACATCGCCAGTTTCCAAGGACTTCTCCAGTCAGTCCCAGTGGTGCGTGCTCCTGGTGAGAGCCCCAGGCTGGTCGAGCTGCTTTGCAGTTTATGAACAGCTCCGCGTTCAAAAGTTCACCGGGATTTATAATGCGATGGCTCTGTGTGAGTCATCAGCGCTGGGGACTGGACTCGCAGACCTCTTGATCGAAATCCAAGAGCTGCTACAGCCTGAGGTAAAAGGCCACTCCTGTGAGATGAAGGTTGTAGGAGAGCCATAAACCACCCTGTGGGCCCCTCTCCTCGAGGAGGATGGCCATGGGGAGGTGGAGGTGGGTACGGTGGGAGGTCCTGCATTGGATGCGGTGGCTGGAGCTGAAAGCTGCGGGGTTTTTGTCTCAGCAGCGTGAGCTGTCGCAGACGGGGCTTGCTCCCTGCGTGCAGGGCAGTGCCCGGGGGCAGAAGGTCTGTAACAGACGTGAAAAGCATCTTTGACTGCTTTCTCACTACTGACTCTTTAGTGGGTACAGGCAAAATGGATGTGCACACTCCCTTTATCCACAGGCCCCTCGCCTTAGGTCTGCAGATGAGGCTTTAATAGCAAATACTGAGCAGGTTTTATTACAAAGGCTATTTTCTCCCAGTAGCTCCCTCCTCGCCCTTGCTCAAAACAAACAGCGCTGGCGGCATGGAGACAGGCTACTTGACAGTTAGGCAGCAGCAGTCTGTAACCTTTAAGGTGTGTGGGTACTGCTTATTTTTGTGCTTTCTGGATTCTGCCAGTGTTGCTGTGTTTAATGGAGATGTTGGGGAGGGGAGGGGATGGGGAGTGAATAGCCCCTCCATTCTTATTGCATGCAGCCAAACCAACCAGCAGACCCTGGCAGGACAGCAAGTCACCACTGTATTACGTAGACAAGGTGTGAATTTTTGGTGGTTCCTGACTCTGCTTTGCAGAGATATCATGCTTGGCTCCTCTGAGCTGGTATATAAATATTAATTGATCAGGTGTAAACCAGCACTGGCTTAGACCTGGTCCTGCAGTGCCAGCAGCCTGTCCGTGTGGTGTAACTGCAGTGCAACCCCAGTGATTTCCCTTAGTATGGCATGTGGCTGCTCCAGGCCGGCCAAGGACAGCAAGTGCTTGCCTGAGAGCCTTGCTTGCTAGGCACCATCTTGTGCATCCTGATTTTAAACCTTTGCAGCCCACTTCTGTGCAGTTGGGACTATATGGGCATACAAAAGAAATGCGGTGAATGCACCTCTTGGGAGTTGAGCACATATACCTACCTACACCGAAGAGACTCGGTCTACACATTCACACAGTAAGAAAGGCTGCAGAATCCAGTTGCCTTACAGGCACTAAATGGCTGTGGTCGTGAAAGATGTCTTGAGAAGGGTCCTCTAACGGGGAGTTTAATCTCCTTTTTGGTGGTTGACTTCCAGGAGCATGGTGATAAGACAGTTCTGCGCAAGGCATTGCAGACATCTGTGCGGAACGAGGGCTTTGTTTTGAAATAAGGTTGGTGGGAAAACAGAAAAAGAGCTTTCTGTTGCCCCTCTCCACACCGAAAATATCAAGGTTTGGAGCTTTGTTTTCGTTCTGACGCAGTGGGAAGATGGTGAAGTGCTTCGTGGAGCAATGTGAACTTTGTCTGTTTACTGCCCAGTGGTGAACCATCGCCACAGCTGCACATATTTGCATTCTTGATGCTGGTTGCATCTTGCTTGTTTCAGATGATTAATTAGTCTACCAGGCTGTTGCTGGCTCTAGAATTCCCACCCTTGGTTTGATGAACCAGAATTTTCCAATGGGAAATACAGTAAGATCTGCAAGAATTAAGTCATGGGGAAGTTCCTCAAGGGTCCTCATCCCATGGAGCAGAATCTCATGGAGGTGTTGATATTGCCAGCCTGAATGATAGCAGTCTCACTGTAGCTGAAGCTAATAAAACTCTCAATTTGACCCCACTGTCTTTTAAGCAGAGCTCAGACCGTGGCCAATATTAGAAACAGAGTGGAAGACACCAAAAACATCTTGAGAAAATGTGTTCCAAAAATCGTGGTTTTGTCAAAACCAAAATATTTTGCTGGAAGGAGTCTGTTTCAATGATAGTTCCAGCTGGGAATAGTTGAAACAAATAATTTAGATTTTGTTTTGATATCACTTTACTATTTTGATAAAATAAAGTGCCAACTGCATTTATTATGACACTTCACGCTATAATAAATACAAATGTCTATGGCCAGTGTTTTGTAATATATTATGCTACTTCGATGCAACCAAAATGGACCATTTTCCTCTTAAAGTGTAGTGTTGCAACAACACAATGGAAATACAATATTGTAAGGAACAAATCATCTCTAAAATTGTAATTCAATGGGAAGTGTAAAGATCTCAACCTTTTTCCAGAGTCAAATATAAAAAAGCAAATTTCTGTATAATTCATTCTCCCACCCAAGTAATTTTGATTTGGAGAAAGAGGTGAGAAATAACCTACTTGACAATTCTGAAGTAACTTATTCAACAGATTAGAAACTGATGGAACTTGTCCTTCTGCAAAATTAAGTGATAGGATAAGGCCACATATGTGCATGTGAATATGGGAATGAATGTGAGTATTATCACTTACAGTATTTGACACTGGGATCAGACCCCTTCTGTGCTAAATATTGCACATTCGCACAATCTAAAAGCACATCAGATGAGGCAAAGGAAGGAGATAGCAGCACAGCCAGATGCCGTTGTGTTTGTGATGTGCTTTAAACACCTTTGTAAACATGGGCTTGTGATCACAGGTAGCAGCAGTAAAAGTAGGAAAGCTTTGGCTTTAGCCAGCATCCTGGCACTGAAAAAATAAATTTCTTAGAGGTGCTAGGGACATGTTTCCTCAGCCCTTTCAGCAGGTAACGGCAATGTGCAGAGCGCTGTGGTGCCCTGAGCTCTCATCAGCTCTGCAGCAGAACAATAATTGTCCTCGTGTCGCCCGAGTCCTCGTCGCGTGCCTCAGCCACGACCCCCCATGCACATGCAGTCAGAGGCTGCTGCTGTTTGAAATGGAACGGCATTTGTGAGCCGGTTTCAAAGCCTACTGAAGACCGCACTTATTTTAAATGTTCTGATTTTTTTTTTTGGTGACAAGATGGTGACAAAGACAGTTGCAAGGCCTTTTCAAAGAATAACCCCAGCACACGGCGGAGTACAAAGGTTTCCTAGGAAAGTAAAAGGACGTTAGTACTCCCATGCCTTTGTACAAGCACAAACTCTGTGTGTGTGCTAGCTGAGCTGTTGTTATTCAAACACAAGTGTGTTTTGTCAAGTACATTGCTTGAAAGACCCCGAGTCAAAACATGAGTTATTTATGCATACATAAAATTAATCCTCAAATGATTAGCTCAAGAATGCATCTGTCCTGCAAGTATGTGTTGGTAGCATGTTAATAATGTGAGGCAAAGTCAGGAGAAAATTCTGTGCTTAGTTATTCTGTTAGAGTATGTGGCTGCTAGTAATGAAATAATAATTAATTCAGAGTTGTACATTTGCTTTATTTATGGATGTACTCTTTACTTATACATATTTTTATTACTTAATATTTAAAATGCACTAAGGGCATGTAAAACGCAGTAGCAGAGCCCTTGTGTTGCTCAAATCCTGTGCCATGAGGCTGTGCAGGAACGCCAGCAGCTGGGTTGGCGGGAGGGGTCAAGCACCCAAGCTCCGGTACGTGCTCAGCAGTAGCCTGGGAGCTGTCTGGGTGGGAATGATGGTGAAGTTTTGGATCCTGCTGGAGTCGGGAAAGGGCCAGAATATGGTATTAAGCAAGGCTGCTTGTCTGGGCTGGCGATGACGCATCGCTCCTGCAACACTGCCAATCCTGAGCATACAAAAATCGTGGTGTAAAACACTAAAATCATGAAATGTACCAAAGAAAATAGCAGCATATGGAAGATTCATTTTATTTGGCACATTTGCTTTTGAAAATTTAGGAGCTACATTTCAAGCCTTTTCCCCTCTTCTTATTGAAGCATGGAGCGTTAGAATTTTGCTCTTAATTATTTTTGCAAAAGAGGCAGTCAGAAAATCCTTTAACACTTTCATGTAAAAATACCAGGTAATTACAAAATGTGTGGCACAATAAGATCTTTCAGTGTTATCTTTTGCTCACATTTGCACCTAGATTTACCCAAGTCTATGTGTACAAGTAAGAGATTTGCTCAAGCGAATATTTTTTTGAGAAAAAAGGAGGTAAAATCTGTCTGCAAAAATTGATAGGAAAATAGACTTTTTTTTTTCTTCTCCTTTTTTATTCCCCCAAGAGGTTTGCAGTCTGGTCTCTGAGAAAATAAATGGGTAAGGCCAATAGTCTGAAAGCACTGCTGAATGATGCAATGATGTGTCTTAAAGCAGTAATATTTCATGGCAAATCATCTTGCTCTAAAACAGAGACAAGATGCTGCCATTTTTCTCCTAGTTGCATCTGTTTGCTACTTTTCTTACCTTTCTCTTCCTGAAACTTGGTTCAAATCCAGCCGAGGGCTCGGTGCCTATACTTGGCTGATTTTGGAAAGTGACTTTAGTCTTGGTAGCATAAGCCAGGCAGTTGAAGTTCACTCATAGTCACGAAGAGCAAAAACTTGGCGTTTGAATCCCAAGCAACTTCTCAATGGCCTCAGCAGCCGATGCTTGAAGGCACGGCAGTGAGATCTGATGCGCGGGACGGCCGGGCTGATTGCTGTAGGAGAAGCCATGTGCTAGGATGGCGTGGGATGAAGACAGTCAAACCAAGAATTTCCTGAGAACAGTTTATGATGGGGAGAGGAACCACAGATATTGCCGCTTGCACTCCTTTCTTTTATTCTTCCTCTACCTTGGTCTTTTTTTCAGAATTTTTTATTAAAAAAAAATACTGTTTCAGCTGCTTCTTCTGAAAACACTTGTAGGCTTTTAAATTTTTTTTACAATAATCTGTCTCATTTTGAAATATTTCTTTTGGAAAATTATTCAACTAAAAGGATTGGAAGGGAAAAAAGCAGTAGCAATGACATTTTCTTCTGTAAACTCTCCTTATACACATACACACCAACGAACATCAGGAAGATTTTAAGAAAAAATTGCTTTATCATTTTTTAGTCTCCATGATAGGGGAAGAAAAAAGTCATTCTCTGCGAACTTCTGCCGATGGGCTTCTCAGTGGCTCGTGCAGGTAGATGGTGCATTCTGGTGCGATCTCAGAAGGAGACGCTGTCTGCTGGTGCCTTGGATCTGCTTTCCTGTGGCTGTGATTTTTGCAGGGATATTGCCAGAGACAAATCTTTCCAACTCAAATACAGCATCACACAGCTGACATAAGTGCATTATGGGTTTATTTTCACTTTCCTCTGAAGTGTCAGATGTAGGCCATTGCCCGAGGCAGAAAACCAGACACCGTGTACCGATGACCTTACCCAGCACTGGAAATCCTGCGAGCCGAATGCGCAACTGTTTTCTGGCTCAGGAATTGTACTGAATTGCTCCAAACCTTCTCCTTTATTATTATTGCTTTTAGATGAACACAAGGTAGGTGTGTTAGGACTGTGCACTCCAGAGCAATAAATCCAGGGGCTGCTGCCAGCAGCTGGGAATGGGGAGGAGTGGGCAGGGGTCCGCGGCAGGAGGAGAGCATGGCCCCTTTGCCTTCAGCTCAACAGAATGGTTTGCTGCCGGTGGATTCGGCACCAGCAATAAAGTGTAATTTGTGCGCGTATGAAATTTTAGTGTACAATAATGTGTAAATATGGCTGGCAAGCTCCTCATGGGTCTGCTCAGTGCTGTGACACCACTGAGAAGTGTTGGTGGTCTTTTTTTTTTAACCTTTTCCTCACCTTTTAGTGAGTTTGCTCTTTTCATATGGCTGGTCCAGGGGTCCTCTGCCATCCTGCCCACCCTGAGCCAAATTACTATCGCACCTTTCGCCGCCCTGTTGCCTCTGTGTGACTGCTCGCTATTTGTCATTTAACTTGGGAAGGGAAGGAGGAAAAGCCAACCCACCCTGGCGCTGCACTAACAATTGTGAGCTTTATTGTCTTCCACTTCCATCTAATGCTATTCATTAGCCTGAATATTTGCAGCGTGTTTGGTAGCCTGGGTAGAACGCCTTGAGCTTTTTGTTTTCTGCTAAGAGGCAGTGGGAAGGGGGGGAGAAGCGGCGGAGGGAGAGGAATCGACTGGCCTGCAATGGTGACTCAGCTGGAACTGCTTGGCAGGGCTGTTTACGTGCTTGGGAGAGGCAATTGCAAAGCATGTTTTAAAATGAAATTTGCAGGAGGGCTTCCTTTCAGCCTGGCAGAACTGTCGCTGTGTTGATTGTCGTGGGTTTTGTGTTGTAGCTTTTGCAAATCTGTCTCGTCTCGAAATAGTCCAAAAGGTTTTATTTCACCTCCCGCTCCAGCCAGAAGGGGTCTGAATATTTGTGTGTACGCTCGGGTGTGTTTTTATCTCCAGCCCTGCAGCGGTTTCAAAAGCCAAGCGAATGCTAAATACAAATGCTTAAAAGGTGTTGGTTTTTTTTTTTTAATGCCCCTCTGGTTAAAAAAAGAAAAAGGTAAATGGGAACAAAAACAGAATAGAAGAAAACAGCTCCATGTACAAGGGAAAGAAAAAATAGTAAGAAATAGGATTAGGATGCTGAAAATTGAATGCCCCGGAACAGCTCCTCTGCAGACGGAAAAGTCTCTACACCATAAGCCTGTTTTCTTCCCTTTCTCTTTTTTCTTTTGTTTATGAAGATGTTTAGTTTGTAGCTGGCAGATTCATGACCCGTTATACGTATTTACACTCTGGCAGAAGCGAGTCAGGGTCACTTATGATGATACCCCCATTAAAGGCTCTTTATACGACCAGAGCAGTATAAAAAGGAGGTGGTGACAGGGAAAGCAGGCTGGTTCGCAGCCCCTGTGAGCAGCGTCATCGCCACCAGAACACATTCCTGAAATGTCTGGCAGGCCTCTTTGGAGGCTCATGCCTGCGAGTTAGTGCTGCTGCTTGCAATAGCCATTGCAGTCCTAGAGATTTATAGATTTGAATAAGCTTTGGGTCCTGAAGCCCTGGAGTATGGGTGGGAGAAGGGACCTCCACCTCTGGCTCTGCAGGTCCTGGCTCTGTGTCCCGGTCCTCTGGGTCTGTGGGGTTTCTCACCTGCCCAAGCCAGCCTGAAGGGAGGAACCTTGCCAGATGTTTCACCTCATGATTTCCTTCCTTGGGCTTTATCTGATGAGACAAGGCACTCGGTCTGCAGTGCTGTGTGCTGACATTACCTTGTAGGCAGACTTGGCCATGTTGCTGGGAGTCAATTCATGCAATTACTTACACAGTACCAGGAATGGACCCATGACCTGTCCATACAAGTTTAACAGAAAAAAATACCCTAGGATTTAACTTCTGGCATTGAATTGTTCCATATACAGCCATTGCACCCTCGACACACCTATTTCTATTACCCCACAGGCTACAAATGGCTTCTCTGACGCTACCTATAAAAGTAACTTTTGCTGCAGGTCTACTGTAAAATGCTATGGGGTGAATTGCCAACCCGTCTGACCTGTGTTGGGTCTGGGCTGAGGGAAGGAGGAGTGGCATTGCATATCTCAGAGCAATTTTTGCACGTGGATATTTTGTCATGGCAGCAGCAGGCGCTGGCCAGGTTGGGCTGCGATCGGGGCTGCTGAGTCTCGACTGGCTGCTGGTGGCTGCAGGAAAGTAGTCCAATAGTCGGGGCCTGGGGAGGGTGAAGAACCTCCAGCAGTGCTGTCTTTTTTCTCCAGCTTAGTCTCCTACGAGCACTGCAGAAGCCCTTTGCCGTCAAAGGATTTTCCACCATAGGGAAATCCCTCTGAGACCACTTTGGATGGGGTTACGGCTCCTCTGCATTGCCAAGAGCATTGCCAAGTGGCCAGATGGCACTAGAGGATCGGGCCTCAAAATATTAGTCAAAAAACCCATCTCCTCCTCCCCTTCAATTCCTTGTTTGGCTGTTGGCACAGAGAAGATTTCATGTTCCCAGAGCTGGATGCTTGTCAGCATCCTCGCCGCTCACCCATCCACCCACATCCACCCCCTATCCCCAGAACAAGCTGCTCAGACTGCAGATGTGACGTGCCTTTAGCCATCGAGTACCCATTACTAAGGGATTTGTATTCAAGAGGGGTTAAGTTATGTATTTGTATTGTTTTTTCTTTCTTTAGCGTATCTTGTATTTAATTTGGCAGAAAACTCTGTTGAAGCTGCTTTACCTTTACTACATTATTATTCAATTGTATTTCCCTTGATGAAAAACCTGGCAGTCTGTTGCTCAGTGACAGATGTGCTAGCTTTGGTTGAATCACCACCACTAGGCTTATTATCAGTTTTACTAATGTTTGCTGTTTTACACTATAGCAGGTAGGGTGATTCATTCAGTCAAGTCAAACACACAGACACGCATACGCATACACAGATTTAGATACACACATACATACACAGAGGTGAATCAGCCTAAAATGATCCTTCCTTTATGCATTTCTTTGACAAAATGTTCCTGGATCCCCTGCCTGCATGTCCCTTTCTCGCTGAGCAGCTATCCATGAGTAAATACCTAGAGGGGCAGGGCTGCAGGGTGCCTGCCAGAATTTCAGTCACCAGGAGAAAAAATATCCTTGCTAACCACAAACAGCTCTGACTAGTGGTTAGGTCTCATACGTGGAAGATTAAAGGAATGCTTCTTCAGTTAATTCAGGTTATAGAAATTCATATTATTCAATCTAGGAGTTCTGAATTTGTTTTTTTGCAAATGACTTAGCACACCCGCTGCACTCGGGGAGCTTTCCCGCTCTCGCATGTGCAGCAGGGATTTGTGACTGCTGAAGTTAACTGCGTGGGTTAAGATAAGTGTGAGCCTGAGCCTGTTTTAACAGACCAGACTCCCCTATCCCCTGCAGCGTAAATCCAAATGCCTCTACAGACGTGTTGGTATGCCAAGGCCTCTGGGGAAAGCGATGCTGCCTGTGCCCTGTCATCGGTCCAGCTCTTCCAGTCAACAAGGTGAGGAGTGTGCAGGTCGCAGTGCTCAGGGTGGGTGAGCCGCTGTGCACCTCACGCTCCGCAGAATTTTTGCTGCAGGTTTTCCTTCCACAGGGACAAATCTTGTTCTTGGATCCCATACTGAGAACTTTTATATAACATCGTTTTCTGTCCTAGGTGTTTAAAATATCCCCAGTGCCTCTCAAATGCAAGCGTCCTAGCTTCAGAGGAGCTCTTTGCTAGTCAGTGGACTTCTCCCTGCAGGGGATGGAGTTGGTGGTGGGTCTGGGAGGAGAATCAGTCCAAACACTTCAGAAATTGTCATCTGTGTCACAATCCAATTCAGTGCTCCAGAAAGCTGCTTTATTCATCGTGATTTTCTCAACTCACAATGTCAGGGAGCCTGAAGTGTTTGCAGATTCAATTCTATACTTCCACACACTGAAAACTCTGGTGATTGTTTTGAATAATGTAAATCTCTGGAGGCTGCAAAACTGGGCAGGAGTCTCCCAAGAACAAGTTTTCTCGTGGCCCTGCACCCTCCAAACTGCTCTGTCTCCTGGCTTTCAAGATGGAATTGGCCGTGTGGTGGAGTGTAGAAATAGAAAAAAATTTTGTTTAAACTAGGAAAACTTTGGCTTCATTTAGTGTGATTTTAAGACACAATATTAGGCAGTTTATATTATATACAACCTGCTTGGTCTCTTTAATTAAAACTCACAGGGACTAGTTGTAAAATAATGAGTGTCTCACTCTGCACTCTTGAAACTTTATCTAATGAATTCTTTGCCTTGCCTGCCTCTGTTTCCTTCTGACATCCTGTATTCATTCACTAGGTGTTCCTCTTAATGAAAACAAGGTCACTCTTTCAGCATTTGATGGCCAAGAAAGGAAAAGGTGGTAGAAGTGCAGCCTTACAGAGAGTGTTTTTTTTTTTTCCTCCTTCCATAATTGCAAAGAACTTCCATTGATGTTGACAGGACTTGGGCTTGAATAGCAAGAGGAGAATAGGTGCCAGATCGGACCACAGGACAAATTGGAGTTCAGTCCAGATATTCAGTTTCTTACATTGATTTTCCATTTTTGTCTGTCATTGCCTTATGGGACAATAATACCAGTTCATAAGGAGGAAGCATTTGTTCTTCTCTGCTTATAGGCTGATGTCTAATACTTATTAGTAAGTAATATTGATGTTGCATACAGAGACTAAATTTGAGATCCGAACCTTGCAGCGCTGCCCTCTGTACAGAAACATAATAGCAGAAGGTGTCTGCCCTGACAAATACCACAGCCAAAGAATGCAGGAGGGAAAGTTTTATAAAAATCCCTTGCAGATAGGGAATTGAGGAAGAAAGGCAAAGTATTCTTTCACGCTATGCGTGGGTCATATGGCAGTAACAGAGCCTATAACCCTGTCCCTCTGTCCCTGAGGGTGCAGACAGAACCGACTGGAGGAAGAGGCGTATAATTGATCTAGCAGTTTCATGTCCCTGTGTTCTCCAGGGTCATTTCCTTCACTGCTTCTTGGAGCAAAGAGTTATGCTTTGGTGCAGCAGTGTGCAAACGCTTCAAACTGTGGAGATTCCTGGTCTCTTGCCTGTCTCTTTGGCCTCTTGTGAAGCTCTCGAGCATCCATCCTGGACCGGTGCTCTGCTGAGTCTGTGTTCCCTTTCCTAGCTTCCCTTAGCGTAAAAGGTTATTCTCACTTTCCCGCCACAGGGTACTACCCCCAGAGGGGTTTCCCACTTGAATATGGTAGGAAGGGCTTGTGAGAGCACCATCGTGTTTCGTTGTAGGTCCCATCTACTCAAGTGTGTGTGTGAGATGGTGGTGGAGAAATCCCATGCTGGTTGCTTGTGTGGGTGCAGGCAAGTGTGGCAGAGGTGGGCCAGGGAGAGGCTGTACATGCAGATGTGCTAATTAAAGACTGGCTGTTCAATGGAATTTAGACAAGAGCCAGTGATCAATAGTAGTCCGGAAGGTGATGGCTTCTTTCCCCTGATCCTCTGGAGTTGACCTATCAGATTATGATCCTGCAATGGTGGAATTATAGATCCATGATTTTTTTCTCCCTACTGTGTTTTCTTAAATAGAAGAAGTTGCATTTCTCTCTCTGTTGGCCTGTTTGTGAGAGCTTAAGGCTTTTTTCCTAGTTTCCTGGGAACCTGTGGTTGGAAAAGGTTATGGTTTAGCATAAATTGGCATAGTTCCCTGACCCGGCCCTAAGAGAAGTGAATGGCCCAGCACATCTGATAGCTAGCCTGAAGAGCTGACTGCACTGCAAGGTTTTTCCCCAGAAACAGCCTGGAAAATAACTTTGAGCAGCACATGGTACTGGGGGGGTGGGGGGGGAAGGGAGGAGGAAATCACAGTCTCCTCACAGACAACTGGCAAATATTATCAAAAGAAGGGGGCAAAAGTCAAAAAATTATGCATTATGAATTATTTTCTGACCTCTGTGAAAAGCATAGAAAGACTCCAGCACCTCCAGGAAACCCCAACATGTAGCCCCTGCTAACTGTAATGAGTCCGGGAGCTGATCTGTCCAGGAGGTGAGTGTCAGTGCCAAGAGGGACACATTAGACTTCAGGTCCTAATGACATCCACCTTCTGGGGACACTAAACCAATTTACCTAATTCCGATGATATTTCAGTAATAAAAGTAAAGGTGGCTTACTGAGCTGAGGCTAGGGAAGGATTAAAGGCATTTGCATTAATAAATAGAGATGTTATCATGGAGAATTAATGTTCTTCGATATGGATCTTGGCAGCATTAGAAGATGCTAGGTACAAGGCATTATTATCTCTCAGAGGTTAAGGGGTCAGCATGGCACAAGGGGAAGTGATTTATGCAGTATCTTTGTCAGAGATATGAGAATATGTATGAAATAATAAGACTTGCAAGAGACCATTAGTAAAAATCTCCCAGGATCCCAAAGTCTCGCATTGGGCTAGATTCCCTGTCTCTGTGCTGCACATCATTCAAGCCCTTTCTTCTTCTGCTGTGTCTCATGTCTCTCTCTCTCTCTCTCTCTCTCTCTCTCTCTCTCTCTCTCTCTCTCTCTCTCTCTCTTTCTCTCTCCCCCCCTTTTTACGTCTCATATTAGGGTTGTTCCTTCCCCTTCCAGCATCTGGTAGGCAAACGTTATTTAAAAGGAGTGGTTAATCCAGAAGACAAAGAAGGGTTCCTGAATTTGAAAATGTTCCCCCTTTCTCTCACTTCTTAAGAGATACCGGCTTGGGAGGTGACATTTAAATGAAAAGGACAAGTGAAAAGATGAGTGTTGAATGGTTCAGGTATTAATTAAACCATCAGGGACAAATGAATGGATATGTGGAGCTCTTCTGCATGTGTGGGAATGGAGAATCAAGCAGGTGCACATCGCAGGTAGAGTTCAAACCTGCTACCCCTTGGCTATCACTGGCACAGTAAGCTGCTATGAGCAATGGCCAGTCATAGGTATGTTAGAGAACTCTCCTCCACTCTTTAAATACCACAGTCTGCCCATATCTGTGATATGGGCATCCGAAGGACTTGCTGATAGAGGGAAGGAAGGACCTCAAGGAATGCTCAGTATCTCACAAGGAATGTGATGTCAGCCTAATACTGTGTACATTATAGTACAGTATAATGTATCTATTGCAGTATAATATTGCATACTTTCTGACAGTTAGAAAGTGAATCCTTCCAAGCAGCGGTGAAGACCCAGATGTGCACACAGGTGACTCCCAACATTGCCTGAAGCTGAGCATCTCGGGCTGCCAAGTAGAAAATTCTTTGCCAGATGCTGCTTTCCTGCACAAGTAAACAATATCTTCAAACACTCGTTAGAAGGCATTTTCTGATTGTGTTTTGTTCTTATATCTCTCTCTGATTTCATTCAGGAGAGTTTCAGAGAGGGTCACTCCTGTGAAGCGGGCTCTATTTCATCCCTTCTTGGCCATGATGGGAGAAAAGTGCTGGGACAAGTAGCAAAGTTATTGGTGAGTTGTAGATGCCCAATAGACCAGAGAGGAATGATGAGAGTGGCACTGCAGGCTACGTGTAAGAAAAGCTTGCAGATCAACGTTTCTGACAGTGAATTCATGTTGGAAATCATTGAGAAGGGACTCAAACTAACCTTCTCATCAAAAACAGCTTTTCGCCAGGACGAGCAAAACATAATGATTTAAATTCCTATATTGTAGAAAAAATAAAATGGGACTTTTTGAAGCTTGTTTCTTGAAGATAATTAAGTGTACTTGAGAGCATCGTCTGGCTGTGTGCTGCTCCTGATTATCATTTGAAAGTTGTCCCATTTAAAAAAAAAATGACAGGAAGATGGAGTCCTAAAAGCTATTGATTTTTTCACACATTTTCTAAAAAACAAGTGAATAGCAGAGAGAGATCTAAATAAATGAGGGAATCTATGGAGAGGCTGGGACTGAGCTCAGATCCAGACAAGCCATAGGAAAGGGAGGGGAAAAAACCCAGTCGTCATCACTTCCACTGCTGTGGGACTACTTGTGTGACATAGGTTTCCCCGAAGTGCGCACAGCTAAGGATCCCTATTAAGGAAACATTGAAATAATCTCCACTTCTGTACTCAAGAGATACTAGCGCAGCACAGGCCCATCGCAATCTGTCCTCCTCTGCATCACAGCAAGAAGCTGCGATGGACTTCAAGCACCACCAGCAGGAATTAAGCATTTAATTCTCATTTATATTATAAGGGAACTGGGCCCTAGACTGCATCAGCTGCTTTGAAGCCTTCCCATCTTCTCCCCTCTCACCTCTACAGCACTAGATGTGTCAATATCTTGTCCTATCCAGAATAAGGATAACAGGTGAAGTTAAAAATAAATTGGAGTGCAAGGGAAATGGACAGAAGGATCTGAATCAGATCAGATGAAATACTCTCTTTGCACCTTTTCATATTTTTTTCTATTTTCTTTCCCTACTTTCCCCCTACATTTCAAGAGAAATGTAATGCTTTTGAGCAGAAACACCTCAACTTTTCATTTTTAAAAATACCATTCTCTGTGATCACATCTCATTCAGTGGTATTTGCCTATCAAAAGGTGTTATTGAAAAGTTACTGTCCAGCTTGGTGAAAGTTATCATTTCTTTTTGAGGCTATCTTGGGTCTGTCTTGAAGCTTATTTATGGACTCCTTGATTTTCAAAACTGAATGCTGTCAAATTGAGTGTTTTTTACAGTCAGTCAGTGAAGAAAAAGATCATAAAGGAAAATAAGAATGGAGACTATTATAAAGTAAGAAAAGCAGAAGCAAAACATGAGACTGTATAGGAGGCAGGAGATGGAAAAAATATAGCAGAAGGTTTTGTTATAATGAATGTTTTCAACTCATTTGGGCCAGCCTATTTCATATACGCGTGGATATGTGGAGGCTGGGATCTCGCTTTGGTTTGTGTACCAGTCCAGTTCATAAGAGATAGATGTTACAGTGCTAGAGTGAATGAAATTACACTCTTTATACCTGTTTTCAGCATAACTTTGTGCAGGAATGAGCACAAGATCAATAAAAATGTGTGTAATGAGCAAACTCCATCACCTGAGCTAGCGGAACAGCTATATTACGCCAAAAGAGAGGATATTGGATCACTTTTACTCTTTGTGTAGTCTGGGTATTGAGGGTGAAGGGCAGGGAGTTTCAGCAGCTGGTATGTCCTCCAGTATGTCCCCTCTGCTAACTAGTTTGCTACACGATAGAGAGCAGCCTTCCATGGTGGAGGATAACATGGAGGGTTTGCTTCTTGACTGCAGAGCTCTAAGAAGGCAAACAGGCCTGACAGGGAGCTGCAAGTCTGTGTTCAGAGATCCTTTGAACACCTGGGATCTGTAGGAGTTAAGAACTTCTTCCTTTAACGTTCATTTTTTTTTGTTTGCTATGTTTATACATGAAGAGCTTGTGCCAAGGACCCAATTACAATTATTTTATCTCTCCCCTCTTTCTTCTCCACTTTTTCCTCCAACCATAATCAGGGACACCTGGAAACAATAGAGTTGTTTGTTTAGTTCATCCTTCTCCCCCTTATTTTCCTCTATATTTGATGTTGTGAAAGCCAGGCTGTTAGAGATCCATTAAGCAGTGTTTGTAATGGAAGGGAAGTGTTCTATCTGGTATAAGTAAGATAAGGCTCATAAATCGAACTCACCCTACATCTAAACATTTCTGCAAATAGCTGAGGAGGAGACAAACATGTAGTTGCTTTTACTATGTGCTGCATGCTCCATCTTGCCACCACTGGAAGCCAGAAGACCTCAAGAATTGAGATCAGAAACTTCATAGAAGACTGATGAACAGTTTTCCAGACTGGCATTAGGTATTTACAATAAGATAATTTATTTGCTTGCTACTGTATTGCTTATGCAAGGAACTTCCAGCATGTCCACCCAACAGTGAGGCCCTCTTGCAATAATGATCTATTTGGAAATTGCCTCCTCTGGGTTTAGGAAAGACACGCTAGTGCCAGCTGCCTCAGTCATGTGGAGGGCGTTTTCTTACGGCTATTTTATCTTGGCTCCCTTGGCTTAAATGATACTCTTTCCTTTCAGCAAACTTCATATGGATTGGAAAGACTCCCGGCTATAGAATGTGTAAATTAAAACTCTCCTGGTATGATCAGGAATGAGAATATGTATTCTTACTCTTGTCCTAATGTCTCAGAAACCCAGGTCAAAAAATGATCCTCTGCTTCTGAAGGAGTGGATTAAATGTGTGCAATAGCCCTTGCCAGACAGCATCTTCATGATCTGAGCTCAAAACTGAGTCCCCAGGCAGATAAATCAGTCCCCCGCTAAATGATAAGTAGTCCTTGGATTCAATCTGTGCTGGAAGGGGCTTGTAGGTAGTTAACAGGTCAAAGCCTTTCACTGACTACACAAGAAATCTCTCTCTTTGGACTTCCGGCACAATTTTTTAAGGAATATATTACTATTGTATGGGCAATCGGGTATAACCCGAACAATCAGGGACTCACATCTAATCATTATGGAAAGCAAGGATGCAGCTGTGGCACAGCAATGCATTTGGTTGTGCCCAGTGTCCGGCACAGAGGAGCTGGAGGGGAATGGGTAAGAGCAGAAGGAAGCCAAATTAACAGGAGTCCTGCGTTTTTCTCCAGCTCCCACTCCAAGGTGCTGAGGGTCATGTTTTTGAACATCCATCTACAAGTTATTCTGCATTCCTCTCCTATAATGCAATCCCTGGTGGACTTTATGGCCCTAATCTGATCCCCCGAGTGAGGGGCAGAAGCCACATCATCACAGACTCCACCTTCCCAGCTGGTCTGTTTTATGATTATGTGGGAAAAATTTTGGAGGGGCAGGGTGGAGTTTGAAGGATTTAAAAAAAAATCTCAGCAAAAGAGGAAGGAACTTGAAAAGCCAAACCGGCCCATTAATCCCTTCCCAAAGACAGTTTAATACACAGGTTTTGAACACAGTTGAAGATAAACGCCGTTTAAGACATAGGGTGAATTTGCTAGCATGGACACAGACTTGGCTGTGGAGTTACAGATGCCAACTTACTGTTTCAGGGACTGACACGAAACTCAGGAGTCCATTCTCTTTTGGACTGTAATTTCTTAATATATTAAAAACAAAAGACAGAAAATGTTAAAGATTACTTAAAAAGTTACTAATAACTCTCTGGGGTCAAGAGATGTAGAAGCACTCAGCTGCTTCTGACTCTGAGCCAGAACTACCAGGGTTTTTCACTTTAGTATCTCTGCTCTCTGTGACTGTGATGTGCTGCCTATATTTTACCAAGAGATTCTGACAGTTTTGCCCTCTGAGTCTTACAGAGATCCACTGTCCCAGGGGAGCATGCCCTCGCAGAAGGTTTATCCTTAATTTGTTTTTCTCCTTAAACAGAAGCACTTTCTCATAGACACTTGCTAGGCAACAACAGCACGACTGTACTTTTCTACAGAACATTTGTGCTAGGCCTCATTGAAAAACTTTAAAATCCTGTGATAAGTCACATTATGCTGCTGTTCCGTAGTTTACATGGCGTAGGTATGTGAAAAATCAAAATTAAATGTTACATAACACTTTGAAAAGGGAACCAAGGAAAGTTCCAAACATCATATTCCCAGGATATTTTCTCTAGTTTTGAGATCATTGAATTGGTCTCCTGATTTTATTTTTGATAGCTGCATGACATTTTTTTTAAAAGGTTTCTACCAAAATTGGGGATGCAATCTGTGTGTTTATTTTACACTGCCCTCCAGCTTTTGATACCAGCTCCAAATTCCCACTCTGCTGCTTCCAAATCCACATCATATGGATATGATCCATTTTCATTTCACAATAATTTTCCCTGATGTTTTAGGATCAATCTCTCTAAACATCGTCTCTGCTTGTATGATGCTGCTGAGCCCAAGCCTGGGTGAAACGACAGAATTTTAAACCCAATCTGATGCAACCTGGTCCATTTTAATGCTCACATTAAACTGATTTTTTTTTAGAATTAAAGATTACTCACATGCACCAAAGCACAGAAATTTTCCAACAGACTATGAGTTGGAGAGAAAATTTATCATACAGAATTTAGGGATTTTACATTTCCTGACTATTATATATGTCAAGGAAGGAGGTCATTGTTAGACATCTCCATGGACTTTGTCCTCTCAAAACCTTGTATCCTGGAAGCATGGATGCAAGCACTTAGTGGGTGCTAGAGTTGTGGAAATGCTCAAAGTTGCACGGACTCAAGGACAAAAGGCTCTGTTTCACATGTCCTTCTCAGGGTAGTGGTCCAGGTCTACTGGTTCCCATGGGAATCCTAGGTCAACAAGACCAGGGAGGGTCTTTTTTCTGTGGTTGCTACCTCTAAGAGGGACTGAGCAAAGTAGATGCATATCTGCAGACCCTGTGCTTAATGTCTTCATTCTCCTGAGTGCCTTACTTAAAGGGTCAGGGTTACACCGTCCAACAAGGTACCTTGAATCTCCAGCAGCTGTTCTTCTCCAATGTGAAGGTTATTAATGGGCATAATCCATCAAGTAAGAGACTTGAGGAAATGAGACTGTAGAAGTGCACCTTTATGACTTCTGAAAGCTCAGTTGGCTGTTGACAGGGCTGAGGAGTCTTAATAAGAGGGGTAGAAAAAAGCCCCCTTTATGAGGAATTAATTTCCTGTCTCCATTATGAAGTGCTGGGATGTTCATTTAGCATGCAGTAGGTGGGTGTTAAGATTAGAGCTGTGGAGGAAATGGATATTGGAATGTGCTAAATCTTCCTCAGTGCCAAAGCAAGAAGCTCTGAGAACATGCTGATGATCCTTCTTCATTTGAGCCAACCGAAACTGTATCTTCCCAGAAGCAGGAGACCTGTGTTTCCCACTAAAACCCTTTCTTCCTATGTTCCAAGCCCTTGAAATAGATTTAAAATGTGTCAAGACCCAGAAGAAGAGACACACAATTGTTACTGATAAACAAACTTTGAGGAACTCTTTGCAAATCCATCTTTAGCATTTTAAGATTCACTCTGTTAGGTTAAACCTGTATTTATAGCTTCCTTTACACGCTTTATTGTATCCCGCGCATATAGCATTTGGTAGGAAAAATGCAAGGACTGAATGCATGTCAGAGAAGTTCACATCTGCAGCCCTGGGAGCACTTGAACAGAGGTTCACTAATCTGCTCAACAGACCAAAAGATCATCTGATCTGACCTAACAACCTTAGCCAGAAAGTACTTTGAAAAATCTTACTCTAGATCTGATTTCAGATACAAAAAGTGTCCTTGTTTTCCTCAGTCAAAAAGAAAACAAGTTTTGGGTCATCTCATGGAAAGCCATAGGCAAGCTTAGCACTTTAATGTCTTGCTGGGTGCTGCCAAACTCATCCAGGTGGGATGTGAAACCAAGAAAAAGACAACAGGGTTGCACATGAAGTTGATTTTTATGCAGATTTCCAGTACGCAGCATTTCACTCCACTTTCTTTTTTGAATAAAACAGTATGTGGGGCTCATCCACTGCGCAAAGACAATTACCACCTTCCAAGGGTATGGGGAGAGTGTTTTCATGGACTTTGAAAGGACTCTGTTCTTAGTGGACAGATGCCTTGCATCTCCCCTCGCTCCATAGTCAGGGCTAGTTTCTGCTTTGACTTTTTCAGGAGGAATTAGATTTCCAGCACCTTCAATGTCATCACACTGCTGCCTTGGAGTGTCTTGTCTGTTGATGATATTCACCCACTGGAAGACATTCGATATTTAGGGAGAAAGCTCTTTGGAGCAGAGTAGGTTTATTCCAGAGTGCCTTTATCCAGCACCTGGAACAGTCCCAGGTCTGAGCTACCACCTTGACAGAGATGATAATCAAGGGCATCCACCTTTATGGCTGCTGTAACATCTTGTCACCATCAAAGCCCCATCTCATGCAGTACATTCGCTCTCTCTTGTTCTCCCCTTGCAAAGAAAGACATTGTGTTTGGTGTGATAATGTAACTTAAGGTCATATTTTGCCTTCAGCCATCAGCATGTGCAAATGCTGTATGACTAATGAGCCAGTCTCAGATTACTATCCTGTACTGTTTTTCTACAAGATACTTTGTTGTGTTTGCAATCCCTCCTGACAGGTGGTGAAGAGCTGTCTTTCCCCTGGGCTTCTGACTTGAGCTGCAAATCCAACGGCAGCGCGGGTTTCTGGCCGTAAGGGACTTCTCTCCCCACCTCTTCCAAAAATGTGCTAAAAGGAAAATCTGCCTTTTGGTTTGTCTGTCTTGCTTTCAATTTGTTTTCAGTCCCTTTGCTTTTCCTTAAGGGACTCTTTCACCACCTCAGGGAAGTTTTGTTCTTTCTGAGATGTCAGGTGGTGGCTTGGCCATTTCTTGTGCCAGGGATGAGCGAGATAGACAGATGTGGAGAAAACGGGACAGCAGCAGGATTGGTGCTGAGAGATGAAATAAGGTTCTCCTCCCTAGCCCTCTCTTTCACGGGCAGAAATGACTCAGCTTGACACAAAGCTTTCAGACAAGCTAGGTTTAAAAATGATATATTATAGCATCAACTCATCAATGACTCAGCTTGTCAGCGTTCATCACTTGAACTCTGACCCTTCCTCTTCTCCTCCTAGGTTTTCTAGTCCTGGACCATTGCTAGGGATTAAAGGGGCAAATGGACAATATTTTCAGATGCTGTGCATGCATTTGGAGTGCACACTCCAAATATGTAGTTTAACAAAGATGCTTTTAAAAAGGACTTTCTTTTCAGGAAAGACAGTGTCTTCTGTCTGAAAAATCAGCTCTCATTAAGGATGTCTATACTGGGCATCTACAAAATATGAAAGCTAAGGAAAAAAAACCTAACTAACTCCTGACTCGGCTTCCTTTGGAAAAATACCTTAAGGAGCTTTAAGGGTCTTTTCAAATGGTCTTCTCAGAGAAGTCCCTGTTGGGTCAGACTGATGCTTCTGGTGTACACATTGCCCCAAACAGGCAGGTAGGCTTTCCCTTTCTCCTGTTGTAATGTAGTTTGCAAACTTTCTTTCTCATTCAGCCTAACATTTCCACAGTACGTTCCCTCCCTGATATCTGAATCCACGTTTCTGCTTTGCTCTGAACTAGAGAGAGAAAAAAAAATTGATATGATTTTGTTTTGATCGGACGCATGACCCTCTCTCTTCATCTCTTTATTTTTTTACATGTTGAAGGGGATCCATCAAGATAATTTCCTGTAATTAGGTTTGAAGTGTTTTGAATTTGAAATGTCTTTTCACTTAGAAAGAATTGATGCCTATAACTTGTAACGTGCTAGCAGTTTCGTACAGTGCCTGACAGCCCAAACTACATTACAGGTAGCTAATCCCAGTTGCTGAGCTCCATTAAAGACTAGATTGTATCTGTTAATACAGCCATATTGTTTGGGTCATTGTGCTGATGTAAGGAGTACAGCTGCCTGGAGAAAGATTACGATGTGAGGGGACATCTTTATTTTAACTGGAAAAAGGTATGGGAGATACACTAGTCATGATTGATTAAAGATGTGAAAAGGACTTTATGAGCCTTCTTGCGCACTCCATGTTTCTCATTCTGTTTATCATTCCTCTGTGTCTGGTAAATAAATACATAAACCCAGACCTGGAGGATAATGGGAAAGACAGACACTCAGCTGTTCCTCTTATGTTCAGTGTTTTTTGTTATCATGGGCTAAGGACTGTGAGTCTCGGGAATCATTTTGCAGCTCTGATGCTGATCTGCTATGTAGTCCTGGGCCACCTTTTCACCTTATAACTTCTCCCACTGTTTTTTCATCGTATCTGTTTAAAATTAGAAGCACAATAAGGCAGTGGCTTTGCTATTCTCTTTGTGTGCATGCAGTCCCTATCATACTGGCAGTCCCCTCCCAGATGCTTCTTTGTGCACCACCCAAGCAATCTCTGATTTCCCATCAACTGTATTTCAGACCCGTGTGCCATTTTTCCAAGTAAATATTGATACCTCATTTCCCAGTACTGGCTATTCAAGGGACACTCACACCTAAACCCTTCAATCTCCTTATCTTCCTTCTCCTTATATTATCAGTAACATCCGGGGCTGGAGATCCTTTGTACCTAGAATAACACTTTCGTTCTTCATCTTTCTGTGTGTTGAGAGGTTTCAGTGTACTGTGCTATAGCCGGTGTTCATCTGACTCCCTTATCTAGGCAGAAGCATAAACCATGCTGTCTCTGGCTCTGTATCCATCTCACCAGTATTGCCACAGCTGTCCGTGTATGAGGTTGTTCTCTGAAAGTGCAATGGATTCCTTGGCAAGCTTGGAAAGGAAACAGTCTTACAAAAAAAAAATCACATTAAGCATAGCATGTGTTTCATGCTCCTTTAGCATCTTATCCTGCTGCAGAGTGTTGTAATTCCCCTGGCTGCTTTTGAATTTCATGTCACACTTTTAAATGTGGTTTGGTACATTCTCTACATGCTCTGTCAGTAGAGTTCTGTCAATAACCGCAGCACATGAGCACTAGGAAAGCAGCTGCCAACTCTGCTTCTTTGCGTGCTGAAGTGTGTAGATGTCACAAATGTAGGTATGTGCCGCATGGGAAGAAACTGTCTTCCTGCTGCTGGAGCCACACAGGAGCCTCTTCTCAACAAGACAGGATTTTTTTTTTTTAACTGGGCCACTCGTCTGTAATTCTGTCTTGGGTAACAAGTAACAATAGGACACGCCTACAAAGCGACGCTGGAGTATGTTGGTGTGAATTAACTTTAAAGCAAATGAGTCAAAGCTCATTATAATGGTCTTAAACATTCTCACCATGAAGTAGATAAAATGATCTTGAACAAAGCTTGACAAATCCACTTCTGAAATTTCATTCAAAGGAATGTTCAGGAGTGCCTTCCATGGAGACACAAAAACCTCTGGCTGTCCTTAAACCAAGCCAAATCTTATTGACTGCATCTTTGCTAGGAAGCAAGAGAATGCATGAATGTGGAATCTTGAATGAATTATGGAGTTGGAGTTAACCACAGAGACCAATGGCAACACGCAGAAGACAACTAGGATCTTTGGGGAAAGGTGGGAAGGAAAGGGCTAAAAAGTGCTTATTCTCAGTGAAAGGTGAGGGTAACACAGATCTAGTAGAAGAGTAAATATGTTTATTGACTTTCGCCCCTCGTGAATAAAGGGAGGTATTTCTGCTTGTTGTCTCACAGTAGCCTCTTTTATTCTGTCTGACCACACTCCCTTTGAAACTTCTTCACCATTTATAAATGCGTCCAATGTGCCAACACGTTGCCTCTAAGTTGGTTGCATGGGTATAGAGGATTCAAATTCAACTCCTCCCTGGTACTTAAGTATAGGTTTGATTTGAAGACAAGGTAAAGGCTAAATTCCTGAGCAGTCTTTCAGACGTGCATTGGTTCTTTAAGCCGAGAAACAAATCAGAAATGGTTTGCCAAGAAAGCCAGCAGATACTATTCCGAAGAGAGAGGAAATGGATTTTTAAACTGAGAAGTCCTTGTTTAGCCACAGCCAGTCTTCAGGGCAACAGCACAGCTGCAGATGCAGTTTAGATACTTTGAGGTGTTTGCAAAGATTAATTAGCTGCCTAAATGGGAACTGAGCTCTGGTGAAAGTCTGGCCCTTGCGGGTACTGAGCCTCGGGCTTGGTATGCTTTTGAAAAATCTCACCCAGAGGACTAGGTGCATACACTTTTCTGACCTGAGCTCATGCATTAAGAAGAACCTTAGAGTTATTTCAGTGCTTCCAGGAGTTCAAGCTCGTTCTTTAAAGCGAAACATCCTAACGCTTTCCTAGTTTGCCAAGAAGTGGCAAAAATCCCCAGAGAGTTCCCTTTTCAGAGAAAGTTCATGTCAGGTAGCAGGTCTGGATAGACAGCAGACTGTCTGGATGTAGATACATATTTTAGTAAGTATAACTATATAGTGGGAACCCAAGCTGCAACACTTTCCTTTTACTGGTGCCCTCCCGCCCCTGCCCACCTTGCCCTTCCGCAGGGCAGCCCACCCGGTGCTGCGTGAGCCGGGCTTCTTCCCTGCCAGGCTCCCCACCTTGCTCCCCTGCTCCATTTCCTTTGCTGGAGCCCCGCTTTTACGATGCTGCTGACTTAGTGCGTTTTGCAAACTTGCAATTTCACGCTGCATTTGTTGGCATGGCAACATGAGGGGAGAGTTCAAAGTAGGGGAAAAAAGTTTTAAAAAAAAGCAGCCCCAAACCTCTGAAATCAGCCCCTTATTTTGTGCATTGCCTGCACAAAGTTGGACGTGCAGCCACATTAGCAGCAGAGTCTGTAAGGAACATTTTTTGATAGCCCCAGGTACTTTGGAGACCGTGCTGGAGGTCTGAACCGCTTGCCCTCCCCTTTTCCCCTTTAGAGCTGCCTTCTCCCATGTCTCTCTCTTAGAGGGTGGTCAGGAGATTCACACCTTCAGCGGTACCCCCAGACATGCCCTCGCTCAGTGGCAGCTTTTGCCATGAGTCCTGCTGTCTTTGCAGGGACCGGTCGGTCGCCCGGGGAGCTGGCACCAGCTTCCAACAGCCATGACCACAGCGTAGGCAGCACTCAGCGGCAGCACTGTTTTACCTTGATCTTTCGTCCCAGCAGTAGATCCATCGGCAAGGATGATGGAGCGCTGGCTTAAGCTTGCTCAGGTCCCTCCACCCCCCCCTCTTTCCAATCACCATGGCTAAAGGAGCAGCAGCCCTTAAATGAAAACTTTACGGCGAGGAGCTGCTGACACTTTTTCATTATGAAGATACATGGGGTGGCTGGTAGCTAATGAATGTCAGTGCTCAAAAGGATAATCTCTGCTTCTCTCTGATACAATTTAACATCGTATTTCCCTAATTTGAGGCTGATTTAGTCGCTGGGGTATTTGGATGCCTCTTCTATGGTGCCGATAGTTAATTAAACAGATGTTGCAGAGGGAATCATTAATTTTAGTGCTGCAGATGGGAGCGGAATGACTTTGTGAAGTTAATGTTTCAGCAAAACAATAGGCTTCTGTCATCAGTTGGTATAAACCAAGTAAATTAAGAGAACAAGCAGAGTAAAGGAGATAGCTTCGAAAGAATATCAATTATTCATTTTAGAATTATACTTTTTTCCCCCATAAATCATCATGAGAGAAGAGGAGGGGAAAAATCTGCAAAAGCTGGGAAGAGGGCGAGAAAGGAATCCCAAAGTTAGCAGCCTGAAAGAGAGTTTATCGCTGCTCCCGTGCTCTCTCTGTCGCGCTGCAGGGCTCCTGCACGAGTGTGAAGAACCAAGGGCCGCGGGCTGCAGCGGGCAGCGGCTAGGGGCAAGGCAGGGCAGCCACGCTGCAACTCTGGGCAAGTCCAAGAAGGATTTTTCAGGAGTACCTGAAGTCATGTCAGTAATGACAGATGTCTTTTTCTGTGCTTAACAAGCAGGCAGGCACAAGCGTCTTTGTGTTTTGAAGGTGGTGAAACTTTTTTCACTCCAGGCTGGGTGTCCCATACCTACTGCCAAGGTTTCCAAGGGCAGCTGGCTGGATTTTCAAAACCGTCTGGGTATGCGACAGTTTTCTAATTGGAAGCTGGTATGTTTTATAACTTTCAGAAACCTTAAGGCCAGCGTAAAAAGCCCCTAAATACTTATGAAAAAATTGCTGTAGGGTACACCTCTATCAGATGTGGCTATTCTGCCATGGAAGTTAAAAAACTTTAAAAGCTCAAGGTCTTTACAAGTTTCTTGCTGGCATTAAATGTCATTAATTTCTGTTGAACAGAGGTTCCTATTTTTGAACTAAAAACAACAGAGGGAAGATCCAGCTGCCTCTGAACCATAAAACGGCAGTGACAGAAGAGGATGAGGGAAACAAATGAAGTCCATCTATTGTGTTGGAGTGAAAGTACTACTGACTTGCTTGAGTGCCTCATAATACAGAAATTATGTTGTTTAGGACAGATGAGTCATTTGACCACTCAGACACCTATATAAACACATTCATGCCCATTTATATTATCTTTCTCTTTCTCATATGTGCATGTTTTTTCCTTATTACCAGCTACTCCTTCCTCCAAAAACAATAATCAGTGGTTATTCTCATTTATTTGATAAGGCCAAACAATTTCAGTGCCCAGAAAGTAATTATAAATTTGGCAGTTCTGATTAATAAATCTTTCATGAAGCATGCTCCGTTTTGTCCATAAACAGCATCTTCCAGAGATTCATTGAGAAAATATGAAGAAGTAGAAAAGACACAAAGTGAAAAAAACCTCATGCTCTTCCTGGCAATAAAGGCCTCATCTCAGTCTTACACACGTAAGGGGAATTTCACCATTGGATTTATTTCTTCAGCACTCAGTCAGTACTCACCATTTTATTTTAGTGGATGCTGTTGTCGTTTTACTCCTTCTGGCTTTACAATGCCATATACTAAGTTAACTCCAGCTTCACAACCAAAATATCCCAAATTACTTTTGGGAGCGAATTTCTGCCCTCAGACTTGCTGCACAGTAGCATTGCACAGCTTGAAGGCCTTGCCCTGTGTCACAACCGAACTAGTTTTTTCATCAAACACCTGCTAAACTGGCCAAACACGGACTGCTTTCAGTTGGCTGGAAAGAGGTGTCCAGTACATTTTGATAAACTATCAAGTATCCCAGCTGGCTGCCAGGATGTCAGTCTGCTCTTGGTCCTGTGCTGTTTCTGCCAGCCCCATGCAGATGTTTGGGATGCTGTAGGGTCCCTCACGTGGTACTACTAATCTTCTTCTTAGCCAGCCAAGTTAGTCCCCTCAGGCATTGCAAAGAAATCACTGTGATGTAGACTACAGCAATGGACACTGAAGTCACCCATCACCAAAGAGAAGAAGTTCAACACATCGTAAAGTGTCCGGTTTGAAAGATGTGAAACAAGATGTGATTTTGGCCTGGTAAAGACTGAGTATAAGGGTACCGAGAACACAGGATCCTGAGACCTTTCTGCTGCTGCAACATATCACACTGAATTGAAGGACTTTGGCTGCTTCCTTTAGGAAATATAATTCTCATTAAAGGCATGAAATTGAGCTCCTTGGAGACCTAAGCTTCGGTCTGCTGAACAATCTGAACATAAGTTTTCAGCAATACCAGATTCTCGCTGTATGTGCTAGTGTCTCAACAGTATGCTGTAGGGATTTGCTTCTTAGAGTGAGTCCTTGGACTTTGGATGTTTGTTCACTGGTGTCCCTTCAATGCCAGCTCAGCAGGATGGCTTTTTTAGGTCAGGATTCTCCAGGGATTTGTATCCCAACTAGAAGAATGTCTTTGTTTCTCTGTACCCCAGCACAGGTCACCAAGCACTTATCAAGCAATAGTTTTTGGTCTGTCCAAATCTTGCTCAAATAAGGACTAGGGTATCTTAAAGGGGACTAGATCTCACCACAGTTGTGAGAAAGAATGTTCACAGTGCACTCTATCAGATGTCTTTTTCTCCTTGTCAGGTCCTGGAGAGAAGATGCTCCCCTGGGGCGATAAAGACTCCCCAGGCACAAGGGCACCTCTGAAACAGGGTGATTTAACAGCATTTTCCCTTAATCTTGTCCTCTTGGATGGTGTCACAGTGCCACTTCGTGGAGCCACCAAGAGTATTTGACGCACAGGGCTCCCTAAAGAGTGCGCTGGCCCTCTCCTCATCAGGGAGTCTTGGCATTCTGCTGCAATTCCTTTTCTCCATGCGGCATCACCTGCCAGTGGCGCCTGCCTCTGCGAGAGGTAATTGATTCCCTTCCCCTTTAGAGCCCTAATTAAAAATGCACTGTATTAAACTTGAATGCATTGGAAACAATTAGCTTCCTCTTTTGTCTCCTCATTTGAGTCGGCAATGCGAGGCAGCCAGGTGTCACATTCAACAAATCTCCATCAAGTGATTGCTGTGGAAGGAAATGAAGTTTGAAGAACTCCTTTGCTGCTCCTGATGCTTTGGCTCTGACCTTCTCGCGCTCTCAGCTTATCTCCATGGAGATGCTCATTTTGCAGATTGGCTCCATCTTCTGTCAGCAGCCGCGTTGCGTGGAGGCAGAAGGCAGGGGCCTAGGCATGGAAGCCAGGCTGTTTCAAGGATTTGATGCTGTTCTTTTCAGCGCAACAGCACTTTAAAATGGACAGTGGTATCTGATTCTGCTTCAGAAAACATGTGTTTTGAGCCACTCCAACCTCATGTAGGTAGCCGAGACCCCAAAAGAGGGGAGTTTTAGCTTGAGCTAGAAGCTTCTGTGGCATATCTGTACCTTGCTGCCAAGGGGTAGAGTGGCTCTTATGGCCCTGAGGACAGGTCTACCTTTTGTTTCAGAGAAGCCCGATCATGTCCGTGCTTTCGCCAGAACTGGAAGAAAGAGGGTGACGTTTTCTCTGCCCTGCAACCAAGAGAGTATTGCCTGTCTGCAGGCAAAATGTACTGCTGGAGGCACAGTGACCTATTGCTGCTCAGATTTTGGACATGGGACTGCCTCCACTAGCAGAGCTGATCATGACATATAGAGTAAAAATAATCTAATTAGTTGGGGCAGGGGAAAAAGTGGAAAAATTTATAGTAATAGGTCCACATCTGCAGAAATCTGTAAGAGGGGAAGCTCAAGGTGAGTGTCCACTCTCATCACCCAGCTCCAAATCCAGTGTAGCATTTAGCTGATATCCACCGCAGCACGGTTCCCGTGAAGGCTGGGGGGTGATGTGCACCGTCCACAGGGAAGGGAAGTATTGGTAGGACTGTACTCAGTGCGCTCGGTAAGAGCTCTGGTTGGGAAATTTCAGCAAACCATTTTTCATCAGAAAACGCTGATTCTTTGAAATAGGCTTTCTGTGAGAATAAAAGGGCAATTTTTCCTCATTTTAGCAACTCTAAATATTGCGACAGCTTTAAGTGAAAAAAAGAAACCACAAAAAGCCCTGCTTGAACATTGGGGTTTTTTTCCCTTGGTTCAGGTTGTAACTTTATTATGATGAAAACCAAAAGAAAATAAAAACAACTGGCGTAGAAGTGAAAGGATACTTTCAAGACTGATGTAAAAATAAAATCCATTGATCTGACTAGAGGTATTTTCTGCAGTGTTTGTTCCTTCCATTTTCTTTTTAACTTCAAGTACTAGAGAAAGGAAAGGGATGGCAAGATCCCACGAGAGGGGAGAAGGCTCTCAGCCCGGGATGAGCCTCTGGGCCAGGCTGTGTCTGCAGCAAGCAGCTGGGGTGAATGACAAATTACAGCTTCTCCTGACTTAGAAGATCAGAGGCAGAATCTGTTTCAGGGCCAAATCGCTTCCCTGGGAAGTTAGCAGTGCTCAGGGGTCCTTACACCAAGCTCAGCTGCAATGTGTCATGCAAGGTGCAGGTGGGAGGAGGGAGAAGGTGGTGCCTGAGACTTTGCCCAAGTTTCCTCTGAATTTAAATACCGACTCAAGCTGAAGCCAAAGCTCTGCCCAGTGCCAGATTGCTTGCCAGCCAGATGGTACCTTCTGAAGCTCTTCCACTTTCATCCAGGCTTCAAGGGATGCAGTCAAGGTGTTTACAGGCAAGTGCCTCTTCCTTCTTTCTTCAGTGATTTCACAAACCTGCCTGCAGATTCACACTGGTGTAAGCTGAGAGTAGAGCATGCTCTGAGCTCCAGGGCTCTAGCATCTCCTTTTCTGTTGGCAAGATCAAGTCTGAGTATTGACATCGGGCTCCCTCCTATATGCAGAAACCTCTGTCCTTTTTCCAGCACCACTTATGTTTCCTCTGGTTTGCCTGTGCTGTCACATCAGACATCCATTAGGGAGTTAAAGCACTGCCTCATCTCTCCCTTGGTCCTACACTGTTGTTGCTGGAAGTAACAAGGGTTTTTTCTTATTTCTTTGTTCTGCAAAGTTAAGTTTCTTTTGGAGATGTATTGGTTTTGTCTTTTTTTTCTTAAGACATATTGAATAAAGTTAGTTAAAGTTGGAAATATGCACAGCAAGGGGGAAACTTCATTTTCAATGCAGTCAGCCTTTGGTGGAATTAGGACAATGGGTAGTAAAATGGAAAACAGAACATGTCTGAATCCTTAGCATACAGAAGGACTCAAACAGCGAGGGAGGAATGGAGCAAAATGCCTGTGCCATGGCCCTTGGGGCTGGAGCTCTGAGAGCGGATGGAGGTTTTTGTGCCTGTGCATTACTGCTTCCCCTCCCCAGGCAGGGGAGTGGAGAACGGCCGCTCAGGCTCAACCAGGGGACTGCGTATGCTTGTCAATGTGTATGGATTGTCTGTGGGCATATATGCACATTCGTAGGGTTTCCAAGCATGGATGAGCTAGAGACATTAGCTTCTCAGCTGTAAGCTGAAGTGGGGCCCTTTCTCAGCCCTTTCCTGGCCACCTACATCTGTCAGTCCATCTCCAAAACCAGTTCTTACTACTCAGTGTGATTAGTGTCTGTAGGGATTGGTGAGAAGGGCTCTCATTCAGTACAATCCAAATTAAAATTTGTGGCTGTTGTTCCAGAAAGTGTAAGCTTTGCTGCCAGTCAGCTGTAGTTATGATAACATCTGTTTTTCTGCTAATGTCTGATCCCACATAAAGCTGAGAACATGGCTGCAGTCTTCAGTCCCCACTGAAGAAATAATTGTCTCCCTTCTTAGTTGCCTTTCATGTCAGGACAACACGGACTGGCAGTAACAAACACAGGAAAGATCCTGCTTGTTGAAAATGTGTTGGTGATGGAGTAAGTTGGAAGATAGGAGAGGTATGGTGGGAGAGAGGGGGAGGACTGAGTAAGAAGCAGAAAGATCATACGTCAAGCGGTAGAAAGATGTGGAGTTACAGCTCTGACACGGAGGAATGCTGGCTGGAGAACGAGCGGAGAGGATGAGGACAAGCCAGCCCTTGTTAAAGGTCTCTTTGCCTCATTGTAGGGGTGATAATTTGGAAGATCAGAGCCTGGCAGTGGAGTCTGGCTGGATGAGAGTGAGCACACATCTTCCTTCCCCTTTAAAGAGCAGAGGGAGCCACAAAGCAACCATATGGAGTTACAGCGGAGTTTGCCAACACCTTCTGTTTTTTGAGGGCCAGATCCAATAAAGGACATAGTTAGGCACAGTTTTGTTTTCTTTTTAAACACCTGAAGTGAACTACGTGTTTTAGAAGGTGGATCTAAAATCTCAGTGCTATAACAGGAAACCTGTGAGGAATACTAAAGAATGTGAATTTCTGATCCAGTTTAGAGAGGCCAAAGACATCTTCTGAGGGTGGTTGTCAAAGCTTTTCTTCTGAAGGCCTGCACAAGGTTCTGTCTTCTTGTTTGAAAATTCTATTTCTGTAGTGTGCGTGGGACCGCCTCCGTGGTGGAAATGTTCCTCTGGAAAAGGAAGTTCTTCAGTCCCATTCATCAGGCTGGGTGGAGAGGTGTCCCACCAGTACCTGTTTCCTTCCAGGCAGGGTCCTGGTCACTGTGCAGAAAGCTGGGTGGAGACTCTCCATCCTTCCTGCTGAAGCCAGGCCTGTTGTGCAAAGTATACGGGAGTTAGGGACTTCAGTAAGCCCTCACAAGGACTGAATTACTGGAAGTCATGCAGGAAAAGGGAGCTGTGGATTCTGGACTGTGCCCCGTGTGTCATTTATTCATTTTATGTTAGAGAAATATTGAGTTAAAAAAGATGTCCTTCCACTGATGGAGAGGAAAGGAGTCCCAGAGTCCAGCCTCTACCCCCCTTTATCTGGTGCAATGCTACTGTTGGTGTCGGGAGGAATTTGCAATGATTTCACACAGGCTGCACTGAAACAAAGAGGATTGTGTAATCCATTTATCACAAACTACTCCAGTTCCTATTTGAAGTGAGAGAGGAGTCAATTAACAAATGAAAAGGAGCACCAAAACACTCTCTCCATTTAGATCCCAGCACATCAGTAAAACTCTGTAGCTGCACAACATGAGCGTTGCTTTCCTGGATGTGGCTTTGGAGACTGCAGGAGGAAGTAGCACAGCCTGGTATTCAGACTTTGAAAATGGGCCCTTATCTTTATGATGAGATCTATCTGCTTTTATAGCCCCATCACTAAAGTTTTCTAGCTTCGTGGATTTGTCTGCCCAACAAATGTGACGGAAAGAAATATTAGCTTTGCAAGTGGGGATAAAAATGACATATACTGAAAGCCAAAGCTGGTTAATGAGAAAAGATTTTCAAAATGTCACTCACCTAGTTTCCCGCATTTAGTTTACATTTCCAAGAACTGGTATCTCTTCTTTCCATGAAAAGTCCATTTTCAACTAAACTTTCTTCAATCTGCTTCTAACCAAATAATTATTAGTTTCCAAATTAAACTAATTTAATTTGTTAGTCAAATTACAACATAGCAGAAAGGAAACCACAAAAGTATTTATGACTTTATTTTATCTTTATTAAGACTAACAAGGTTTGAGCAGAAATGATCTCTTGGCAGAGCCATTAAGAGCACAGACAAGATCAGTCTGTAACGCTTCTGAAAGGGCACAGCAGAAAAGTCAAATGCTCGTCTTCTGGGAGACAGAGCAAAATTATGCTGAAATTAAAGAAAAAAATATGGCAACTGAAGGACCAATCCTGCAACAGTATTGATAATTATTCATGGCTTTTTTTTTTGTAAAGCAATAGAACTTAAAGGGTTTTTTTTTTGGTTTTTTTTTTTTTAAGAGTCTGATGGCCATGGCCATTTCAAGGCACAGAGACATTGTAAATGCTCAGGGTAAGGGGTCAGTGGACATTGCTACTGGAGTAGAGCTCATGGCTGTGTCAAAGCCCTGGGGTGTCAGTGAGTGTCCATGAGTTGGGCAAAGCCAACTGCACCCGCAAAGCTTCATCGAACAGATGGGGCACATCTCCTTGTGTGGCACCAGATGGGGCTGGGTGCAGCAAAGCTCCACTCCTGAATGCACCCAGCATTTCTGGAGCCACCCAGACAGAGGTCTGCAAGAAGGAAAGTGTACCGTTTCTAGCCCCAGCTGGCTCTTTGGTTTCAGAATGCACAGCCCCAGCTTTGAAGTTCTTGGGGAAAAGTGAGTGGAAACACTGCCAGCTGGGGTATCAAAAAGTGAAGTCGTATTTCCAGTGCAGGAATTTCCTAACCGCGTGCTCCCCCCTGTTTTCCTTGTCCCCTTGTTGCCCTGTGTAAATTTGAGAGGTGACTTGAATGATGTCACCGGCTGAATGATGCATGGTTGTAAAACCTGCTGATCTGAGCACATTTCTGGGCTCTGAGGTGCCATCTACTTAGTTGACCTGTCTTTAGGGAGAAATTAAAACAGCCTGAGGGCTTCCCTGCATCTGACCCTCTCTCTTCTCTCTGAACATAAACACGCCCTTTGGGCATCTCTCTGCTGCCTAAGTGTAAAATGGACCAAAATCCAGAATAAAATTGGGATGGAAATCAAGCAAAAGTATGCACGCCTCCACTGCAAGTGAATCTAAATCTCTACAGATCTCATCTGCCTGACAAAATAACCAGGAGGTTACTGCCTTTATAATCACAGGAGCTCATCCCCTCTGCTAGCTCTGGGTGCTGTGGGTGCAGGCCAGTGAGGCTAGGGAGATTTATGGGAGCATGTAAGGGCTCTGCAGGCCCACGGGGAGGGCTGGAGATCTGAAGGGATTTGGGGAGAGGCTAGGCATGGGGGAAGGTTTGTGGTGCAGGCAGGAGGTTAGCTCAGCCAGAGCAGCCCCTCGTGTGTCTGTCTCCGTTTTTTTCCCTTGCTCTCCCTACTGACTTTCTCTCTGATATGCCAGCTCCAGCTCTGCCAGCTATTCAGCAGCCTAATCTTTTTCCAGTCTCGGCTCTTGCCTACTAATGTGTTTCAGGCACAGAAATTTCATTAGGGCTGCACTGATGTCCACGAGCTTTAGCCATGGGCTTCATCATTAAGTGGGTTGTATTTCAGCCAGAACAGAAATTACCCTCTGCTCTTAGGTGGGAGAAGGGGGATGGGGGTGGAGGAGGTGTACAAAGAAGGAAAAGAAGCAAAGAAAAATCCTTTCCATCCATCCAGAGTTGTCATGAAACAGCTCACCTGTCCTCATGAAAAGAGATGCAGAGAGTTGAAAATGAATGAATAAAGACCACATCTCGCTAATGCTGTGACAGTGCGTAGCACTGCCAGAGAAGAGAGCGAGTCAGAAATGCTGCCTTGGAAAGGCTGCTCGTCCCAGCTGCCCTCGGAGCCTCCCAGCCTGCTTTCCCCTCTGCCTTCACTCCGGGTGCAGACCTTAATGTTTCATTTAATTTGAAGCATTTGGAAACTCAGTTCTCTTTCAGCTTTGTGGAAGGTTTTAATGTGGGGATTATTTAGCCATTAGCTCAGGCTCTCGGGTTTTTCTGGATTAGGATTCCAACAAGCTACTTGTCTGATTATCCTCAGTGACATGGAGGGACCTGTGCAGCAGAGCTTTGAGATGGAGCCAAACTCATTTCTCATTTGGGGATGTGGCTGAGTTCTTCCATTCGGGCCTTTGTTTAGACCCCCTGGCACCAAAAAGCCATCTATAATTCCTGTCAGTGGCCTCACTTGCCTAGGAAAGGGAGCTCAGAAAGGAGGAACCAGCTAGGAGAGGGTTTTATGTTCCCCAAGTGACAGAAAAATCGTTCCAAGCCTCTGAATCCCAAAGATTCATGTGAATCTACAGTTCGTGTCATATAGGAACATAAAATGTGTGTGCAAACTTCTTCTTAGCTGTAGTCTTAGAAAAAACTTCCTTCCCTTTTGCGGAAGTTCTGCCCTGTATCATGAATTCAGGTGAGGACACTCCTGGACTTCGGTCGTTGCTGCTCTCTGCTGTGGCACAGGTGTTTTTTTTTTAATACAGGAAAGGACTATGAATGATCTTCTCAGAAACAATGGTAGGTTAGTCAGTCACCCCAAAGCAGATACAGGGTCGGGGGCAGGCGGATGCTGGGAAACCAGAAGCTCCACAGTTCCTCCTTGTGCGGATGCTCCTGATTCTGCTTGAAGAAAAGCCAGCGTTGATCACTACTGCAGACTAAAGTGAACTTTGAACACTTTTGGAAAGTCTCCTTAAAGCTCCTCTGAATTTTTCTTATGGCTATGCTGAATGAAGTCCAATCATTGTTTTCCAAACAGTCCTGGGCAAAAAAATTCTTTTCCTTCTAGCAGAAGGAGATCTGCTCCAGCATCAAGTGTCTTCAGTGGAGTCCACAGAGCTCTGCGTGTTTGCGACGTGGAGGGCCATGGGTGACAGGGAGCGTCTATTTGAAGCTAATCAGAACAGCATGCAACAAAAGGAACAGCTGGCATCATTTCCTTACCCTGAGCCACTGCTTGATGGATCAATCAGATCAAAACATTTTCAGAAGGATTTCTGTTTTTTTGTAAGGATTTTTCGAAGCAATTTCTTTTCCTCTAAAATGCTTCCATTTAGAAAGGAAATTTGTAAAACTGAAACAAGTCCTGTAGGTTTGTAACAGAAATAAAACTCGTATTTTCCTCTGAGAGGACATACATTTGGCAATCCGTGCAGCTCATCTGCGAGAGACAGAAGCTTTCTAAACATCCAGCACGAATTTCTTCCAAAATTCAGACAGCATTAAACCAGTCAATTCATTTTGTTCTTTGTTAGTATAATCTCAGTTGCATTTCCTCAAAGGTTTGAACTGCTGAGCCTTGTTCATGACCAGACAGTCTCAAAGTGGATTTCAGCTGATTGTTGTAAGCGGGACACACCACCGTGGCGGTGGTCCCTCTTGCAGGCAGGAGGTCCTGAGGTCCTTGTCTCATTTTTCTGCCGGGGAGTCTGGCTGCAGTGGCGAGGGAGCTGGTAGCTTTGCTGACAGCTGCCGGCTCTGGGATCTCCCTCTCCTGTTGCTCTGTTTAAGCCCTATAAATACGCTTGTGATGACCCGCCGTTTATCAGCAGCGCTGGAAGGAGTGCTGGGTTGGAGGGACGCGGTAGGGCTCCGTCATGCTACAGCCACAGTGTCTTGGCAGGGAGAAGGGAGCAGCATTATCGCATGAGCTCTCCGGAGTACCCAACAAAGAGCAAAAATATCTCCTGTTGTCTTTTTCCATCCAGATGGCTTTTGCCAATTATAACTTGATGTCTGGGCCAGTTTACTGTCTGATGCTTAGATTTTATTATCTGATCACACAAACTTTGCTTTAGCTGACCAGAACATAGGCTGAGGAGTGCCTGCTGCTGATTTATAAACTGAAAAAAGTAACTGGATTTAACTAACATTTATTCTGTCTCTCCGGGCTAGCTGGTGGGGTGCAACATCCCTGCAGTGTTACAGCCTTAAGCTGCCTGAAGGTGCCACCGTGCTAATCGCTTCCAGCTGGAAAACCAACACGGAGTCTGGGGGTCCTGGGTTAGGCACCTCATTAGCTGGCAGCAGGCTCACTGGAGGGAGCAGGGGCTGGCAGTAAGGAGGTGATGCTGGAGCTGGGAGTCTACGGAATGCACTCAGGGAGGAGAGGGGGCCACCCTTCAATCATGAGGGATGACAACAGCCCAGCTGGGATGTTGCTGGGCACTCCTCCTGGCATGGTCAGCAGAGGACACTTCATGTCTGCCCAGCAGCTCTGGAGAACAGCAAACAAAATCCCTAAGGTTGATCCAGTGCCTGATGCCTGTCATTTAAATGATGCTTGACCTTATACTATAGTTCTTATACCATGGTCTTGCTCCCTGCAGGGCTTACAGGGCTCCATCCCTGCACAGCGCTGACTTGCTCTGTTCAACCCCATAGTGATTTTGCCAGTCTGACGCTTCTTCACCAGCGTAAGCCACTGTCTGCAGTCATGGGCCATGTTAGCATTGATTCTTCCAGCTGCCAAAGCAGAACACAGATTTTGCTTGAGACGTTTCCCCTTCACAGAGTTCCCTTTTCATGGACTTTTAACAATGGAAGGAGAGGAGGGATGGGGGAGAGAGGGAGAAAAAAGAAAAGAGCAGAACAGTGCTCACTGCTGATGGGAATGTGTCAGACAGACTTTTCAGAGCACTGTCTAATGTGACCTACTTCAGTCGTCTTGAGAGAGGTATTTGTCTTGCAACAGTTCTTTTTGGAGGAAAACAAACTATGATCTCAAGTAGCTGCAGGGTAGGAACCTGATTTCTGATGGAGAGTCTGGCTGTCGCTCTCTGTTCGGCAGGGAAAGGAGGAATCTCAAGGCCTGTCCTGGTATGGGAGGCTGTGTCCCTGCTTCAGCATCACTCAGCACTGTGGTGACCCACACTGGGACACAGGGAGTCTTCAGCCCTGGTTTAATCCCCGGGAAGTGACATGGCATGTCACCAGGAAAAGCAAAGCGAGGCAAAGTTATTGCAGGATGCTGAACACCAGGGATGTCCCCACTGTTAGGTGTGTTTTCCATGCACATGGTGAGCGTGACTGCTTTCAAGCAAACCTGGGAGGGAAGACCTTTGCACCTCTCCTCCCTCACGTGCCCCCTGAGCTTGATGTCCTGCCTGGGCCAGCTTGCCACTGGGAGTCTGTACAGTGGCCATCTAGAAGGTAGGCTGGCTAGGGAGCAAACAAGCAGCAGAAGACCAGAAGTGCATGGCCCTTAGAGATACTACTTTCTAAGTTGTTGAAATTTCATAATCAGTAGGCTATGTGTGCTTAGAACTCTCATCTGTAGAGGGTCTACCTAGTGACCTCAAATGTCTTCCCAGACTAAGAACTGGTACGGACTCTGGGATGGCTGGATCAGTGAAGTGTTCTGTGTTTCAAGGTGAGCAGCCACAGCACTCTGAGACCTGGGTTCAACTGGGATTTCAGCAAGATCACCGTCTTTCTGTCCTCTCTCTAAAAAATATGGGGATGGTGAAGTGGTTTTTCCTTGACCCACAATTTTAGGGGCATGTGAAGAGCACCCAGGACTACAGATCTTGTATTTTTGTGTGGAGAACCCTGTGGGACTGCCAAAATACCAGTGAGAAACTGGATGCTCCTCAGTCAGGCAAAGACTCATGGCAGACGTCCTGGATCCACAAGGATACAAATCCCTCCAGCTGCCAAGCCATTTTGTCAGTGCCCCTGGCCAGAGATTAATCTTAGCCTTTTAATATTTTTGCATAATATTTTGTTACCCTTCTTCCTCTCTAGCTCTCTCTCTGTCTCTGTTTTTTATTCTCCTTTCCCGGAGCACTTTGATGTGCTTTCTGAATATAGCTACATGAAGCAAATGGTAATACCAGACTGATAAATTAGCGCTGTATTAGCTCAGGCTAGTAATTTAACCTGATACAGGAGATGCTTGCATTTGTTATGTTCATGCACCAATAGATAGCAGCTAGCTCAGAAAGCTGACACTTGCGGGCAGTGCCCTTCCCATAAAGCACCCCCCGGCAGACCACAGTCGCTTCGTATTTGTCTAACCTCAGGGCATGCCGGGTGAGCTGGTTTAGGCAAAACCTTTTAAGAGGGAAAGAATGGGAAATGAAATATTTACTTTTTGTTTTTACTTGCTTGCGGTGAAAGGATATTGATGTGGTGTAGATGGAACATTAAAATCAGAATTATGCTGGGGAATGAAAAAAGCCAGGCATAAATTAGCACTGTTTGCTTCCTCTGTGGTTTAAGAGAGTTAGCATTACGCCAGTGCCATATAACATGCCGGAGATGTGTTTGGGGAGCTGCTGGGCCATAAATCACAGGCAGCATTTAAACCGACAAGAAGAAAGGCCACATAGAGATGGATGGATGTCCAATGAGGGGACTGTCCGAGGGGCAACCATAAACAATTCAGGAGATGAGGCAGCCAGAGCAGGAGGGGGAAATGGGGTTTGAGGATTGAAGTCTGAGCACTGAGGGCAGAGCCGAACGCTCGCGGGGTAAGTCAGGGGAGAAGCTGAACTGCAAAGACACGGGTTGAGAGAAGTACAGGTCATGCGATGACAATCCTGTTTTGCCACACTTCAAGATTTCTAAACTACTTTTACATTTTTTCCCCTTGTGAAACAGCAAAATGTTGTAGTATTTATTTTTCACTAAAAAGGTCATGTTTTCGATTCTACTTTCTGCTTCTGATAAGAACTGAACAGAAAACCCAAGACCTTACATGCTCTCTACAGGATATCTTCATCCAGTCTGAGGTGTCTATACAAAATCCTCTGCCTAAAATACTCTTTGCTAAAAACACTCAGTGCTGAAGTTCCTTACCTCCTGTTAGAATGGCAGTCTGATCTTGAGGGGTGCCTAATTTACCCTAAAAAGGGGGGGGGGGGGGGGGCCTTTACCTTAACCTGACCGTGGGATTCTGCCTGGAGATGTTGCTGTGACTCTGAGCACTGTAGGACTCTCAGAGGGCTCTGTTCAAGGACCCCTGTTGACTTTACTGGAATTATTTCAGGAACAATGTTGTGAAATTGCTCTCAGCTTTCCATCCCCTGGAAATCACAGTTCAAATGTGCCTGCAGCCAAGGGAGAAAGTTTTTGTGTGAGGGCAGCTCTTTTCAGTGTTTCATTGCGCTGTGTAAGCTGCCACAGAAAGGTTAGTGATTTTTTTGGCACAGTCACCACGCACTTTCTCACACTTCCAATAACAAGAAAACAACAAGGGCATTTGCTCTTTAGTGAAGTGCTTCGGTAACGCGCTTTAGAAAGAGGACCTGAAAAAAGAGTGTGATTCAAGTCAGGCTTGGGATCAATACACAGACCTGGGGGTGAGGGCTGGACTAACACTGGGGGGTGGAGAAGGCAGGAAAAGCATCAAGGAGAAGGAATTGAAGGACAAGGATAGATGGTTCTGCAGAGGAAAAGTGAGGCTTATTGGCAGAGCTGCGTGGGCTGGATGGGTGGTGAGTGAAATGGGCTCAGGATGGGGACAGCCAAGGTGGCCCCAAGTTAGAACTCGAAGTGTTAGTACAGTTTGGAAAAAAGCTTAACCCTGGCAGCTTGGAGTCTCTCAAACTCCAGCACAGCGCTCGGCTCTGAGGTGTTCCCTCCCGCAGGAAAGCAACTCCCCTGCTGAGAAGGCAGATGCACGGTAACCTGTTCCAGAAACAGGCGGCTGTCAGGACAAGGTAGCTACCTTAGCAAGGGATGGGTTAGATCTCAAGAGGGCCCTGCCTCTGCACAGCAAAAGGCAGAAACTGCTTGAGAGGGTGATTAATTTATCAGTAAAACATTAATTATCCTAATGACTCCATTCATTAACCTCTGAAGTGAGAGGAACTGGCCTCTCCATCTCCAGAGAAATTTAGACCCTTCCAGCTTCAGTGCTGGAGTTCCAGGTGCAGAAAACTAGATACATGAACCTGCTAAAAATGGGGCAATCTGGGGAGGAAGTATCCCACAGGCAAGATCATACATAGGGCTGGAGTCTCACACAGGCACCAGTGCAACATCATTAATGTCAGCAAAACTTCTGACTTATCCAAATGTCAATGGCTTCAGGTCTGAACATCACGCTTGCTCTCCAGGACATTTGTTCCCATAGAGCAATCATGGTTGTGATTCCCAAATTCTACACAACCAGGAAGATATCCTGTCTTTTGGCCAGCAGAATGTATGGTTCAGTCCCACTGGGATTTCAAATAATATTCTGTTTAGGAGATGGTCTGAAGAAAGACAGGCTTAAGCATGTGTGTAAATACTTCTTTGGCAAGGAGCTTTACTATGAAGGCAGTTCACATGTGTGAACTGATCCTGCAGTGTCCCCTGCATTTGTAAAGGCCTGCATCTGTTAGATAAAAATAGCTATGAATCTTGGAAAAGGATGGAAACTGTTCTTCTTCAAAGAGGCTATGGTTCTGACGCTGCCTGGCTTTCAGCTAGCCCTGCTTCATCTCTGTGCCTGGGTTTTCTTCCATGCAAACTGGTTTACAATCTGTTAATTAGAAGTGCTGCATGAGAGCTGAAAAATAACGTTATTTCTGGGATGCAGCACACCTCTGCCCTTGGGAGATATAATGAGTGTTTCTGAAGTCATGTGCTGGTTAAATTAAATCTCATGATCTGCTCAAGTCATGAACGAGCGCAGCTTGCAGGTTCCAGGGACCTTAGGAATGCATTTTCAGGTGGGGTTAACACCTCATGCCTCAGTTTCCTCTTAGCTGGTAGTACCTGTGTGTAGGTATATGAGCCTTTCCTGGGCTCTGCCAGTTCAGCCGAGCACACACCATCCTTCCTCATGCTTCAGCTTGGCCAAAGCCAATGCAGTAGAATTCACCCCACTGTGTTCACCCCACACGCATATTCCTTCTTGGCACTAATGTCAAAGTGGTATCTCCTGCAAACAGTGTGTCCACATTACCTGGGATCTCTTGGGCTGGGTTCTTTTTGTGTGTTGAGTGTCAGCATCCAGTGTCGTCCCCGCCTGTGTGTTGGATTTCTGTTGAGTTACTGGAGCTACGACAAATCTCTCCTAAGTGCTGGATCTGAACTGGATCCATCCTGGTCTCAAGATCCTTTCCAGAACCCTTAGCAGAGCCATTCCAGAGTTCAATAATTTCATTTTTAAAAAGCTTTCAATTTCTTTTGACAGGGCTGGAGTGTTTAAAGATGGCAAAGTGAAGGAGATAAATAGATTATTGATCGGACAGGCTTGTAATTCCTCAGTGAATTGGATTTAGCTCCTTCACTGAGATCAGTTCTCTGCCGTAAATCTCCCAACCAATCAATAAGATGGAGAGTGCCTGGTGAGGAGGACTTTTGTTTGTTACCATGGCCACACGTAGGGCCTGGGAGCAAGTCTCCCACAGGAATGGAGGGCAGGAACTTCGCACCACACGTCTCTGCCAAGCCAACCTTGGCTAACGGTTATCCTGATTGCACTGAAGTGTCAACGGCATCGGAGACTGCGGTCCAGGGCTGCGGAGGCATTCCACACATGGCCTGCATTTGTCGTGCTGAGATAAAGCCAAGTGCAACCATTACTATTATGAGTTATCCTGGCACTAAAAGACGGTTCAGCTGCAGAGGCTGGAGATGGGAGTGTGACCTGGCTGCCTGGTAACACCGCAGCAGGATGGAAAACTCCCATCAGGCGCATGGGCCATCCATGCCTTGTCACCTCCAGGCTCTGAACCCAAACAGCAGCCATGTGCTCAAGTCGTATCTGACTGCAAACTGGAGGCAGCTTCAGAGCCTCCCTGGCTGGGCTGGGCAAGGATTCGGACCATGATTAGAAAGACAGTGGGAGCTACCAGCAGTAAAAAATGTCAAAAAACCAAACTTCTGTTAACTCCCTGATGTAGCTAACTGTGCCAGAGAATAAAAACTAGCTGTAGCGTTTGCAGCATCTCTCAAGGGTCCGTGTGTGCTGTGTCTCTGTGCACCTGGCACCAGCACAGAGTCTGCGGCTGCTGAGAGCTTCACGTCAGAAAGTGGTTTGTTATTTGGAACTACAGTGGGGTTAGAGCTTGGAGCCTGGTATCCATAAAAGCCTTCATGGTCTAACGTCTTGAGCTAATTGTAGTTCTGTCTGAAGATTTGTGGATGTCTAGGTCGAGGATGCATAAATGTCCAATACCCTGCGTTGTCTTCCTGCTCATCCTCACCAGCAAATTCAGAGCAGAGAGGCAACCATGACTTCCCCAGAATTATTCATGAGCAAATCTGCAATCAAGTTTATCAACATTCACATAAATGAGCATGAACCTGGGATAACATACAAAATGCAGACCTTCCAGACTAAATTCTTTTCCAGGCAGGTGTATCTGCTCCCCCACTTCCCCATCAACCCTGCTTTACTCAAATAGCTGAAGTCTTTAGATTGTGTGTGGCAGAACCCCTGGAGCCTCAGGCCTCGACGAAGTGGGCTGGAGGTCTTCCAAAGCCGGGCTTAGTTGGGCGATTTCCAGTACTTCCTGTTTCCAGCTGAGCTGGCAAGAGACAAAATAGCTTTTTTTCACTCTATTTCATTCTCCTTCTGGTGCTGGCTATAACCCAACAGGCAGAGAGACAATGAAAGGGATAGGAGGAGGAAATCAACTGAATCTTGCGCTGTTGAGGAAAGAATCTATGGGTCCTTAGGTTTGGATCCAGTATGGGGAATGTGCGTAAGGGACAATATCTACCCACCTCGTTCACATGTGGAAATTAAGAGGCATTTCATTTAGAGTCAGTGAGGAAAAACCTGTCAGTTTCCTATCTTCCATGGAAAACCAAGATAGAAACTGCCTTTTTATTTTTTGTTTCAAGAAAAAAAAAATCCCCAGATCTGTCATGAAGAGTGCTTGGGGGGGGAGAGGGGGGCAGGGAGAGTTCTGATGGAAAAGTGCCTTTCCGCTTGGGTTGAACATTGTATTGATTTTTGTTGTAGAACAACTGCAATCCAGGAAGAGATTTCTAGGAGAACAGATCTGTTTGCAAACTTTTATCTAGTCAGAAAATCCACAACTGATGAATCACATCAAGAAAACTTTAAGAAAACATAAGTTACTCAACCAAAACTCATCTTGTCTGATCATTCCCAGAAGTGAGTGATGCAGAAGAATCTGAGCTACCTATAGCTGCACATCCAAACCCAGTCCAATTTTCTCACTGTGTACAAATCACAAAGCTGTTGTGTGGTGTAATCCAAGCAGTCATTGCTTCCAGCTCTTTTAGTTCACCCAGCGGAAAGTCATGTTTACATCTACCGTGTTTGAGCTTTGCTGAGGGGGTATGGTTGGGATCAGTCGGATTACAAACTCTTTCTGCTTTGTGACAGATCAGAGGAGATGGACTCCAGAACGGAATGGTTCCCTTTCGGAGTTAGTCAGGGGTTAGACGGCTATTGTTGGCTTCAGAAGGCCCTTTCCTAAGCCCAGATTCCCATATCGGCAGCAACAAGGTGCAGTGGGAACAATGCAGAAACTGGCTGAGGAGGCTGGTGCCTGTGAGAAGCCAATAGGGAATGTCTGAAGGGGGCCAGCTGGGATGTTCTGCTTGCTCTGGACAAAGGGAGGTGGAGACTAGATGACCCACAGGGTTGGACTAGATGACCCACAGAGGTCCCTTCCAACCCCTACCATTCTGTGATTCTGTGAGACTGAGATGCTCTGAAGCACGGATTAAGGTATCCATGTGGGTAGCATACACTGGCACAAAATTCACATTTAGTAGCATGAAGGGGAACTGTTCTGCCCTTGCAGGTTTAACAGCTTTTTCTAAAGCGATGACTGAAGGGATCGAAGACACTCAACCAGGCAACTGTGACCACCACAGGCTCTGTACGAGCTCCACAACACTGTCAGCGAGACATTAGCTCTGGGAGCTGGCTCTCAGATGTGTCTGTGTGCGTATCACACATGGGTGATAAGAGGTGGGAACTCGGAATGTGTTGGATGGTGTTGGTGGGGGGAAAAGTTGCTCCTTGCTTGGCAGTGAGGCAGCATGAAGCAATGCGAGACCTTCTGCACTCTCAGTGCTTTGTAAGCAGAGTTGCGCTCCACTGAGAGGGAGAGCTGCTGGGCTGGCTTCCTTTCCCCAGATGAGATAAACCATCCCCAGTGCTCCATCTGAACCCGTGCACCATCTGATCCCAGCTATTGGACCCTGCTACCGTTCCTTAGCATGGGAGCCAAAGCAAAACTTCCCCCCGCTAATGAGACAGGCTTCCCAGTGCCTGACAATGCCTGGCTCTCCCTCGCTGGGTGCTGCCATCCCTCACCTCGTTTACATATCTTCATTTGTCAAGCATTGTCTGAACACTTCGTAGGCTGCCTTCTCCCTTGCCCTCCAGAGCTGTGTAAAGGTCACCCGTCTAACAGGGAGAGGCGCTGGAAATAAACTCGTGTGTTTTTCCGGTATTCAAACATCAGATGTGACATGGGAAGATGAACCAGCTGCCAGGAACCCACTTGGCATGTACGATGCTGTGCAGCGGTTTGTCCAGGCCCTGCTTGTCTGCCACAGATCGTTAGTTGTTCCTCTTTCAAGGCTGTACTTCCCCGTGCTGTCTCGATGCTGCAGATGCATTATTTCTCTTTGGAAAAAATAATCTGTGGGTGCATACTAAAAACCCCAAAGAACTGCGCAGATGCCCAGCTCCTAAAATACCTGGGAGATCTGACACATCTATTACTGCAGATGGAAGGAAAAGAGGGCTCACAAGATCTGTTCCTCCCCGTGGAAACTCAGGTTGCTGAGCTGTGATGCTGTCTGGAGAGAAACCTCTGTGACGCGGAGTAGCAGCTCCCTGCCTACAATGAGGTTAGCAAACCCAGCCCGAACTGTTACCTTCATGTGTGCCATCATAGCTCCAGGGACTGTGACCTTGCTTTGAAAGGTATTTAATGTCTACAAGGAAGATACAGTCAACACAATTCTCTTCTAACAAAGTGAAACACAGCAGAAAAAGAAGTGAGGAGAAAGCGTGAGAGGAGGCTGGGCAGCATTTCAGTTGCGCTGAGGAGCAGCTCTTTCCCATTCTGAGGCAGATGTCTGCCCAGGGCAGCCCTGGGTGCCGAGCTAGCCCCAGGTCCTCAGTTCTGGATGCTGAATCCAAACCATTTCTGTGGATGGCACAGCTGGAAATGGAGAAGGAAATGAGTTGAGAGGAGATGCAGACAGGCTAGTGGTGGTTCTGGCATCTGCTCCCTCTCCTTCACAAGGACATCCCATTTACCATTTTCATAGTTCCTGTTTTATGTTGGGACAAAGCCTTTCCCCTCTCTAGCACCTATAGTGACATGCCTTCCAGTGCAGCCCATCCAGGTGGCTTGGAGTAGATACAGGACAAGGGAAAAACATGAGTGAAGACAGGCATGACACAAAGCGAGCAGCTGTCCAAAGATAGCTGAGGCTTTTCACAACTTTCTCCCTAAGGTTCATTCATTCCTCCCTCTGCAATGGAGTCTGGGGCTGGATTCCTCTTGTGTGTCCAGAATGTTTGCAGATGTGACACCTTGCTCCGCGTTAATCCCTTTCTCCTGGGTGCCCCATTCAGCCTCTTGCTCACGGCATCGGCTGCAGGGAACACCAGGACACTTGTTGGATCCTTAAATAAGAGGTAAGAGGCTGAGGGCAAATCCATGAGCTGGACCAGGCAGACTTTGCTGTGTCCTTCCCTAACCTGTGTAAATCCATCTTTTTGTCCCCTCGTGCTGTGTTTGCACTGCAAGTGCTTTGACTTTCTGCTTTGTCTTTTCACAATGAGCAGCACCGGTGAAATCTCATCCACACCTGCAGTTCTCAGATGTCACCACAATAAAAACGATTACAATATAGCCGTGTGCTTTAAACATTGTGTCCTGAGGCAGGTGGCATCTACTAATAAGAGATGGATTTAATCCTTTGTTACTGTCTCACCCAGAAGTCCTACAGAACAGGGGCATTGCTAAAGAGGGATTCAGGATCATGTGCAGTCGTACTTAACCCTTTCATGATGCTCCTAGTGACATTTATGGTACTCAGAAATTAATATTTCAGATGTCCATAAGGCAGACTTTACTCAGGAGAAGAATTCCACTTTTCAACATTTGTTTTCATCCCCAAATTGAGAAGAAATATTTTAACTTCCCCAAAATATGAAACTCTGCAAAATGTCTGTGTCCACTTGACAAAATCAGGAAACTCAACCCTTTCATTAAAGGGGGAACAACAGAGTTTTGAACATTCAAATGTTTGAAACATTCCCTTGAAAAACGAATTTGAAGTATTCCATTTTAAAATTTAAAATGGAGATATAATAGAAGCAATATTTTCCAGAAGAGGAACAGTATTTTGCGACCATGTATTATGCAGTGGACAGAGAATCTGGTAAGAACTGGAGAACACCACAGGGAAACTGAGGCACAGCAGAAGCCATGTGAGTTGCTCAAAGACGTAGAAGAGTCACTTCAGACCCATGGTTAAGTATCATAAGGACGTAACTTCTAGAGGTTGCTGTCTGTTGACTGTAACACACCAAGTAGAAGCTGTCGTATCTGATGCCCTGTACAAGACCTTCAGTGGTGCGTGATTTGCTTTCCAGGGTATGAGAATAATCTCGGGTTTTTAACAGCTCCGCAGTGACCTGAGTCCCATAGGCTTTTTCTGTAGCTATGTAATGGCTTGGTTATCCCAGCCTGAGCAGCCTGTACAAAATACCCTGAGACGATACCCTCAGGCATTGACTGGAGGGGGAGCTGTTTGCCTGGAAATGAGAATAGGACCCATTCTTTTCAGGTGCTGATGAAGCATTTCACCTTTTTTTTTCCTGAGTTGTTAGGTATAGTCCTGCCATTTACCAGGTTAGATGTAGAAGTCTGCCCCGTCCATGTGTTGTCTATGGTCACCTTGCTGGTCGCAGAGGTTGGAAGGGCTGGACACATCACACTTTTAAAGATGGAAAGGAGTTTGCTAGATGCATGAGTCCCAGACTGTTTTCCTGGAAGATAATTTGGATTAAGAAGCGAGGGGAGAACCGGGGCTGCCTGGAGACCCAGAGATGTCCACACAAGCTCCTTAAACAGAAGGTAGATGCAGTGTTAGGACGTCAGACTTGCCAGACCCACTTTCTGTCTGTTAATGGAGACCCTGGTGCTGGCTGAAAGGTGCAGATTCTCATCCTTCCATCCAAATTCAGTGTGGAGCTCGATAACCCGTCCAGCTGCCATCCAAAGTGGAGGTTTTGGGATTCCCACCCTGAGCCCTGAAGCCATTTCATCTGTCTTTAAATAGAACAGGGCTTTGAGGGAAACTGGAACTGGAACAAAGCTCCATCCCCACTGTGGGGCCAGCGGGGTCGATGAAGAAGCAGCTGAGGGTGAAATCAATTAATTCATTCATTACAGAGCTACTGCAGTCACAAAGATATTTCAATTGCGCTTGCTGGGAGGTCCTCATGAGATATACATCTCATTTTCAGTGGGGTCCCTGAGGGGAGGGTATAGTCAGACAATTTCATTCCTGCTGACTACAGGGTAATACAGACATTCCAGGGAAAATGTACCCTCCTGTAACCTGAAATTTCACTCCAGATTAGGCATTTGAGTGAAATCAGACCCCACTTCAACCAAGAGAGATTTGTGACAGAAAACCCCAAAAACCTGGGGAGAGAGGGGATGGTGAATGCTGTTTTCAAGGTTTCCATAATGAGAAAATGAGGCTGGAAGGACGTTTTCCCTGGGCAGAAAAGTTTACCATCAGGCTCCTTTTGCTGGGGAGGATCTCTGAGACAGCTCAGTACTCCCAGTGAAGCCTGTCGAGCCGCTTAATCGTGATTCTACCAGAAACCACATGTTCTGGGTTGTAGCGTTCTGCCCAAGACTCATCGCCGTGGCCTGATGGGCACATCGTGCAGCTGCATTTGCATCCATGGCCATCGTGTGGCCTCCCGGTACTGCACGCACCCCTTTATGTCTGATCTTGTGAGTGAAGTTTAACGACTCTAAATATAAATTCAGGTCATCTTAAAAAGACTGCAGAGGTCTGATTACTGAACAGCTCTTATTTCAAGGTATGGTACTTTTTTCGTGCACCTTTGTACCTCAAACCAGAGAGCGGGCTGACGGTTGCTTAATCGCAGTGGTGATTTTAAACCTTTGCTCCTTACACAAAGATTTTTCAAGAGTCCTACAATCAGTATCTCGAAATCTTCTGAAGATATAGCCATTTATTGCAGGATTTGGCTGGGTAATGTTTCAGGGAAAAAAATGTCATCCTGTCTGAATATACCATGTTAGCAAGAGAGAAAATGTGCCTATCGACAGATGAATAGACCTGCAATTCTTGAGGAAAAAAACAGGACTTTTCAATCATTTCTATCTACCTGACAGCCAAATTCACCTGTGAAGAAAGGGCAGAGTCTAAACAGCTATAGCATAATCTGAAAAACACTGACATGAACAGGGCTATGGAGTAAAAGCACTAAAGTGCTGATGAATCAAGTCCATTCTTTTTATAGATAGAGGATACAGATTGCACAAACAGTCCCATCCTCGGCTGGGCTGAGATCTCCAGAGGAGCAATACATCACAAGAGGAGAAGACTGAAATTCATGGAGGGTTCAGTGACAGCAAAGGACCAAAGTAATAACTGCTTTTCCTTTCTTGCCTTTCAAAATAGGGATCATTCATAAAATGGAATAAGCTTTCTCAGTTTTGAGGAAAGAAGGATGTATGGAAACATTGTTTTTACAGTTCTGTGTAGAAAAAGTCCTTAAACTTGATGCCAATATAATGTGAAACTTCATTAGGAGCTTAGTAGAGTGGTGAAGGGTGTTGTATGAGCCATGCCTGGAAAATTACTTGGCCTTCTGAGTGGTGAGAAAAAGAGAGGGGATAAAGACTTAGTAGAGCCTGTCAGAAACTGAAAGTTTCATGTTTCCATGTTCCGCATTCAGTACCATTTTTTTTCCTTTTTTTTTTTTTTCAAAGCTCTAATACATATAGAGAGAGATTTTCTTTCTTCCGTCCCTGTTTTCAGTACCCAGCCAGGGACCAAAAGTGCTAGAAATACTTCTGAGGGATGTCTGCATAGCCAATCGTCCAATTTCACAGACTTTTATGGCTTCTAGTGGAACTTGCACGTCCCTCTCTGTCTGCTATGCTCCAGACCAGACACAGCAAATGACAAGGACACAAAGCCAAGGTAAGTGGCCAAAACAAACCTTTTGATATACAGCAGACTGAAAGGGATTATTTTTTACTATTTAATTTTTTTTTTCATTTCCAAGATCTTTTATTCTTTTTACTACTTTTTACTGGTACAAGAAAAGACATCAAAAGTACGACACACAGCTAACTTTCGGGCTGAATTGAATAACTCTTTAATGACATACATCTTTACATAAAAATCCCAGATGGTCACTTGCTCAGTCCACCAAATCTACAATATTCAGCAAGATGACTACAAAGGAAAAAAGCCTCCCTGGCCCCACAACCCCCATCATTTGAAGCTCTTTTTGGCCTGATTGCCTCAGCTATTCAGGCATTGGTGTCCTCACAGGCGAATGGCAGAGCCCCTCTTTTCCCCCTCACACATCCACCTGCTTAAGAAAACAGTCCTGGGCTTGGTCTGCTCTACCAACCCACATCGTGCCACAGGGTGATTGCTGTGACATTTCTGATATTGTACCACTTGCCCAGAAAGGTTTTGCCGTGTTAAAACCAAGTGGGACTTGCAGACAGCATCAATGTACCGAGCAGCTGGGAAGTGATCTTGCTGGTCAGAGAAAGCTGAGCTAGGGATGGAGGCAGTGCACAATTCCTCTGGCACCGGTGTCCGTGGCCCGTCGTGCTGTACGCTGCGGGCAGCACTGGTGCTGCCTGTGCAGACCTCCCCAGGGGCAGCTAGAAGAAGGAAGGACGCAAAGCCTTCTCCCTAGCTCAGCAGCCGGGGTGACAGAGTTGAGACCCCTCCGTTATTTAGTTGACTGTGACACTGACCTCTTTCCTATGACCTTTGGTACAACTGTCTTTCCAAGCTTTAGTTTCTCGAGCTGTAAAATGGAGACACCAGCACTACCGTTTATTTTCTTGCAGTTGAAGGAAAGTATATTTTGCCTCTTAAACCTCCCCATCCTGCTTTGCTGAGCAGCACACGTATCTTAGCCGGCTTTTAGTGTTGCAGATTTGTACCGGGTTGTGGGGAGTGGCACAGAAAGAAACTTAGGGGACCACACAGTTCATCTTTTCCCTAAGCCTGGCTCGTTACCTAATATGCCTGGCTTGACTTCTAATTTTCCGGAAACGCATAGTAGAAAACAAAAAGAGCCAATTAACAAGTGAATCTGAAAAAACGAGGGGCTTATTCTCCTCCACCCTGGGCCGAGCCCTCCGTGTACTCCCCGTGTCCTGCTACCAGGGTCTGCCTGCGCGGGAAGGCAAGTGGGAACTGCCTCTGAAAGCCTCAATCCCTACATTTATTTAAGCAAAGCTTCGGGTGGCTGACAGGGATCAGTGTAAAATGAATGATTCCACGTGGCAGCACAGGCATATCCCCCTCCTTCCTTGGCTTTTTTCTATTCTACAAGAAAAATGAAATCCCCAAAGCCTGTCTGCTTGCCTGCTGCTTTCAGGGGGGTCGGCAGTTGCTCTGCTTAATTGAAGTCTGATGTTCTCAAACTCCAGAAAAAAAACAATTAAATTAACCTGGAAAGGCCTTCTGATTCGAAAGTGTTGATACGTTTTCTTAGGGGAGTGGGTTACAAAAGGACTTATTTCGTGTGTTCCTGCTGCAAGATTTAAACTCTCTTTCCTGGTGGGATTCTGCTATGTCTTGAAATCCCAACTGATGTTCATGACATATTCACCAACGATGTGCTGCATTATCATTGCCTTGCTTGGCTGTGCAGGCGTATAAACTGGAGGAATATGAAATCTTCCTTCTCATTTTCTTTATTCCCACTTTTAGCCACCCTGGTCCTTTACATCCTTCTCTCTTCCCTCGTCCCTGCTATGTATTTTTTCATAGGGTTGATTGCAAAGATGGGAGGGCAGCGGGTGCTTGTGCCTGTCACATGGGGCCAGCAAGCATCGCGGGTAGGACAGGTCGCTTCGGCACCCCGGGGGGCTGCACACCCTGCAGCCAGGGGCGGCCCCCGAGAAACAGGCCATGGAGCTGGGCATGAGCTGCACGGTGGGCACCGGCTCTGGAGCGGGGTGTCTGCAGAGGCAGCTCCCAACCCTCGAGACTGTCAGCACCCTGTTTTATGGGAACAAATCGTCCAGGCCAAACCCTGCAGCTGATGGCTAAACTGGGGGACTCTGAAACCTGTTGGCACTAAGATGGAGACGCAGGGAAATGAATGGATCATTGGAATGGATTCAGACAAGCTAAGGAAAGAGGGGAAGAAAAGAGAGGGAGAATTTTCCTAGGCGTTTATGAGAGCTTATCCTACACAGTTAGGACTGCTCCGGGCAAGGCAGGACATTGGCAATGCAATGGCTTGTTAGGGGCTATGCTTGCAGCTTTTCCCATTGAAATGCTCTGCTTTTAACTGCTTTTGATTATCTGGACTCTGGTTTGTCATGATGAACATCTGTTGCAAGTTAGACTTTGTAAGAACTGTTTAAGTGAAGCAGAGTAATGCACTCCCATTCCTCCCCCCTCCCCTCCCCCCACCACCACCTTGGAGATCACTCTCATGTTCTATTAATTAAAAAAAAAAAAAGAATCTCTGATAAAAATAGCATGAGGTGATGTCATTAAAAATTATCATAATGCATCTGGAAAGAAAAACCATTGGGGATACCTAGGTGATCTTAAATCTGACACTTTTCTTTTTTTGAATCCTTGATTTAGTAATTTTAACCTGCTTCTAACAGTAATGAGGACAGGGTTCATGTTTGCAGAGGTCTAGTTCTGATGTGAGTCATGCGTGTAAGTGCAGGAGAGGAGATGGGGGAGTGGTTCATGGTTATGTGTGACCGTTTCTTGTCCCCTTTTCTGTACAGGTTTCTGGACAGGTTAGCGCAGTATCAGGGGTGCAGTCTGCCCTCCTCAAGATGGAAAGAAGAAGCAACCACCAAAAGACTCAGCCCCTGTGCCATCCCCCTGAATACTACCCAAATTGAATGGAAGGGCTAGCAGAAATGAGGACAGGATGTCCAGGCAATTTATATCCATCGTCGTACTGATAACATCTCTGCTTCCTTAAGATGGTAGCGTTTCTGTGCTAAGAAATAGCCTAAGCTGGTAACTGTGCGGCATCTTTTCATACCGACTAGCTGGGGTCATTCCAATTGAGTATAATAAACGATATAGGGAACAATATAAACGGTGCTATAAATAATAAAGCTGCAATTCCACTGATGGCTTATGGTGGCATTATAAATGATCGGCGCAAAGTCAGGAGGTCTCTTCACACCACCAGAGCCTCATGGTGGAATTGTAGATCTAATTTAAGTGCATTTTGGGGGTAAATTATTTATTGAAGTGTAAAGCTTATGGAGATAAATGTTCAAGTAGTCAGACTCCTGGACTAGGTGAGCATTCCTGGTCCTAATAATTACAGGTAGAATTTGCCCCTGGGAAAAGGGGCTAGATCAAGATTTTAGCAACATTAGGTATCCAAAAGCCCTGGAGGACGCAGCTTGGCACAGGGGTGCAACCTCTAGACTTAAAGTGAAATGGCCGCCTTGTACAGGTGATCAGTCTTGAACACCAATTGCTCAATACATCCATTTTAATCACTGAACTGGAGTTAGGAGATGAGAGCAAGAAGAAACATTTCTCAGGCTGATGAAAAACCATAGACACTGACTGTTATCTTACAACTTTTATTTTAGGTTTTTCTGCATTAGCGCCCTGAAATAGAGTCCTGCTGCTGTTTTTTTCACCTCTTCCTGCATATTTAATTCTAATTTCAGTCAGAATTTGTCACTGTTGCTAAACTAGTAAAGCACTCACCATGGTGAAATGCTCCCTGCCACACGCTGCTTGAGTGACCTCAGGCAAGTCACTTAAGCCTGAACTTTCAAAAATATGCACAGACACCTGGATACGACTAAGCTGCAAGTTGTAGGGACCTCTCCATGCCAGCCTGGCTGATCTCTGTGCAGCCAGAGCATACAGATCCCAAAGGCCAAGCTCATGGAGGCACTACCAGGTGTAACCCAGCGTTTGCATTTCGCGTGGGAAATTGAGGAAGACTGAGCTTATAATCACTCTGAAGACTGCATTTTTTGCAGTCTTCTGCAACGTAAAAATTGTCCATCGAGCAGGAGTCTCAACACTGTCTTGCACCACTGGGCTACAGTAAGGATAAATACATTAAGATGAGGTATTAAGATACTGTGGTAATTAGGAACCATATAAGTAACTTAGATATAGAATGAAGCTACTAATAATGCATGAATGCAAAGCCTTAAGAGGTTTGCTTCGTATAAAGCACCCAGCCATTTGGTGGCTTAGCTCAATTTTCTGAAGCTGCAAATTCAGGCTGAAAATCTTATGAGGATATGCTTTTTCGGTGAGGGTTTTTTTTTTTTTTCTTGTCATAGTTAAAATATTGCTGAGGCCAACTTTTTGTCTACAGGCAGTGTTTTTCCCATAGCTTCCAGCCAGACTAGAAAATGTTGAAAGGCAGGGGAAAATGCATTTTTTTTAAAAAAAAGCAAGTAAAATTAGGCAGAGGGCTTGGGGGAAGATTTTTGATTAAGGGAGTGTATCTAATGGTCATATCAAGGAGATGGAGATGGAATCAGTATTCCTGACACTAATTCACTGTGTAACCTCGTGTCTGTCACTAAGCTTTTTTGTGCTCTATTTTCCTCATCTGTAAAATGAGCATTATAATAGTTACCTTCCTGATAAGGGTTTCAGTTAATCAATTTCTAAAGCCCTTAAGTACAGAGAGACAGAAGATACCATATCAACAAAGTCCGGTGTTTATCTGTGGCTGGATATTCTCTGAACTGCACCATCTGTAAATGAATAGGACCTGAGCTGTATAAACCAGAAAAATTTGTATCGACTTTGATGAATAAACACTATTTCTTGCAAATAAGACCTGTGTGTTTTTGTCACAGGTAAGATTTGCTTGTTAAAAATGTGTTTGAAAAGCAAATTAAAAAGGTTTCAGGTGGATTGCTAGAATTAAACTCCCCTGATGACTGAATTGCTTGCACAGTTTGTCTGTGCTGTTTCTTATAGTAACCTCAGTCAGTCTTCATGCTGCTGGTGGTAGCAGTAGACAGAAAAAGTACGACGTTTGTTTTTGTTAAAAAATCTGAATTTTTGCCAAGGAAAAGGAGAAGGAAATAATGAACTTTTGACAGGCATTTTTCAAATAATAAAATACTAAATTATGGTCTGGGAATGAAGATGCTTTCTTACAAGAGATGACTAAGGAGCTTAGCTTTTTTAGCCAAGCAAAACTGAAGACTGAAAAAGAGGAGGCGATTGTTGCATTTAAGTAGATTGGGGCATAACAGCAGGGAAGGAGAAGAGCTATTAAATCAAAGAAACAATGCTGAAAGAAGAACAAATGGGTATAAACAGACCATTAATAAATTCAGGCTGTTAATTAGAGGAATAAATTTAAACATCATAAGAGCTGGCTTGCAAACGGCCTTTAGATAGGCGTAGGCAGGTGAAATAGCCCACCCAGGTTTGAGATGGAGCCACTCTCACACTGCAGCCAAGTGGCACGGGCAGAGGGGTGGACCTGAATCCAACTCCGTACCTTTCTCATGCTTGGGCAAGTCAATAGATTTTAGTATTTCCTGGAAAATTACTTTTCCAGGAAAATGTAGAGGATAACCTCCTTTCTTCAAAGTGGGTCCTTGTGGCTGGATTTGAAATTGAGGAGCTAGTTGTCACATCACCATTGCATCATGCATATCTTTCTCCTGTTCCAATCTTTGCTCCGCAGTCAAGTGTTTTTACTGTTTTCCATCACTTCTCTGATGTTATTGCCAAATCCTTAATTCCTTCTCTTCTTCCACCTTGTAGCTCAAACCATTTCAGCCCTCTCATTTATTAGGTAAAGACATACATCTGCACCTGATGGTTACAAGCTACAGCACAAGTGGAGCCGCTTGAATTTAAAATGTGCTTGTTTCCTTTCTTGCCCTCCTCACTTTGGGCTGCAGTGGCTTTCACTGCAACAGCTCTCAACCTGCCGGCGTCCCAACAGCTCGACACTTTAATAATTTAAGTGATTTACATTCCCCAAAGTGCATCTGAACAGATTTATTATGAGTGTTTGTGACCTGTTCTTCTAAAGCACTTCTCTGATGTCTGTTCTTCATTAGAGTTCACCACCCAAGTCAGTTCAGAGTGATAATAGGAAGGTAAGTGCTGTTTCTTGAAACTTATGGGAGCCAAGCCCATTAAGATGGGCCAATATTAGGGGTCTCTGTGTTCATTTAGGCTGCAGAATGTGCAGGTGTGATTAAAACAAACCATTTGTAAGGAAAAGAAAAAAGCTTCAAATCTCTCCCACGTTGAATTTCTGTCCCTCTAACAAGGAATCAAACATGCTACCTCATGAGCTTTTGCCTACTTGTAGGCTAGTATTATTGATTTTTTTCCCTCTCTGCCAGTCTGTCCTATGTCTGTGCATCCCTCTGGGCACACAAATCATCCTCTTTCTCCTTGGACCACTCTGATCTCACAGAAGAGAGTGTCTCTTTCTCCAGGCCAACAGCAACCGCTTGGCAAAGATTCTCCTACTCTGCGCCAGGCTAGTTTGTTCCCATAACTCTCCTCTGCTTTTCTGCACACTAAGGTGGGTCTTCCTGCAGATGTCTGACCGACTTTAATTGGTCTTAAATATACAAATCTTGTTCGGTTGCTGAAAAGTCTTATCTCTTGTATTTATGGCTTGTGTTAAGAAGGTATTTAGTATTCCCTCTAGATACATGCCTCAGAGACTCTGTTGTCCCAGTAGACAGGGAAAGTGTTTTTATGGCTCTTGTGGACCACTGAGAAAGTCAAGGGGACCATATCCAAGGGCATATGAAAGTTTGTAGAAGAGACTGGTGCAAAATTGGTACTCCAGGTTCTCTGCCCTGTGGATTAGTCCCAAAGCTGTCCTTCCTTTTGAAGTTGTGCAAGTATCTGCCTTGGTCTGAGTTGCCCCAGTTCACTTTGTCATGTCTCAGTACTGTGTAGTCAAAATTTCCCTTCAGTGTTTTTTTTCCAGCCTGTTCTTCACCAATTTACTGCCTGGCTTGAAATTTCCCTGCCTCAATGCATAGTTGGGCACACATCTTCTTCTGCTCTGGGTTATACATCGCTCTTAAACTCCTCTCCCTTTCTGAGGAGTCTGTCTTTTCGCATTTGAACACACACCACTCATGTTAAGCAGCAAATCAATCCCACATTCCCTGTCCTGATGGGTCGTATTGGAATCTCTCTGGAGTCTACAGTGAGGGCTACAGCTTTCCCCCTGACCTGTGAATTGTATCCTGCTATGGGGACTGAGCACTGGTCCCCCATCCACTAAAAGAAGAAGATTTCAGCCTCATTTTTCACTGTCAGTGACTAGAATGACCAATCTGCTGCCTGCTGAGGAGTGAAAGGTCAGGCCAGGTCCACTCTGTGGCCACTTGTTTTTCTCCACAGTGACCAATTTCAGACGGTAATAGAAGCATCAATAATGTATCTTGTCTTCTCTGACTGCTTCATTTCTTCTTTTTTTCTTTTCCCCTCTATTGATTGAAATATTGCATCCTCTGTTTGTTAGCTCAGCCCCTGTAAGGCAGGCTGAGGCATTTGCTCACAGCACTTCTTCCCCATGGGCAAGATGTGAGGAGCTGAACTAATTTGAGATCATGGAGGTGTTGACCACAGATTGCAACTTGTGATCTCCTTGGCTCATGCTCTTTTGTGGTTGAGGTCTGAGCTTTCAGGGCTCTGGGGGTGTTACCTGCCAGCCGAAATTCTGTGGACGTGTTTGCATGCTTAGAATCAGCAGATGGAAGACCTTCTCAAAGGACTGATCACTGTCCCAGTTCAACAGACTCAGCTCCTCCTTGAAAGGCACTCTCACACTGCAGCCAAGTGCCATGGGCAGAGGAGTGCAGTCAGAGCTGCAGGTGAGGCTGAGAGCTAGAAGGAACCTTAAGGACAGGGACACGTGTCCTCAGAGCCATCCCAGCTGTGTCGCTGCTCAGCTCAGTATGGAGCATGATCCAGACCAGTAGGAACTCAGTGGAAACCAATTCTTCCTTCCATTTTTGGTGGAAAGTAGTAATAATAAAAAGCCACCACCAATAAAAGTCCTCCTCAACAACCAGACCACATGTCAGAAAGTTTCAGCAGAGGTCATACTTCTTCCCTGTGGCTGGGTCAGGCCTGACTGTATTCTTAGCTGTGAACTCTATCTGTTGAACTTCATGGCTCACTTTTCTCGGGTTAAATTAAAGTTTACTGTTGCATTTCTTGTTTAGTTGCATCCCCATTTGGAATTTGTAATTTTTGAGCTTTCACCCATGAGCCATCATTTCTCATTGGACGGGGACAAGGAAATGAAAGATGATACACTACATCTCCTCTAGTTTCCACCAGACAGATGCTGTATTAAGCAGGAGAAAGACCCCACTTCTCACTGTTTCCCTGAACTGCTGACTAGTTCTAATATCTGCAGCATCTCAGCCTCCAACCTACTGCAGAGCATCTTAGGACTGTCCCCACAGCTGGTCCTGCCTCATCATAGGCTTCTATGGTGTCTAGTTGTAGTCTCGGTCACATTTGGAGTGAGTGTAAGACATGATACTGGCTCCCTCTGAACTACTGCTCTGTAGACCATATATAGCGCATCAAAGTCCTCCTTTCTAGAATACAGCTAGCACTCCTTGCAAACACTGATTTCTGTTGACAGCTGAAAACTTGATGAAATTTGGTTGTTTTAAACAAATCTGTTTCTGTGAGCACATGCTTCTGACTAAAAGGGCTTTGTAGTTTAGAATTGCTGAAGTTAATTGATATTCAAGAGAGATTATTCAATGGTAATGCATTCATAAACAATGTCACTGTTTGTTTGAAAAATTAAAACATTAATTTAAATTAAACTGTAAACAAGGGAAAGATATTGTATGAGTAAGGCTTGAGAAGGCACTGCAGAACATCTGACTGGAGTAATGTTGTACCTATATCTGTAAGGGACATGCATTTTTTAAAATGAGGAGGATCAAAACCATTTCAAGCCCTGTTTTCTAGCTCTTCTCAGAGTCTTTCCTCTTCGGTAGGAGAAGACGACAGTTCATTGGTGACCTGAGTCTTCAGAAACCTCTATCCATCAGCCATCTTTTGTGACTGTGGCTGGGTCTCACTGGGGCATCTGACCATCTGAGCCTGGGAGGTGATGGCACTCCTATCCCATGTGATGCTTGCTGGGATTAAAATGAATCCATTTTGGCTGAAAAGCAACTGATTATTTTCCCAGTGCTACCTATATCACTTCCAGCAGGAATGACTTCTTAGGTAGAGTGGCATTTTCTGAGATGTTTCTCTTTGCTAATAAATGCCTGCTTTCTAAGTAGATTAAATGGGTTGTAAGCCTGGGTCAGTAAGGCAGGCTACAGCCATAGATAGAGCAGTAAGTTAAAACTTCGATGACCTGGGCTCAAGTTTCTGCACTGCTACGGATCTTCTCTGTACTCTTGAGCAAGTTACCACTTCTCTCTGTCCCGGTTCTTTCCTGTAACGTGGGGCTGTCAACACTTTCTTGCTTCATGAGATTTTCAGAGTGTATGTACACTAAATGTGTGGAGGCTCTCAAATACAGTGGTACTGAGGGTCATCTTAATACTGTACTTAGATACATAAGGATGATTATTTTCCATCTCCTTTATCCCCGCATGATAAAAAAGTTTCCAGAAACCATTATATACAACACATTAAGCCAGAAGCAGTGGGAAAGTAATTCCCTGTCCTCAGCTATTTTTTGTGTGGAGCTGAGGTGTATATTTGGGGTGAGGGTGGTTATTTTATCACAGAGCCTTTCTCTACGTATTGGTACGGAGGGTATAGTTTGCATGAGTTTGTTCATCACACAACCCCAATAATACTAGCAAGTAAAATACATGAAGTTGCTTATGGTGAGGGAAAATCACATTTCCTCTCAGAGATTATTGGCAATAGAAGAGTCAGAATGACTTTAATCCTGTCCAGTACAGAGAATTCTCAGCAGTTTCAACATGTTAGTCTTGCTTTTCAGAAGTTTAGCTTTGGTTCCCAGTGGGTCACAGTAAACTTGATTTGGCAGAATGTGATCCCTGACATTTTTTCTAACACAGTCTCTGTACCAGATGGGATGCCAGGTTTTTTTCCTTATAAGTGCAAGGCAATGAGATTGTTCCTTAAAATGAACATGAAAACCTGAGATGTTTAAATCGGCTTTCAGTATATGGGAAAACATTTTATTTATAGAAAGAATATAAGAAGTAGAACTTCTAGGTTCTATCTTTATATCTAGCAGCAAATGACCAATTGTAAGTTGCGTCCTTTCATGCCTCAGTTTCTCACTGTTCAAAAAACCACACAATTTTTATGGCAAGATATGCCCTATCTATGCAATTCTATATTCTGTTATGGTTTATTTAAACATTATAATATTTTTTTAAAGCAAATGATTTAAATCTGATAGTAAGAAGTACTTTTCTTACATAGCACATAATTAACGTGTGGCACTCAATGCCACAGACATTATTGAAGCCAAGAGCTTTAGAGGGTTCGCAAAAGGATTAGAAATTCATATGAATAATGAGAAATTCTATTAGAGAAAATAAAAAATGTATGAGGGATGGAGAACATGCTTTGGGGTATAAAGTAGCTGCTAATTGAAGAAGGCTAGGAAAGAAACGTGCCCCTGTGGGCAGGACATCCCGTGATGGTTTGCTACAGGGCTTCTTGAGCAAATTGGGATGCTGGCTGCTGAAGGGATGCTGGAGTGCCTGAGCCTCTGCCCTGTTGCAGTAAAGCATCTAAAGGTAACAAATGAAATAAAAAACAAAGGTCGAAGCAAGCCAACTGTGGCTGAGCCATAGTGGTCTGATAGCCCACACCACAGGGAAACTGTGATACTTGGCATTGAGTCCAACTGTCCCTGACTTTCCAGCTGTGTGGTGAGGTCTCAGTGGCACCACGAGCTCCCAGTGCAAGGAGATAGTGCTGGCTGTGCAGGCAGGGTGGCCCAGGCACCTTGACAGAGTGTGCTGAAACCTGTCCCATCTTCCTCATGTGTAGCCCCAGAAAAAAAAAAAAAACAAAAAGCCGCAAAGGCGATTTGCACCTGATCGCTCAGTTGATTTGAAGTCACTCCTGTCCAGTCTCCGTCTGTCTGTTTATCCAGGGCCTGCCACAGACATGTTTGCATAAGGCATACAGCCATTTAACAAACACATCAGGTAGCCAGCCATGTTTGCAGCTATCGAGCAAGCAATTATAGTTCATTCAATCAAAGGCTTTCATTTGATCCAGCCTCAATTAACAGGGAAGGCATTGCCACATCTGCCTGCAAGTCCAGAAGTGTCCACAATTCAACTTACATTATTGCTATATTTCTGCAGCCTTTGATAGAGTAAGATTGATTACAAGAAATAAGAAAAAAGAGTGACCTTCCCTGGACTTTTCCAATGGTATTTCACTTAGTATTTTATAATCACTGTTTAACAGAGAAATTGCTTTCTGGTTATTAATATAAAAATTATCACCTTCTTTGACTAATAAAATCAATAAAGGCTCCTATCCTTTGAAAAGGCCCAAAACCTTCTCTCTGTTCATAATTAAACATTTCAACCGTATCTGGAGCAATAATAACCTTCAAAGTTTTATAAAATTCCTGATAATAATATCTTACAGAACACCTTTCCGCTCAGCAGGTTTCACAAACTGTGGCCCAGATTTGAAAAGCATCTTTGTGCATGGCTGGACTTGGATATGCGTGGCACTTTTTCAGGATTTTTTCGTGGTGTTTCATTATCAGTGAGAAAAAAATGCCTATAGGAAGTGTAGATATTACATTGGTAACCCAATTAAAATGCTATTGTTTCTGGGTTTACTACATCTCAGCCAGATGACGTCATTTTTAATTGTAGGTGCCTGCAGTAAGGCATTTGCATTCAGAGACCTCTAAGGAAAGGATCAGACCGTTGCAGGTGCTGAGCTTTTATAGCTAACTTGTATTAAAGATCAGATATTTCAAAATGTTTTATCTCTTATATTTGTGTTGGAACGTAGTGGACAAAAATATTTCTTTAACAGGGTTAGCCGTGAATATCTAGAGTCAATGTTCATGTAGTTGGTGATGATGTAGGCACCAAATATCACTTGTCTAACCTTCAATCCAGCCAGGGAGTCAGTGTTAACCCACACAATGGTAGAAGTGGGATCAAAATTCATTATCTCATATGGAGAGATACTGCTTCTCCTCTGTAATTTCTACTGTCCTTTCCTGGAATTACATTTATCAGGATTACTCTGTTCTCAGACAAGTTATCTCTGTCAAGCATGAATGGCTATTCTCATGGGGTACTGAGAGACATGTGAGCTAATTAACTATCATCCTGCATTTGATGATGACGAGCATCCATTGAGAACCTTCCATCCCAGTGGATCTCATGGAGCTTCACATATTAAACAAACCTGCATATGCCAAGCACAGGGATTACCACCTCATAAATGAGTGGCAACCAGTTTGGAGTCAAATCACTCAACAGTTTAACAGCAGGCAGCAGAGCTACGCAACAGTTCACAGCAGGGAGTAAGGAGTAGCTTTATGGAATGATTAACTTGTCTAAGAAAATGATGTCTCTGCAGGGCTTTCGTTTCCCATGTAGCTGCCACCAGGAGCCCTGTAACAGTGCAGGCATGCAATCTGGGTTAGGGATCCCCATTCACCATTGCCCGTCTATAGAATTCCTGCAGGCATTGTGGGTATAGATATCAACTTAGGTTTAGGTTATGCTACTCAAAATTGGGCCCTTTGATCAAATCCAACCCTTTCTTAGGCATAAACATTTCCAAACATGGGTGTCTGCTTATGAAAGAATATCCTTTCAGTGTCTGTCCTTGAAACCTGTCACGCAGTCCAATGGATGACTGAGCTAATGCTGAACTTTTTTTTCCTGTATTCAAGCCGTTTCAACAAGGGATCTGAACTGGTATTGTGTAGGTCTGAGCTGCATTGTGTGGACTAGTCCTTTGACTCCCTTAGGCATTTTGGAAGCATCTGTTTTGGGGTGAATCATTCAATCTTACATTCATAAGTTTTAGGCATGTGGTTTTGTTTGGAGATGACTTGGCTCTGGACTTCAACAAGGTCCTCACATCCCGTAACAATGAAAATGCGCAACTGCAGTTAGGAGAAAAAAGCGAAAAGCTACAAGATCTTTGTACCCGCTTTCCTTTCTCCATATGTGGGTGAAGATAATAGTTTCTGCATCATATCAATAGATGAAAGAGCTACCTAAATACTGAGTGTTGTTATAGGATGAGACTCAGCGGGTATGAATCTGTGCAGCCCCACTGAAGATGATGAAACTGTGCTGATTTCTACCTGCTATGGATCAGGCCCTTCAGTATTTATTACTGTTATCATCTGAACCTGAGTTGCAGCTCTCCCCCATGTTTACTCATCTCTGGCTTTATCACATCCCCTTTCATTTGCTTCTTTTCTGAACAATTTACATTTCACCCCCTTGGAGCTTTTTTGGACGAGACTCCTTTCATCTCTCATCATAATGTTCAATAATGACATTTCCATTTGCTTTCCTTTTCATGAGGCTCCTTTTTGAAAACAGGATCTGACCTCTCTTTTTGTATTCTCCCGTCAGCCAAGAATCACATTGTGCATGGATTTAATTGACTTATTACATCTTTACAGAATGTGGTTACTTTAGTTTTGTGTGTGTTCTGTTTGTTTGTTTGTTAATTTCTGGGTCTTTGAGAACTAGATTATGCAATTTCCAGAGCCTATTTCCAATTACTATTGAATCTTTCAATTGAACTGGATTTCATTGTGAGGTGGAAAATAGAATGAACTGAAAATTCGACAGAAAACATGTCAGTACTGTTGATACATGTGTTAGTGCTAATGTAGAATTTATCAGCTTATTTTCTCTTCTGGGGCAATGTAGGGAGGGGAAACATCAAATAAACAGAAGCAAGTACAGTTTTTTCTTTTCTTTCACTGAAAGAAACGTCTGTATCACATTAGAACAAAACCTTGTTTGTCCTGTTGTGGTGAACATGAAATCCACCTGATCCTGTTCTTCAATCCTCAGATGCAATGAAAACCTCCTACTCCTTTCAAGAAATCTCCAGCATTACTGTTATTTAACTAGCTCCAGATCTGGTATAAACTGGTCTATCACTATTGGTCTAGAGGGAATGAGATTGATTTACACCTGTAGAGAATCAGGTCCATTATTATGAAAAGTGACATTGGTGATGGTGGCATCTTGTGGAGAAGGAAAGCAGGTTGCTTCTGTGACAGACATACAGCACACAGAAGGGACTGGTTGATACAAAACCTGTTTACAGTGTTTAGGTTCCATAAACAAATGTTGCTTTATTGCTTGGTGCATAAGGTGAACCAAGGTTCAATACTGACAAGGCGCAGTATTTGCTGGAAAGCAGAGTATTGTGGAGAGCAAAGTGGACTCTTGTCCGTCTCCCCTAGGAACTTGCCTGGTACTGTGTGTGCTGTGCCCTGTGGCAGAGAAGGGAACACGGAGCCACCGTTCCTCAGCGCTGCCGAGAGCATCCATGACTGAGTGCATCTGACCTCTGTGGTCTGACTCTCCTTTACTGTACAGTAGCTTCCTGGCTCCTGAGAGGGCTGAATACACATTGGTGTGAGAGAGAGAAAGTGAATTAGGGCTTCTCCTTGTAGGAAGACATTTGAATGTAACTCTTTCCCCTTCTAATTTCTCTGAGGGGGTGATGACCCCATGGACCATCAACCTTGGTCCGATGGAAACTGTCCTCCAGGAGAGGAGCGAGTGCTTGGTGCAAAAGTGGAGTGACATGTGTAAATCGGTTTGTCTCACAGAGTACCTTGCCAGGTTCTGGCAGCTGGTGGTTGGAGAGCTTCCTGGGTTTCTAGCATCTAAAAGAACCATCAAACCCACAGATGGGCATACCCTGTCTGAGTTTCGTTGTTTCCTTTTTGAAGCTGTGTGGGCTCCCATAGCAACCTGAGGTAACGACTGAAATGTGTGTGGTTTGAAAAGGGACTTCTTTTGTTTATTTGAAACCACTTGCACAAGGACTATGTAGAGTGCCCCATAGTTACTCTGATAGAAGACAGTTTGGGGCCCCATTCTGCATTCCCTTTTTTCCACCCAGACATTTACAGACCTTTCCTCCAAGCTCTTGATTTTCCTCTTTCCTGAGCCCTTGGTTAGTAAAGCTCTCTTTGCATACCATTACAGGTCTTTGATCCTTATTCTCTTTCTCTGCACAGTTTCCATTTTTAGTTATCCTTCCCCCCCTGCCCCCCCATCTTTTTTTTTCCCTGAAATTGGATATTCAGGTGAACTGTAGATTTACAGAGTGGCACTACTGTGCTTCATGATTTCTTCTCTGATATTCCGGCAGTTGCTGCTATTTTGTTTGACCTCTTGAGCATTTCTGAGCACTAGACTAACATTTTTATAGAACTATCCACAATGACTAGAAGATCCCATTCCTGACTGGAAATACAGCGTTAGGCTGATTTGCCCATGTACCTTTCTTAGCCCTTCTCTGTCATTTTCTCACTGAATCATTCTGTATCTCAAGAGTCTTCTGTGATTCTCTACAGTCAGCTTCAAGTTCGACTATGCTCAGTAATTTTGTGTCTTCCACTAACTTCATCTTCTCGTTATGAATCCCCTTTTCCAGCCCATTTATGAATATGTTGAATATGTTTGCTTCCTGTCCTTTTAAGCAGTTAACAAGAAAAGTTTTCCTCTCCTTCCATCAGGTTATAGATTCTGTAAGAGCGTTCGGATGTTACCATGAGAGGTTTGCTTTGTTGTTTTTTTTTTTTTTGTTAATTCCCGAGCACTACATTGACTACATCATCCTTATTGATGTGTTTCTTAATTACTTTGAGGACCCCAGAATGATTTGAGAGGCATGACTTCCCTCTACAATAGCTATATTGACTCTTCTGAAAGAATGATGTGTCCATGTATTCACTAATTGTTTGGTTTAGTTTCTAATAATTTGGCTAATTTGCCTAATGCAGCAATCAAGTCTGTTGGTCAGGAGTGCGGCATCAGCTCCAGAGAATGTTTTTTAAGGCTGGAGTTGTGTTTGCCAGTTTTCATTCTTTGGTGGCAACTGCTTTCCACCAAGTTCAGAAGGTGGCTGGCATGAATCTGCATGATTGCCTACCAAGGAAGGATCAACACTGGCTGGAAGCTGAAACCTCATGTTTGTCACAATTGACTTTTGCTTCATCCTCATCCTTAGGTTATGGAGAGAGCAGTGACTACCTTTTCAATCCATATATGGGGGTTTGTCACTACACCAGGCAAAAGTTGTATTTATAGAGATACGAGCAAATTGAGATTTGTGTACTATTTATGGATAAGATTTTGCCTGCCCTGTGTTTTGTCTGACCACTTAGAATCTGAACGAGTAATATTTGTACTCAAGTCTTCCATCTGATGGAAAGGGAAGCAGAGCTGTGAGCAGCAGGAGGTGTAAGGGTCCTTCAAACCACAGACCCACTTCACTCCCTCTTCTTCCTGAATTGTTTGTCCAGCAAACTCAAGAACCAAACAAATGTGGATTCTCCCCAGTTGAAGAGACTCTTACCTTTAGCTGATATAAATGAGAACAACTCCAGAGAAGATTTATTGAGCTAAGGATCTGGTCACTTTCACACAGTCCAGTTATATCTGTGGATCAATAAAATTTCATTTTTTTAATTTTTTGTTTTAAAAGACACAAATCCCACAGCTCTATCAAAAAGCTTTGTATCATTCTGGCAGTTCCAACCAGCCTTAAACTCATGCTGTTCATCTTTCTTTAGGAAGGGTTTCTCTATTTCTGGTTGGTAGGTTTGTTTTAAAGCTTGTTGCCTCAGTAAAATGCCCGGGTGGATCAAGGTATAGTCAAAATCCAAGCAAAAGCAATGGCCAGTTCAAATGGGAGTGATTATGTTCATGTCAGTCAAATTCTCACTTCTGACATCAGCTGAGGAGCTAGTCTCTTGGCAGAGCAAAACCTTGGAAACTTGTCCCACTCTTGTGTATGTTCTGCTGGTTTGGTGGATAAATTGGGCACTGCTGTCTGCAGAGCTGTCCTGCCCCTCTTCACCAGCATAAATATCAGTTCCAGGACTAGATAAGCTTTTGTTTCATTGATATATTATATATTCCTTAAATGAGAAGCCCACCCCTGCAAAATGACTTTTCCTTATGGGCCAGGATCGGCCTCACCAGTCCTTGCTATCCCATTTTGATTCTCTCCCAGCTACTTGAAAGTCTCATCACTCTCGAGTAGGGACCCTTAAATATTTCGAATGACATTTCCTTGGCCTCTGGTGATTTAATATTATTAACCCGGTATGTTATTAAAGTGACAGGAGATGTCTCCCCTTCACAGGTATATTTTTCCGAAAACTCATTTCAATTTTTATTACTTTATTTTGAGGGGCAGCTAGTGGAGCACAAAATGGGCAGGGAGGGCACAGGAGGGAAGTGCCCTGGGTATGAAGATCTCCTCTGTATGTAGATTACAGGTTCTCGCGTAGTTTCTTACACCATAGTTTACTTCAGGATAAGAATATTTCTTAATCTGAGCAGTCAAACTATAGTATTTCCAAGAAAAGTATCTCTTTCCTGAGACTGCAGCACATTTCAAAGGGATCACCCTAGGGGGAGATGGGCTTTTATGTGCTTTGCAAATCCCACAAATTTTATGCTTTACCCAGATCTCAATCCAAGCCTGCTTGGGTTTCATCTTACAGCTGTTGTTACTGTAAGAAAAATCTAAAGCACATAGTGAAAATCTGTGAACTTAGGACAGACTAGAAATAAATCCAGATTCTTAGCCAGCATAAATTAATGACGTTAAAATAACTTGAATGGAGTTGTATTAGTTCCCTCTTACTGCATATATATTCTACGCGACTTGGGTTCACCCAACTATAAGGGGGAACTGATTTCAACCACTCAGAAGAAACTGTAGCTCCACAATGAGATCACTGTTTACAGAAGGTCCATAAAGTTTCAAGAATATGTTTTGGATGTTTTTTTACTCTTTGTGGGGAGAATGACTCACTAAACATTTGGGGAGAAAACTGTCAGTTATGATGTGTTCTTTTTGGTTCTAGAAGTGAGGAAAAGAAGAGAACTTTTCTGACCACTCATTCAGAAAAGCTGGGTTATTAGATCTCCATCAGCTATTGACTCGCTTGGAACTTAATTTTGTCATGCTTTTTTCCTGTCTTTACACACCCTATCCAGTCTGTTATGTAAAATTTTTTTAGGACATTTGAACAAATATCAACATCTTCAGATTTTTCATGAAACAGACCCTTTGCATTTTCCTATGGATATTTGACTCAGTACTTTGATCCAAGCCCACCTTTGTGCTTTGTTCATTTGTGTCATTTTAATGATATCTGTTTGAAAGGATATTTAAAGATATTTCCTTTGTCTGTGGCTTATCAGCTGCTTTCCATCTGCCTGTCTCAGTATCGGCACATTGGTATTTGAGACAGTTCACTGAAAACTTTGCAATCTAAGAAATGATATCCTATACTGCCAGGGTTTCGTTCTTAAACAAGACATTCATGACTTTTCCATCAGGCTTTAAAACTTGTTTTGCAACAAAGCCCTCCCATTCAGGTTTATTTTTACCTTTTCCCTCTATGTAATCTCCAAAATCACTTTAGAAATACACTGTATCAAAAGCTGATATTAAACTCTCAAGTGCCTGGCAAATGATTTAAAGCGACAGCTCACACTGGGGTGAACCCCAGAGATTTCTTTTGTAAAGTTCCACCTACATAATCTCTTAGAGGCAGATTTTTAGAGCTTACTATTTACTTTAGTCTGGAGACATTTCTTTGCTTTTATGGCTCGTGTACTTTCTGTCCACCGGTTCTCTGAGATAGGAACATTGCTGTTTCCCTACTGTTTAATCTTTTTCTCTTGCTTAGTAGTTTCCTTTGCTGTCATCCCATACACATGCAAAGCATGAGTAACCCACCTGCTCTGTAGCTGGTCACTGGAGAAAAGACTGTGATGCACACCTGATAGAGGAGCAAAGCGATGCTGGGAGAGGCAGGCTGTGTGAGTCTCGCTTTGCTGCAGGATGAGACCTGTAGCCCAGGAGCAGTAGGCTGGTCTGATCCTTGGCTGACGTGAAGTGACAACGTGTCAGTGGATTTAGTCGCTGAGATCTCTTTTAATTGAGTATTGTAATATTCTAGCTTTGAAAAGATACCTGGCAGAAGTTGCCCTCTGTGGCCTGTGTCATTCGCTAGCTCCTTGTCTGTCATCTTCTCTCTCACAAGGGGCTGAGCGTTACTTCCCTCCCAGCAGCCATGGGAAGCAGTGCAGGGGGACTCCAGCAGCATTTCAGACACGTGTGCTCTCTGGCCTGCAGCAAACACTGCTTTAGAATTCATGGGATAACTGAGGGGAAAGAAAACGCCACGTGTAACCCCATGAAGGAGCTTCAAACGGAACATCTGGACATTTTTTACATGGAAGAACAAGCACAGGTTTTGTAAGCCTCACAAACCCGGATTGCTGCCACCAATTTCTGCTCAAAAACAACTGCTGTTGGGGAGTTGAGGGGGTATGTGAGATGGAAGTGTGCCGTAATCTCTTCTAGAGCATTTTTGTAATGGGAATTGTTAATATCTGTATCTACATAGGAATGTTTTCCTGGTTATCTCAGTTGAGTTATAGTGGGCTAAAATAAAAGAGACTCCCTAAGTTTCCATCTGAAAGAATTTTTTATTTTATTCCCTCATGGAAAGCTATAATGGCCTTCTCTGCCTCCTGCACGTGTTTCTTCCTGAATTGTATGCTAACCTTCAAGTCATTGCAGTAAGTTATCGTTTATAATCTCTGACTTGAGACTTTAGTCCTCATCACCTCATAACATGACTTGGACCGTATTTCTTCAGGAAACAAAGGGAAGAGGGAGTGTCTTACACTTATTCTTCTGTTTTTGTTTAAGAAGAGGCTGCAGAGTGATTTTTTGTTTTGGTTTGGTTTTTTTCCAGTTTGTCTTAAACTCCTTTTCTAGTGACAAAACTGATATTAAAACAGAAGTCCACTTCTACCAGAGTAACTTCCTTTAGGTGTTTACATATTTAAAAATATTCTACATTTAGATGCTGCCTTATAATGCATTGAAAAAATCATGCTTTAGTGGGAATTTCTCATTTATTTTTAATGCTGAGTCCCTACAAAGCCAGATTTTGAAAGGAACATATAACTGACTGGAAGTGATAGGTGTTCTTTTTGAATCACTCTGACGCAAACATCAGGAAATCCCATAGCCGCTTTCAAACAAAACCTTTCCTTTTCACACCACATATTTGCTGGGAAGCAGTTTCATCAGTTTGCCATGCTTTGAGGAGTACACACAGGCAGAGGAATATCTCGCCTGCATGTGGTGTCCCTGTGCTGCCTGGTGTTTGTGACCCCCGACAATCTCACCTCTTCTCGCCTTTTCCCAGCACACCTCTACCCTTTCACCGTTCCTCATATAGTCCATTTTTTTGTTTTTCTTTAGGAGCTTTTTGTTCTCCAAAGAAGAAGTATCTGTGCATGTTAATCCGTTATCTTGCATGCAAAGTGTAAGCAATTTCTCACTCCTTCTCCTGCTCAAATACACAGATAACGTGCCCAAAATTCAGCCATGAATGGGCATCACCTCCTTCCTGCTGATTTTACGCACTGAATCCTTCCACAGCCAGGCACTACGTGTAGTCTTTCCATCTCATTATGGCCTCTCCCACACGTTACTCCCAGCCCTGACCACAGGCAAGCTGTTCAACCACATCACCATGCTCTCCTGCACACACTCCTTGGCTGCTCACTCTTTATCTGGCAAGCACGTTCACACACACAAGTGACGTGTGCCTCCACCACCCTGGAAAATCATCCTTCTCCCGATTTTCCCCCACGTGCAATGGGGAGGTGCAATCTCCCCAAGCAAATTAGTGCCATTGCTTGCTTGCACGGCTCCAAGCGATGCACTTGCACTCCACCCCGCCACACACACCACACTCTCCTGCCTCTCCTGTTTCTCTCCACCTACTATTTGAGACTCCTAGACATCCCTGTGGCCTGTTAAAGTAGTGTTGATGTCCAGCTAATGCTCCGTTCCCTTTTCAAGCCCATTGCTGTTATGTAAGGCTTGGTGCTAGGTGTGCGAGCCGTCCCTGAGCACATAATGGATGCTGCATTTGCCTACGCTTACTGTGCTTCCAGTGTCTACATCAGTGCTCTGTAAAGCCCTTTGGGATACTGTGAACATGTAAGACGCTATATAAAACCCAAACCCTATTCTATTCTAGAACAGAGCTTTTAAGTCCTTTTATCACAGAATGAAGCAAGGGTTGAACTGAGCCCAGAAATAGCAATTTAAAGTTTTCATGAAAGAGTAGAACAGTGTATGTTTGGTATATTTTAACATAATCCAAGAAGACTAAGTGCACTAAAAGCATGCCACTCATTTGTGGGTGGGGAAGTGGAGAGGAGGGGGGAGAAATGTATGTGCTTGTTTTTCTTTGGGATTTCATTTTGTTACAGAATCTGACAGAGACCTATCAGGATGACAAAGGGGAGGGAGAGAAAAACACCCTCACAAAAGTCTCCGATTGTTTGAGTTCAGGCACATAACCGCCTGCTTCCGTTGTTTGAGTGTGGAGAGTAATTTGGGATGTGATCTGAAACTAGCTACAGAGCTGAAGAACGTAAGGAGAAAGCTTGAAGTTTTAATAGCATTTACCAAAGCTATAAGGTTATGAGTTAAACGCAATCGCTGGCAGGATGGCGGCAAAGAAGTTGCTGTCTGCAGATGGCATGGATTTAAGCCAGGGCCTTAGGATCTAAGGGCAGGCAGTAGAAGATGGCACTGGAAAAAAATAAGAGGAAGCATCAGATGATTTAGGATTCAGGCAGTTGCCTCAACAGTGCGTTGGACGTTGCAGTGGGATTCATGAAAAAGAACAAAAGGGGGTCTGGAGTGTCTGGGATTACATGTCCCAGACACTTTCCTGTCTCCTCACTGGTCGTCCAAAATCAGCTCTGCACATGGACACCAGAAGAGCATCAGGTACTCCAGCTTCTGTTGCACAGCCCACATTCGTGGCTGGACATTTTCTTGAACGGACCTGACTGTCGGACAAATCTGAGCATTATCTGGAATTACCTAGAAGCACCTCCATTTAACACTGCATCAAACTTTGTTGCATTGACACATTTTAGCAACAGTAATTGTATATTGTATATTAATATGGGGTTCTTTTCTAGAAGCATTGAATAGCATGAACTATTTACATTTATCTATTAGATACGTTTATCTATTGAAATTCCCTAAGGAAAAAATGCTTATGATAAAGCCACATTAATTAGTACTTGCTGAACTCAGAAAGTTAGTCAGTTTTTAATCTGTTTAGTGTATTTTGTATTAGTGTAGCTCTAACTTCTAAAATAAAAGCGTTTTACAATACTGAGTCAAAGGCTTTACTAAAACCAAGTCTGTCAATGTGATTATCAGTCCAACTTGGAATGTCCCCAAATAATTAAGTCAGGTTTATTTGATAAAACCTATTTTCCATAAAATCATGTTGACGGTCATTAATTCTATTCCTATCCTTTAATTCTTTATTAATTGGTTCCTCTATTAGCTGTCCTGTTATTTTCATCGCATTTATGTCAGGATAAATTATCAATCCAGAGTAACTATAATCCCATATAGCGCTTTTTTTAAAGTGACATTGTTATCAGAGCATCCTGTTACTGTAACTTTCTTACTATTTATGACTTTTGTTAGCATTTGTAGGATAGATATCTTCCAGACTGTTGCTTGATTTAGAGTATCCAGACTAGTCTGTAACAGTTGTTGTTCAGCTATTGGTGAACTTAAATGACCTCCTCGCCTTCCTTGCCATCAGCAGTCTTCAGTTCCAAGGTTGGTGTCACAGTAAAATCAGCTTCCTGGTTGGTCATTTATGCAAGTCTTGTAACTGGTTTATCCTCTCTCTGTTTACATCTCCACGCCTTGTAAGCGTAGTCTTCTTATCCTTCCCCTCCTTTTCCATTGCACTCTTCCTTAAAAGATTTTTCTTTTTCAGTTATTACACAGTATTTTTTTTAGGACTTCTGTTTATCAGTCCTGCTTCTCAGCCCCTGGCCAGGGCAGGGGTCCCCACAACCATTCGTAGCCCTGTTTTACATTCCTGGAGAATCTGGTGGGGAAGGGAGAACCAACAGCTCACGTATCTACAGGACCGTGCCTTTAGCCCTTCTGCTTTCCTGCTTTGGAAGTGGGCCTGCCCTTGCAGTCAGATGTGATACTCTGTATGCACAGAGCTGCTTGAAAGCAGTGTGCTTTTTGCTTGAATTGTAAGCTCTCTTATATGCGAGATCTGTGTAGCGATGGATGTGGCTGTTCTTGTGCCTGACTTCCTCCACACACTCTGTGCACATTAGCTGCCCTGGTTTATTTCTGAACCTAGACATAAAAAACTCTGAAACCTGCTCAGGTCCCCTCCCTTCATCCCAAATCACCAGCTTTTTTTCTGTTACAGATATTAGTTTTGTTCTAGAGATAAAAGTGAAGAGGCAATAGTTCTTCCCTACTATAGCATACAACCTATTGGTAAAATTCTGTGATTCCAGTAGTGGAGACTGTCATCTTCATACTTCAAATTACAAATCAACCTGAAACTTACTTTAGACATGTTCTAAAATCTTTCCTTAGAGCCATCTCTTTACACTGCAGTATATAAACTGTTATTGAATAGAATTGCCTTTTTTCCATCATTATTAACAGTTTGTCATCTCTGCTTTATCATCCCCAGCCGTAGCATGTTGTAGTAGGTTGATACTATTGTTAGGTTTTCCTTTATCCCTAACATACTTTAAAAACTTTATTTTCTTTGGCTCTGCCAAAGACAGATTTTCCCCTGATGGTTTTTGTCTGTATTAAAACATATGATGTTTAAAAGGGCCAATAGGGAGTTAATTTGAGATGTGGATTCCTCCTTTCATATAACAGTAATCGTCATCATAATAAAAATATGGGAAAGTAGAACTCATGTATTTTAATTTACCTTCACATTGCATGTCTCTGCATGATGTTATTCAATGTTATTATCATGGTTAATTTTAAATGTCACAATCACAGGACATTCTACTATTTCTCCACAGAGACATGTCTGGAGTCTAATAGATACTCCTTTTTTATTTTTGTTTTTTCCTAATCATGACCTTATATTTTTACTCCAGTGAAGTTTCGCCACATCTACACTGTTGTAATTGAGGGCAAAATTTGGCCCTTTGACATCAATGGAATTATAGTAGTGATGAATCTGTTCCACTTAGATCATAAAGTCTTTCCTTATAAATCAGTTCTTCCAGTCCCTAAATCATCTCTGAAGATGTTCTTTGAGTTACCTCCAAGTTGTCAATATGTTGTTGATGCTGAGATACTCAGAGCTGACTGAATGTTTGTCTCATTGAGCCCAGAGGGAGGAAAAAAATGACCTCTCTTGACAAGAATTTATATATATCCTAAATAACCCAGTTCTCCTGTTATTTGCTGCCATATTAACCTGATGTGCTAATGTGTGATTTATTCTTATCTTTCAGTCTTTCTGAATAATTCACATCCTGAATAGCTGCAATTCAGGTGGTTTATATTTGCTCATTTTGTTGTGCAACTGAGATGTTTTCTGCCTGTTTTTATTCCAGGTTGACCAGCTGCTTACTATTTTTGCACTTGGGCATTTTGCTGACTTTTCACCTTAGACAAATAACTTCCCCTTTGCAGTTTAACCTCTAAAACAAAGCTTATATTGTGGCCAGCCTGCACTTTCCAATTATGGCTGCAAGCCTTATAGTATCTTTGCCATTTTAAAGGATGTTCTGGCCTTCCAGTGAGAAGTGTTATGCCTCTAGTTACTTCCCAGCGCTCTCAGAGCTGAATCCAAAGTATATTTAAATATATAGTGACACTTCCATTGATCTGGTCTTTCAGTGCCTCTCCCCTCCTGGGTATATGAGACACGGGGTCAAATCCTTTTGGTGTAAATCAGCACAGTTTTAACACTGGTTGAGGAACTGTCTGGCTCAGTGACTGATAAGCTGCAAGCCTAGTTTGAAGGGTGAGGTTTTTTTTTCCTCTATTATTTTAACCTTCCCATGATTTTTCCATGTCTTCCATCCTACTTGAGAGCCTTGCTTGGCTGAATCTAGCCCCAGACTGTCTCTCCTTGGCTGGCTAAGTCAGTTTTATTTCTGCTGCTAGTGGTCTTTTTTAAGCTGAGTGCCAGAAAGCACTGAGCTGAGCAGGGTAAACGGTCTGGGAAGAGGGGAAGCATCTCTGAAGAGGGAGTGGCGAAATAGAGGAAAATTCTGGGACTTCTCTTTGAAAGAGCAGTGATGAAGGTTAAGCTTGAGCCAGTTGGCCCCGCTGGCTGGCACGGCTGATAGACAGAACCTTTATCAAGTGTCAGCGAAGACATATGACATTTATCACCGTGGAAAGCCGGGTGCTGCTGCACTGACAGAGTATATTCAATACACACCATCTCCACTGTACTGAGATCCCTTAATGGTGTGATTTCTCGCTGAGACTGGGACAGCTCTTCCTTCTGCCTCATCTCTGCTTCGCCCTTCAGCTTATTTTTTCTTTTTCTAGCTTTCCCTCCATAAGTTTTTCTTCCTTCTTTTCTTCCTGTTCCCTATCATTCTTTCCATTATCCTTTCGTGTCCTTCTTTTTTTTTTTTTTTTCTCCTTTCCAAAATGTCAAACCTCTTCTCTGCCTTTACACCCACTGTGTTCCTGCCCGCATAGCCCAGGAGAGCACCACTGAACCCTGTACTGTCAGGCAAGCATGGTGTGACTACAGAAGCATATTTTCCAGACATGGATTATAAAAGATTTCAGATCACTTCAGGTCACAAAGAAGGTAAACAGCTTCTGTTTATGAAAATCAGACTGAAAGGCTGGAATTCCTTCATCAGTGGAGTTAAACCCTTTTCAGGTGTGTTAGGACTGTGAGCCAAGCTTGCAGACACAGTGCTTGCTGCACAGAGCGCTGCTCAACAGGAAGAAAAGAGATGTGAGGCACTGCAATTAAGTGATTATGCAAATCTAAACAGGGATTTTGTTTTAAAGTATTTTCCAGTATGAACATGATGTGATTGCAAGAGACATGTGAGCCACTCTTGGAGCCAAGAAACAGGAACAGGCTGCCTCTGCAGAATACACACCTGGGAATAACTGAGCCAGTCACTGGATGTCACCATTGAGCTGCAGAAATGTGGCTTGAAGTTCATTATTTATCTGCTTTTAAAAGTACTGGTTTTTAAGGAAAGCATCTGTCACTGGAAACCCTTGGGTGAGTCAGCACTTTGGTGTGGACTGGAGATTGCCTTTTGCTTGGACTCAGCGTTGGTGTCCTGCCTCTCTGTGGATGAAGTCAGCTGCGCTCATCCTCCAAGGGAACGTGACCAGGGACCACTCTGAATTGGGGGAACGATTTAATGGTGGGTAGATGAATGTCCTGAGAACACAATGACCTAAGGTCTGGCAAACATCAGGAAAGGTTTCCCTTCTCTGCAGCATGTATACGATGCTTGGGGTGTTGTGGGTAGGCAGATGCTCTGCTGATGAAATACTAACACAAATCATAGTAATATTGCACGAGCTCCCTTGAGCTTAGCAGAAGAGCTGAGACCAGTATTGCCTGCTCGCACATTCAAGAACCACCAGCACTGAAAGGAGTTGGTGATTATTGTCATCAGAATGAGAGCCCCAAACAGAAGGAAAACAGAATAATTTTCACTTAACTGGAAATGTTCAGTTGTTTCTAGTCTCTTAGGCTGTTATGTAGGAAATTATCTCTGATGATCCAATTAGTGGAAAGGAATAGGGATCTACATGGGACTGAGAATGTACTCATAGCATAGATTAAAAGAAAATTGTGTATGTCTATTAAAAAAAAAAAAGAAAGAGAGAGTGAGGGGAAGAAAAAGCCAACAGCCAAAGAGAAGAGAGATCATTCTCTCTCAAGAAATGGGAGAAAGACTGTCCAAGGACTGAAGTGGTGACCTAGTCATTTCTGAACAAAAGAAACACGCAAACAAAACCAGACAAGACTTCATAAGATTCTTTAACCTGTTAAGCAAATTTTTGTTAAGAGCAATATGTCTTAGCATAAGTAACTCAACTTTATATAGAACCTCACTTGTTACAGACAAGTTTGGACACACACTCAGGTCAAAAGAGGCAGCTGAAGAACAGGCAAGCCCAAGTAATCTTCTCAGGCAGCCTTCTTCCCTTTAAAGCAAGACAAAAGGCAGAAAATTCTGGAAGGGAAATTACAGTAAATTGTGTAAGCTAGAAGATGTTATCTTTCTGGAATATTAGTCCTCCTCTGTGAATATGAAGCTGTGCTGTTTGGAAAAAAACTATTTCGGTAGAAGAGCAGCCAGTCTAAGAGGAGGGGCTGTGTAGAGCAGGCAGGATGCGGAAGAGCTTTACACTAATAACAAAGGGGAGGATGAAGAGAAGGGACAGGGAGCTCTAATTTAGCACAAAATCAAGATGTTGAGAAACAGATTAATTGAGGTACCAAGAGACTTGAAGGAATGGAAAATCTTTAATTGCCTGTACACCAATGTGGAGATTCTGGGTAGTAAAAGAGGATTAGGAATTGCTCACATATGGGCACGAATTCAACCTACTTTGGTGTTACTGAAATCTGATGGGAAGATTTGCATGACTGGAATGTTAAAAGCACTGGTTACGATCTGTTTAGCAAGCAAAACTGGGCAAACAGAAGTAGGAAGGCTGGACTCATGTCAAAAATGGCATTGCATGTTTCTGAGTCTCTGAGAACTCAGAAGCAACTGATCTGAACTAATGTTCTCACAAATAAGGACTAAATTGGGTGCAGACTGCTATCCATTGCAGACCAGAGAGTGACTTGATTTCTTGTCTGGCTCTTTAAGCACCTCTTTATTATAGATAGGAAGAAAAAGGCGTTAATCTGAATGGCGTATAGAGGAGATCTCATGCTGCTAGAACTATAATATCCTTGATTTTTTTTTCTTTTAAATGAAGATGACAATTTCCTAACTTTAAACGTGTTTTATCCAACAGCAGGGGAAAATGGTGCTAGACCTCATCATCTTGACAAATAAAGAGAATTCACTCACAGAATTAAAATCAGAGAGTTGTTTAGATGCAAGTGACGTAGACTTGATTACATTTGCTACATGCAAATGGAATAATGTCCAAACCACACGGATACACGCATACACAGAGCTGATTTCACGAAGATGAAAGCTATTATGAACCAAATCATTTGGGTGAAGGGATTTAAAGGGAAAAAAGTAAATAACTAGGAACTCTGTGACAACATTTTATCTGCTTCAAAAATACTATTAGCACTAGCAAGGGAAAAGAATTTAAAACAAAACAAAACAAACAAAAACCATACTTGAAGAAAGGCTAGCCTGATACTTAGGGGACAACTGATAACTTACTATGTAAAATGTGACCTTGTAAATACATGCAGGTACCAGATTCAAGACAGCCTACATTCAGGTTTACTCAAGGTGTGAGTGCAAATTGTGCAACTATCTCAAAGCCACAGAAGTAGTTCTGCACAAAGTGTTTGTGACAGTTCAGTTTAGAAGTCTTCAGACCAGTGAATAAACTGTGTGTGTGGATGAGCCCTCAGTCATTTAGCTGTTCGTTGACATTGAAATTCAGCTTTGTATATCCTGCCAGCCCAAGAGCTATGCACCATCTGGTTCCCACATCCGCTCTGTTGAAGGGACACCGATAATTCCTTGGCTTGGCTTGTGCCAGTTTAGGAGTGAACTTCAGAATGAATGGAAAGTGAAAGACTGGCAAACACAAACATTTCATAAATTTCAGAAGGAATTCATAAGAGGTGAAGGCAGGCCTTAGACCAAAACCTTTGTCTGGCCTGTAAACGACATTTCTGGAGCATCTGATTTCCTTCATCCTGGATCCTTACTGAAACCATTTCAATGGGGACTTAAGAGCCTAAACATGTCTAATGTCTGGGCCCAAATCTCTGTGTTGCTTCTTTCTCATGTATCGCTTCTTTCTGATAGAATTGGGAATTGTTCAATGGAGACGATATAGTGGAAACTAGAAATATCATATAATGGTATTTTTTCTGCCTGTGCTTTAAAACACCCTAGGCTTTAATAAGGATAGCAGCTGTGCTAGAAATGTTAGCTACACTTTGTGATAGGGAAACTTGGAGGGGTACTTTTGTCTTTTACAATTCCTGTCTTTTTTTGAACGGGTTGATCTGAAATACAGTTCTCAGAGTACTTTTGTAAACTAACATGTCTTTAAAAAGAATCTGCCATCCATCTTTTCTATGCCAGGTTGATGGATTGTGAACCTCTGAGTAATATCTCTTGACTGAATGAGCCATCTTAGCACTTCCATGGAGAAAAGAGACGTCACTGGGTGAAACACGATGGATTGATGTATTTTTTTCTTAGTAGAAGTGAGAAGATTTTTTTCAGAATTTTCAGATATTGCAACATTACAGAATTTGGATAATATTCAGTGAAGAAATAAGCTATTAAAAATATTTTTCTGATTATATTGTCTGGTAAAACATCACCTTACATTTCCATGAGGGTCTTTTATGAGCAAGACAGAACTCTCTGCCTTCATTATATGTTGCTTTTAGTTTCAGACCTGTCCCGTACCAACCTCAAGGTGAGGAAGGGCATCACTAGGTACTGGTGAAGCTTACAAACCAAAAGTGCTTTCCTGAGCACTGCTTAAAACTTCTGCCTGAATTGTGCAACCAGAATTTTCACAGTGGTAACTTGGACTAAGCCCAACTTTGAATGTGGATTATTCAGCTCTGCTGCTCCTATCTGTGGGTCCATGCTCCAGCAGGCACAAGGGCTATTTAAAATAAGGACACAGATGCCTAAATACTCTTTCAAACTCCAAGATGCAGAACTGTGAGTCTCTGTTTGCAAAAATGGTTTCTGCTTAGGAGAGGGGATGATGTACAACACTGAAGTTTAGATAGCTTGTCTTGGCAGTATTCCTTGAGAGTTCAGAAGAGAGGCTTCAGGTCTCCTCTCAAATTGTCTTCTGGAGAAAGCTTTTTCTTCACTGACTGTACAATATATTAAAGCTGAGGAACCAATTTAACCACTTGAAGTTAGAGAGCTAAAGTTAAGAGGTATCCCATGTCTTAAAACCTCACCCACTGACTGATGAAGTATCCAAAGGGCACTGCATGATCAAAGTACCACTCACCCTGTGGCTGGGTATGTCACATCAAACCACAGCGCACATGCTCACCAGCACAGTCGTGCAATGGCACACTCAGCCCAAGGCAGCATCTGTCACAGTGTCAATGCATAGCTGCATACAGCCCCAGGCACTGTCAGGGACTACATTGTCCAGGACTGTTTCCAGAGCAGCATCTGGTCCTTTAATCGGGGGCCTGAGGCTGGCCCACATGCCACATGGAAAGTCAGTTTAGTTTCTGGTACCCCAAGAGTTAAAATCTCTACATTTTTTTCCTTGGTGGGAACGAGAGAAACAAAATAACATGGAAATGAAAGAAAAGAAAAGCAGAGCTAGGGAGAGGGGAAAAAAAGAAACCAAGCCTAAAAAAAATCTCTGGAAACAGAGAAATAAATATGGTTTAATAACTGGGACACAAGCTACAGTCAGTGGAATTAAAACCCTGTTTTCTACTGGCCAGCTGCCAAAGTGTGGCACAAACAAATCCAGAGAAAGGCAGGTTAATGAGAGACATCCCAAAAAAGAAGTAAAAAAAGTGAAAGCAACAAACTCAAAGAGCTGCTGCTGATGAGATAAATAAGATTTGATCTGACATTATCTGATCTCCTTGCTGTGCATATTTTATTTGCTAGAGCCAGTCTTTTAAGTCTCCAAGACACAGGTTTCAGGCTCATCCTCTCAGCAGCCGTCACTGCATCCATCTTATCCATCCTTCAACTTGTCCATCCCTGATCACAGTGGGATTTGGTTGTATCCTGAGCCTGCTGCTAGACAGAGGCAGATGCATTGGGTCAGCATTTGCTGCACACTGCATCTGGCAGGAGGCTGAAGAGCCAGAAGAATTCCTGACATGATAGACCAGGTGTCAAAAGCAATAAATAAAAAATGATAGCAAGAATCCCTGATGAGGAACTCAGCCTTTCAGAACTACGGACCTGTAGTTTTCTTGCAGCAGATATTTTTGACTTGTTTTGATATTGTCCCATCTCCATCTGATGTCCCAACTCAGGAATTCTCTTGCAATTATCTTTCTCTCTGGTGCGTGATTGTTTGAATTTACGAGACTAAAGGGATGGCTTAAGGAACCAAATTACAAGGTCTATTATTCCCACCAGGTTTTCTGAAACTGCAGGTTTGAGTCCCAGCTGTCCTGATTTAGAAGTTAGATTAAACTCACTGGGGCTACAGCTGGTGTGCTGCAAACATCCTTCTCTTCTAGAGCTGTTGACCTCCAAAAGGGTGGAGAATGAAACTAAAATCCAAAGAAGTTCCTCTACCTCACGCATGCACACATGTTTGTGAGTGAAAAGAGTGTGCTTTGAGGATGCTTTGGTAATGACGCAAAGCCAATTATGTGGAAATGGAGAGGCTGCTATAAAAGACTTTAACAATATGCTTTCTTCTCCTTCTGGGGGGGTGCAAGATTCCTTGTAAAGTCACGCTGAAGTAGAGAGAGTCATAATGAAGACAGGCTTGATCTCTGTATCAGTTTCTAGAGGAATCTGTATGGAGAAAGGTCTGTGACCCACATGGAATAAAATCCTAAGGCCTTTATCTTCTTTGACTTCACAGGCAGAACCTTGCTATTTTGATTTACATGTTCACAAGTTCCATCCTCTGTTTCCTAATGTATTGTACCTGTCAGCTTTTTCCTTGTGTCCACTGGGCTGGTGGATAAAGGCATGGAGTAAAATGTAAATTCAACAATGTTGCAATGCAAGCTAAAGCACAGAGTTCAAACTCGTGGTTTAAAGAGTCTTCACAGAAAACAACTGGGAGCTTGCTTTCTTTGGCTGCACACACTTAATAGTATTTATCTGTTGGTCAAGCTTCATTCCAGAAGCATATACATCTTTCTCTTTGGGCTTGAATGTGGAAACTGCTTCAGCAACACATTCATTTACTGTGCTTATAAGCCACTGACTTTTAAGGCCTTGATAAATTAAAGCCTAACCAAAGAGTTTTCCTAGAGAAGGGATTTTTTCCCTTGAATCAGGACTGTATTTCTCTCACTCTCCAACTGTTGTCTTTGGTCAATTAATGTTGTCCAAGATGTCTGGTCTATGTTCATATATAGTCTAGCTGACTTTTTATATATGCAACATAGAGAAAAATTCCAATATGACTTTTTATCCCACCTGTTTTGAGAAGTATTTAGTCTATGATGACTCAGTTTGGGCTAGTACATTAGATTGAATGCCTGAGCTTTTGGCTGCGAAGTTTAGGGGAAGTAAGTCCAATTTTCTTGGACAAAGTGCTTTGAGAACTCTTTGTATTTCAGAAAGTCCAGCCCCAGCTATCAACCCAACAGAATGGATTTCAATGAAGCATTGCAGCCTTACATAATCAGAAGATCCAGTTCTAACAATTCACCTATTTTTCATTTGTCTCATTAGACACAACCCCACAGTGCTTGTCCACTTTCTGTGCTAATGAATCATAAAAATTCCATATGCAAAAATAAATAAAAGCATATTTTTTCCTTTCATTTTTTCAAGTTGCATGCGTTGGGGGAGAAATGGTTTCTCCGAGCAATGTAATTCCATTCTGGTTAAAATAGATACACAAGAATATATGCCACTGAAAAGCTAGAGGGGGTTTTGAACATCTTCCTGCTGACAGGACAGATAGATAGCCACTGATGTGCTATTAATTAGCAGAAAGAATAATCACAGATTGAAAAATCCTTGGGACTGCAAATATAATTCTTTTTGATGTCTTTAAGGCCTTAGTCTAGGCTTTAAGCCCCATGTAGCTTTCATCACAACAGTAAAAACAGTACCCTTTCTGATGATGCCAAAGCCTAAATTACGTGTAAAGACAAATGCTTTTGATAAGTACAAGACAAGATGTATAAAGAACAGTCCCCACCCTCAAAATTGCAATGTGAAATCACAGTGTAAAACGCAAGAAATATAAGGGGAAAGAATAAACAAATGAACCAAGATGAGGAAAAAGAGAAAAACCTAACACCAAGTGTGAAGACTTTCACCAGGCGTAAGAAGTCATTGCAAGTCTTCACATGTCCGATTGCAGTTTATTGAGAGCACTGTAAAAGAAGTGAAGGAAGTATGATGTGAAGGAAGACAAATATAGTGGTGGGTGTTAAGAAATTACCCGAAAAAAAGAATTAAAACAAAGAAGATGACATCAAATTATTTAATTTTGGGGAAAGGATGTTTTTATTATGAGGAAAGAAATGCATATACTGAGTGCTGGACTCTGATATTTTCTACTCTGTGCACTTTGGTTACATTGAACCACAAGACACAGAGATGCAGTGATTAGCTGAGAACTCCAGTACGTAGATTTGTACATAATTCATAGTTTGACTTCTCTAAGTTTGCATAATAAATAGTTTAAACACTGCAGAAAATGTCTGTGAGAGGAAATTAGGATTCTGGAAGAAAAAGTTAATTATACCTCGAAGGATTTTTTTTTTTTTTTCAGATATATATGAGCTAGAAAAAAGCCTAGAAGTGGATAATTTAGGAGATGAAAATGCGGAAAATTATGGGAGTGGTAGTAACAGGAGAGTTATCTCCATAAATAGGATAATTAGACTAATTTAATTTTTTAAATGGTGGCATTGCATTATAGATAAACAATTCAATAAATAGCAGCCTGGACACTGATGCTGCAGCTACGGATGCTCCTTGGGCCTGTGCATAATTTTGTTTTTCTTTTTCAGCATAGTTTTCTGCAGTAGGAATACTGAATTATCATAATGGGTTCCTTCCTATAGTAAGTCATAAACGGCAGGGACAGGAAACTGGGGAGGAGTGGAAAGGAATATTGACATCATTAAATCAGTCACTGCTGATTGGATCCAGAGACTGATGAATCAGTGATTGGATCCTGTAGCTGGAAGACGCTGGGGATCAGCTCTTCAAAGGTATTTAAGTACCTAGGTTTTGCTGATTAAAATAAGAGTTAGTCGCCTAAATAGGAGTTAGATGTCTGATATCTTGAGGAACCGAAAATATCTAAGACCTAAATATCTATCCTGGAGGAAAGCACGTTTCTTCTAATTTTCAGCGATTTTAAAAAGTGGTTACACCAAACTGGTTTTTTGGAAAATGCACGATGGTGTACATACACCTTATGTGAGTGAGAGGGGAAAAAAAGGGACACAGAGAAAGAGAAAATCAAGCATATGAACTAAGGGAGACATTAGATCATCAGAGGGAGATAAGAGTACATGTCCCAGAAGTTTCTTTCATTTGTTTTTCTAGTCTGTGTAGTGGAAATCCTACGCACACCCGTTTCCTTCCGGCCACTGACAGTGAGGAGATAGGACAGCCAGTGACTGGGAGTTTCTCTGATGTCAGATAATCATCTTGATGCACGGTTGAGATGCCTTTCATCTCAGGCTGCCTCAGCTGTCATCCAGACGCTGCTCTGGAGGGAGATAAACTTCTGCATTCTCCCGTTTCTCTTTCCCCTTTGCCACTGTAAGTCACACTGCAGGCTTGCGTTGATTCTCCACACACTGCAGAGGGGAGGGGCAGGGGTGCATCAGAGCAAGCTGCGTTCAATTACCCAGCAATGAACTGACACCTGCCAGGTCTCTCACACAGCATCTGATCACCAATTAAAGGGATGATTGATGGTTGAAGTAGAGGATGCCCTTCCTGTCATACAGCTTGGTTGTTTGGGGAAGAGGCCAGTTCAGAGCCAGCAGGAAGAAATTGGGGTTTCTTGGCAAACTGAGATCTTTGGACGCAAGCTTTGCTCATCTGCTCATTGGCACCAAACACGGGGTAAGGAAGCATCAAAATGTTTTACCTGAGAGTAGTTTACCTTCTAGGCATAGCAGGCATGTGGATCAGCACATGCGGACAGGATGGGAAAAGGCCTTTCTGCTAGCTCCCTGAGAGATGACCTAAAGTGGACTTGGATTTTGTGTGTAGCATGTCAAAGGACACTCTCTGTGCTCCCAAACCCACAGTGAGGGAGGAGAGCAAGCTCCTGCAGTCAGACACACATAAAGTGTAAGGGCTGGTGCACAGGGCCCTGGCCTGTCTCCAGCATGCTCTTTCTACTGAACTTACAATTCTCCTGTTTTTCTCTTTTATTATTACTATAATTTTCCTGAGCATATTAATTGAGATGTAATGGGGAAAGGTTTCAAGAAACCCTAGAGTTGTTCGCCATATGACTGTGGGTTGCTTTTTGTAAAGGTGTTTTTTTTTCCTCATAATGTGATTTATGTGATTCTTAAGAAACCTGTATAAAGTAATGGTTCCCCATAGGGAATGGCAACCTATAGTACATACTGCTGCAAAAGTAGATGGAGTAAAAGATCACAGATGGATGAAAACATGGAAGAGCTGAATTATTCACCTGCCAGACTTGAACAATCTAACTATACAAGTCCTAATTTTTATGGCATATCCAATTAAAATCAGTTCCTGAAGGCCTTATAGGGTATAATGGCTGGTAGGACTCATATGGGAAGAGAAATACTCCCAGTGCTGATGTCTTTGCTCAGGATTGTTTGTGTGTTTTACAAATGACCATTTAACGTAGTCCTAAGCTGAAGTGCTTGGGCAGAATTAGATGGTGGAAATAAACCTCTGTGAAAATGGTGACCACAGATCTGTAGGATTCAGAACTCAAAGAGAAGGCAGAAAAACAGAAAAATATGGAGCAGAGCAAATGCAGGAAACTTGATAGATGAACTTCACAGAAGTCTCTGTAGGGAAAAGACACAGGGTTAATCGACAGCTGCTAAAGCCGACCATGTTAATGGCACAGTACTAAATTGCAGCAGCCCAGGAAGAAAAGAAAGAAACCAATACAAACACATGAAAACATCTTTAAAGACCTGACAAATTAAAATAAAGTATTAATCAAATGTAAATGCCTTGATAAATGACTGGAATGGATACAAAAGAATAGGGCGAAAAGGCAAGGAGAGAATGAACCTCCAGATGAAAGGCTTTGGAAGGGATGCAGAGGAAGAAATACAGACTTGTATGTCTGTAGGTGACCAAGAAGAAAAAATAAAAGGCATTTTCTGAAGCAGAGGAGTCTTCCACAATAGGGGCCAAATAGGTTAAAAAGCACATAGGTTACATGCATATGAGTCGGACTAACCACACAAAGCTCCCAAGGAAACTGCTACTGCAGTCTCTGCATGGTTAGTAATTATCTTCGACTGCTCACTGTCACTGGAGGGGGCCCGGAGGACCAGAGGACAAACATAGTTCCTACATTTGGAAAGGTGGACCCAGGGGATTATAGACTAGTCATCTTAACCCAGAAAAATAATAGGATAAATTATTAAACAATACTTCTATAAGCACCTGGCGGATAATAAAATGATAAAAGGTGCAGTCAACATGGGATTGCAAAGCACAAATCCTGTCATATCAATCTGATTTTCTTCTTTAACAGGGCCACCTGCCACAGTGCTTTAGAAGGATGCAATAGGTGTGATGTATCTTGCTTTTAATATGATCCCACGTAGTTTTCTTATAAGCAGACTAGAAAAATATGATCTAGAGGAAGTCCTCTAGATCAGGATGCATCCACAATTGCCTGATAAGTCACACATGAATAGTTCTCCTTTAAACTGGAAGGACATTAGAATTGGAGTCCCACACTTCTTCAATATTTTCATTATCCATGTGGATGATGTACTGAGGTGCACATCTATAAAATTTACAAATGACACTTTGCTGGAAGGGACTGCAAGCAGTTTGGGAGACTGGATTAGAATTTAAAATGTTTCTGATATGTAGGAGGCGCAGCACGAAATCAACAAGATGAAATTCAATAGGACAATGGTGCAAATGACTCCTTAGGACAGAGAAACATGGCTATGTCCATGAAATAGAATAACTGCCTTAATGGGAGTACAGTGGAAAAGCATCAAGGGTTATAATATTGCACAAGATGAATACGAATTAACAGGGAGAAAAGGCAAATTTTGTTCTGGAAAGTAACACCAGGTAGATCATATATTCTGCTTAGCTGGGCACTAAGGAGGCTTCAGCTGGAGTATGAGGTCTTTTGGGTATCGTGTTTTGTAACGTGGACGAATTGGAGAGATTCAATGAGATAGCAGCAAGGAAGAGAAAAGTTTTAGAAAACAGGAGCTATGAGAAAAGTTGAAGGATTTAAGCTTTAATAAGTAAAGTCTGAAAGAGGACAAAATGCAGCCTTCTAATATGCTAAAAAACATTTTAGCAGAGGATCAGTTGTTCTCTGAGCATGTAAGACAATGAGTACTAGGTTTAATTTCCAGCAGAGGGAAGATCTATGTTAGGTGAAGAAATTTTAGCTCTTAAATCAACTAGTAAGGACAGCCATGAACCATCCCTTACTGAGTGCTTTTAAGAATACTTTAACAAGCTTTCTGTTGATGGACATCGAGATCAAGGGTGTTACATTTCTTTAAGCTCAGGAGCAACTTCTATTTCAATTGAGATCACAATCTCTACCTTAGGAAGTGATCAGAAAGCCATCCTGGAGATAAATTTCTGTGTCAGGAGCTCCATCAAGATCGATACAACTCCATATAATACTGAAATAGAATTAAAATAAAAAAAATTAGTGCTCAGGAGAGTTGTGAGTACGTGAAAGGATGTTAACAACAGAAGCTAATCCATTCCTTTCAATCCAATAATAACATAATAGCATCCAAAAGCAAATTTTGCTACTCCTATTTAAATTTTGAAGAAGAGTTCAGTGTCTGAAAGCTTTTTTGACTCTTTATTTTTTTTCTTCCTCCTCGATTATGTTGTTTGGGATAATAAGTAATACTTCTCACAAAACCATGGTAGTTACAATATTCTTCCTACTCTTCATATCCACAGCACACATCTTCATAAATAGGCCTGTGGGTGTCCAGTACTTTACACGAGAAGACCTACAAAAACATCTTGTACTTCCCCATGCTATTCATAATGGTAGTCCTTGCTATAGTTATTATTAATTCAAGAAGTAATGAATAACAACAATAAATAATATAGAAGATTGATGAGGTGTGATTAACGAATAATGATAAATAATGGGGGGAAGCATTGTTGCTCGTCATATAACATGTATTTGTGGCAAAATCTGAAGTAGGGTCAGAAAGGCTTGTGCAGTGATGAAATAGTGATATTCTGTCACCATTTTCAGAAGTGTTCAAGGCTCACAGTAGGAGCCAAATTTTGTCAAAAATGCTCCATTTTCTGTGCATTGGTTTCTTTTGATGATGTGCACCATGATAAAAACTGCTAGAGGCAGAGAATGGCCAAAGATTTACAACTTTTTTTAAGTGGTTAAATAAGAACCAGACTCTTTTGAAAATCATGTCTGCATTTCAGGTGCTGAGGTCTTGGGAATTTGGTTCTGAGGGCTTGTTTTTGGTGGTTTTTCAAATTTATTTTAAAGATTGGCCCCACGTGGCCACCTACATAAAAACCCCAATACACTGTAGCTGTAGAAAGGTCATGATCTGGAATAGAATGGGGGGGTGGGGGGGAAGAGGGAGTAAATCCTGGTTTTGATTCTAATCTTAGTGCTAATGAATAAAAATTGTGACTAATTATACTGGGTTAATTGGCATTTGCACAGGTGCAGATGTGACATGTGAGCACACCCTCTGTTTGCTACAGATGTTAAAACCTAATTTTAATTTCATAAAGACCTATTTTATCAAATGCAGAGGTTTGATTTAACAAAACACTGGCACCTGAGCTGGGTGTAAATTGACACAGTGACTGATAGCAGCCAAGAATCTGTCCACTGCATCCAAGTCTTGCACTAAAACCTGAAATAACCTTACTGATGAAGAAAATGAGTGTTTTTTTCTTTTTCCTTTCTTACTGGTGAAAATCTGGGAAAACAGTAATGAAACAAATAGGCTTTCTCAAGCTTCATACCTGGTCTAAACAGAGGCGGGCTCTCAGCTGGCTGTTGCCAAGTGTGCAAGAGCCATTTTCAGATTGTCTCATGGCAGCGGATAAAGGTTTGTGTCTGACAATACATATGGCAGTAATAAAAGAACACTTATAATTTTATTGAGGTGACAACAAGACTTAAAGATTGATACTACATTGGGGGAAGGTGGGGAAGTGTTCGTGCTGCCAAGAATGCACAGCGCAGTGACTCTGCACCCGACCAGGAGTTACAGCTCTAATGGGTTTCTGCGTGTGTGCCTCGGCTCGTGGGTGTGCTGGGTGTAAGCACACTGAGATGCCTGGCTGGTCTCTGAAACGTAATGATGCCTGACTGCAGCTCAGCCGTGGAATACGGACTTGTGGTGAGGTGCAAACATGTTTGGGAGGTGATATGGATCTTGGAAATCTGCTATCAGATGAATTATGGAATCTATCTTGTATTGTTCCTAGCTGAAGAGCAGTACCCTTGGCTTCATGCTGGTCAGAACTGGAGAAAGGACCAGTCAGTTTCTTTCCTTCATATTGGCTGCTGGCTGACATCAGCACCAAAAAATCCATGACAGAAAGAAGGGACGCTCGAGAGAAGTGTATCTCCTTTCCATGTCCTTGATATGCATTTCATCCACTGTCAGTGGAGTCCTAGGACGCTGCAGGTAGAAATAATTAGGTATTGCACCCCATTCACCATTTAAATCCAGGTTAGCATGCTTACCTTTCTTTGCAGGGGTCTTACGCTTGGCTTGGTTTCAGCCCCTTCTTCCTCGCAACTTCTGCCTCTCTTGTGGTGTAATTCTGCTGTTCGCCTGCTCTGTGCCCAGGGCAGCCGGATGTTGAGCCCTGCAGGTGTTTTCTTTCAAGAATCCTCAGGTCTCAAATTAACTTCTGACACTTATCCTTCATGCTCTCATCCAGGGTGGATGAAGTGCCTATAGGCTGAAGAAGAGTCATGGCGGGGGGAGACTCACAGATGTATTTCTCTTTGCAAAATTCAGATGGAAAGGCCTGGTGAATTACCCATCTCTGCGTAGGGGGAAGCTTTTTATGGCTTTCAAAGCTGTCTCTGTCAGATGATATGTTCTAACCTGACACTTTGCTTCCTGACACATGCAGTTGCCAGTCTGACTTACCTTGACTCTTCTTTCTTCAAGCTACTCTTCACAGCAGTGGAATAAATAAAAAAAATTAAAAAGAAACCCCACCAAAATAGTAGCTGCAATTAGAGCCATTGCTGATCCAGCTATTTCGAAGTTAACTCCACTGAGGTGAAGTTACACTTCTTATCATTTTACTTTTCTTGTTCAGCTCTTCGGTGACCTCTTTGCATCTTTAGGTTAACACCCTGCCTTAGGACAGGTGTCACTGCAAAACCATCCAGGGAAATCAGGAGACAAGTATTGTTCCTAGCAAAAGGAAACATTTTCCCGGTTTTACAACAGCAGCCCTTTCAGCTAACAGCCCTGTGGCTGTGAGAAAGTCGCTCCTTTCAGCAAGCACCTTTGAAGAATCCCAGACTCTGACTTTGAAATGCACTTGGAAGCAAATGCTGAGCCAGCAGAGAAGAGAGATAGGTGTGCAGGGCTCCCTCCGTTCTGTTCCAGGGAGGAATCAGGCAGCACCGTTCAGTTCCTCTGCATCATAATAATAAACATCAGCTGGTTATTTACTGACTTCCAGATTGTACTGAGGGGAACATCTAACAGCTGGATCAGCAATTACAGCTCCTTTCTTAAGGGGTGCAGCAGAAATCTTCAGAGTGTGAACAGTCTAGCAAGAAACCAGCAAGAGAGTGGGTTAGGAAGAGGAAGAAGATTACTTTAGGTGACACCAGCAAACCCTGCTGAGATCTGTCTTCCCCTGGGATTATTGGATACATTATCCTGCAATCTGCAGCAGAAAGACACAAGAAAAACATGGAAAGGAGGGGCTGGGGGATACCAGGCTCTCATGGTGCTTTACCAGTGAGTTAGTGATTAATAACAGAAAACTCGGTGAGCTTCTTGTGGGGCTTGCCACCTCTCAGACTTGGTGATATGAATCCAACTGACCAGTCTTTAGAACATTGTTTCTGTTTTCAAAAGGAGAACTGCTAAATTTTTTTGAAAGCAAAATAAAACTGTGAAACTTCTGTGACAATTTTCATATGCAGCCACAAAGAAATGAGGGTAAGCTTTTGAGTGCTCATTCATTAATTTGTTTCCTCTCCATTTTGCCGGTGTATAGCATGTGGAAGTGCTGTTTTATTTCTTAGTTCAATTGCTTTTTGCAATCGTTTCATGCAATGTGTTCAGGTGTTTTGCAGACCACAGACTGAGAAATTGTCCTTTAGAGACCATACCATTTGAGAACATGTGTGGTAAACAGAAGTGGACAAATTATTGAATGACCTCTAGTCAACCCTTTTGCTTTCCAGTAGGGTCAGGAAGATCAATGCTTTTTAAGACACAAGTTTGTCAAGTCTGTTTTTTAAAAACCTCCAGTGATGGTGATTTCACATTCTCCCTAGGCACAGTAGAAAGAGCTCTGGGAGCTCAGCTACCATGAAAATTGAGGCTGAGCAAGGCAAAGTTTTCCTTCTAGCCATGAAGACCCTGGAAAAGCAGAAAAGCAAGCAGGAAAAGCCCGGAGACAGCTATTAATGACCCCTCAGGGAAGCCTGCTGCTGGCAGTCACCTCAAACTCAGTATGGTCTGTGTAGATGAATTGCAGGTGCTTCCATTCCATAAGCCTGTGAAGTTTCCTTTTGCTTTAATATTTATAGGAAGCCACTATAACATAACAAACGTGTACTCATCTTTACTCCATTACTCACAAGAGAGATAACTCAATATGTCAAATATGCCCTGATCAAGGGGCAATTTCTCTTCTCCCCATGCCAAATGCAGACCAGGTGTAAATGGATGCATCTCCATGAAAATTGTGTCTTTTTATGCTGGCACTGAGCACAGCCCTCTTGCTCAGTCTACTGGAACATTTCCCGGATACCAGTGTTAGCTCCTCAGTTCAATCCAAAGCACATCATATGGCCCTTTTCTTTAACCAGCCCTACAGAAAGAACAGGCTTGAATTGTACTTTCATGCCTTGGTACTCTGTTTAGAGCATGAAATTGTCTTTCGGTGAGAGAGATGGAGTCTTTTAAGCTAGCAAAGAAGAGAGATATTTTTAAGCACCCTAACCCGCAGGATTGTAATAGCTGTTGAGTCTGGGATTCATCTCCCTTCTCTTTAGAAGTCTAACAGTGAGAGGTCTGAGATAATCACCCCAATCTCTCTCTGTAGTCTGGGGTCGTGGGTACCTCTGGAGGCAATTCATCTGACCCAGATTAGACTCTGTTCTTCAGAATGAAATGAGACGTCTTCCAGGGGAACTTATTTCTCCCTGCTGTCTCTAGAGGAAGCCTGGCGTGACTAGATCAGCCGGAGACGTTGAACACCTAGATGCTTAAATTAAGGAAATGAGTCTTACTCTGCCTGGCATACGAAATTTCAGCAGTTTAGCTGATGTAAATCCCTATGTATTAAGAACAGCTTATGAAACTTTACTTCAACCTTGTGTCACACTGAGCCCAATCTTTGAGAAACAAAAGGAGGAAAAAAAGAATATTTGTGCAGCCATTTTACTTCGACATTTTAAAATGTTGTGAAATTCTGGGGTAATCTCAGCTCCCACAAGTTCTTTTAGAAATTCTGGCAAAATTCCATGCTCAAACTAGACTTGGACAAGGCACCCAGAAAAAGAAATATATTTCTGAAGTACCATTTCCCAGGCCACAGAGAATAAGCAATGCAGCTTTACAAACTTTTTATTTCCCTTTTGAATCTCAGATTTCCCTTTCATGTACAGATTTCCTCTGGCTTCATCATTATCTGTTGTGCTTAAGTAGGCTTAGTATGAGTTTTCATTGAATTTTTGGTCTGGGGTTTTTTTCCTCTCCCTTATTACACTCCTATCTTCATCTCCAAGTAAATCCAAGACAGCTTTATTATTTATAGAGTGGCATAAATATCTCTGGTTCTCTATATACCAGTACAAATGCATTATATGACCTCAAAGTGTTCTTGTCACCAAAGCATCCAGAAGATACCAAAGCCGATAGTACAAGTGTAGGAATCGGGACAAGTCACCGTGGTGTTAAGATGGTGCGGTAACCCCTATAAACATGCTGTGTTTTATGGGAGAGGGCTATTGTGTTTGCTTATGACATTTTCCATAAGGGGAAGACTATACATTTTGCAGCCTTAAAGAAAAGCTATTTGCCATAAAGGTGAAAAGCAAGCAAGCAAACAAGTGAAACAGTAGCTAAAGACCAACAGTCATTTTATTTACATTTCATGAAGGGTTACTTCAGACAAGCTCTAGCCTTGTCCTGTGGATGGAGTGGCACCTGGGTTAATTTAACCCAGAAGAAATGGAGTTCATCCTCCCTCCACAATGCGAACCCAAGTTCAGTGTCAACTCACCTGTTCAGTGGGGACAAGAGGAGACTTGAACACTTCAGCTAGATTGCGGAGCTCGTTTGGACTCACCTTGGGTTTGTGCAATTCTAATAGAGCATTGCCAGTAGATGTTTTCTCCCTCTTCTGTTGAGGGAACTTTTCAAGTATTGTCTGTGTGGAAAGGTAAAGAGTTACAGACAATCGATGAATCAAGTACACCTCTTTGAGGGGGATGAGTAAATGTAAAGTCATTAAGGAATGAAAAATATGGTTTTGGGCACTGGTGAAGTGCATCCCGTGCTATAGAGTCTTGGAGCAATCAGGACCTGCCTTGGCTAGAATTATTATGGGTGGTTTTCACAATGCGAAAAAAAGGCTGGAATTATTGGATTTTAAAATACAGAAAGTGAAAAAAGGAAGAAGTTGGCTGTACACAAGTGCGATAGATTGATACAGTGTCTGCATAAGCACAGACAGATATGTGTGGACTCTGTGTTAATAGAATAAGCAGTAAAGCACCTATGGACACAAAGTGCATTAGCCTGCAGATCTCCATGACCCTGCACACACCAGCACGTGCACACACACGCACATTTCTCTCATTCTATATGAATACTGATGTATTAACTGTTTTCCAGCTCAAAAGCTACTAGCAGTCTCTCCTCACTGTGCACAGACAAAAATACACACAGGCACAAACTGTGCATTCTGCTCAGTGATGCAACGTTTTGCGATTTTAAATCATCATCTTCATTATCAGAATCAGTACTGTGTTATGCTCATTTCTGGAATGTATTTAATCAACCTGTGTGAGCAGGTGTGAGGGGGGAAAAAACAAAACAAAATAAAGACCCCAAAATAAGGTCTGCCTCGGGAATTTAGGGATGTTCGCAGACCTCTTGGATATGCACCCATCACACTGAACTCATAGGGATAGTTACTCTAAATTCCTATACCCTCCTTCCCCCAGTTGTACACAGGAGCATACCTACACCTAAACTTAAAGATGTCTTCTGTAGGAAACTCTATCAAGACCTCAGCTGACACCTATTTACTCGCACACACTCCCTTCCATAGATATAGTTTTAAAAAAAACTTCACATCACCGCATTCACTATTTCCCTGAAGTCAGAAATAAGTCCCAGGAAGCTGCCAGAGGTTTAGAAGCTAAGCCAGCCATGCACATCTCCTGTGCTGCTGACATTACCAGACGGCATTAATTTAATTCCACTCAGTTATGCTTTTAAATTTGATTTGAAAAATGTGTCATAAAATACCATCGAGAAGTGCAGTGCAGCATTTTGAAGCAGGCTGTGATGTTCCCTGCACTGACAAAGTCATGGCGAAGGGAAAGTAATTTTCATAGCTAAGTATTGGGGGGCACGTTGGGAGAGATTCCTTTGTAGAGTGGGATGAGTGAATCAAGAATCACAAATAAACATTATATCCACTAAATATTTTCATGGTGTAGCAGATCCAGAGAACTCTGATTTAAAGCTTTAAGGCCAAGGGTTGATGGAGAAAGCAAAGATACAAGAGAAGCCTTCCAGATCAGTGAGCAGAAAGGAGAAAAGGGAAGGAGACTGTGGAGCACAGATTTGCAGGAGAGAGATCTAGAGAACCACTAAGACTTAAGGTTAATTGTGTAAAAATGCAGAATATTAGCAATGAAGGAGTATTGTTTTGTCCCTGACCCACTGCTACTCACTCCAGAAAGATCAATACCTTTTGAAGACAGGGTGAGATTTAACCAGTGGCCATTCTAGCTACAGGCCACTTCCACTCTCATTGGAGTATAACATCTCTTAAAGCAGATATTAGATTCCGTTCCTATGCTACGTTTTCCAAAACACAACTTGTTCTCCCACTTCTGTAGCCAGCCCATTTGTTCAGACCTGTGCTAGGTATCCTCAGAAGTACCTGCACACAGTGCTGGCTTGTCATTTGTAGTAGCTGGCATATGTATCTGCAAACTCATACCTGGTAACAAAGGAGCAGATGGTCTTATGAAAAGAACAGTGCTGGAAGCATTTTCTCCTATCCAAAAACTCAGATTCTTTTTTCTCTGTCCCAAATCTGAATGTTATTCTGAAAAGGCAAAATTGTTAATGGACTATTTGTAAGAAAAAATTGAGTGAATCAAAAAGTGTTATGTTTATCATTATTACTGTGTTCCAATATTATTATGAAATTGTTGTAATTTCAGACAAAAAAAAAATTAGGAGTTCTGCTTTCCTCAAACATAACACATCAAAATTTCTAGAAATTTGTTTAAGAAAATATGAGTTTTGTACAATCCCAGAAGGCTCTTCTCTGTGTCTAACAATCAGTCCCGTACCCCTGTTGGCAGTAAACCTCAGTGTGAAGGGTGGTCTGAAGACCCTGTCCCACTGACTCATCATGGTGGGTTTCACCCCCAAGGGAAGGGAGTGATCCCTGTGACGCGAGCGGGGTTGGGGACTGTGTTTCTCTATTTAGGTCACTGGGTTTCTTCCACCTCCTGTTGTGCTCCTTTGTGTTTGTGGGAATGAGCCTTGCATCACATGGCCTAACGCTGACCAGTGCCAAAAAGCATGATAATGAGTGTATCTGGACAGCTCTGCCTTGGATTCTTAAGTCAGTCTGATGAAGATGGGATGCATTGCCTTCACGCTTTTAATTTAAACCTAAACTATGGCTCTGGGAAGGTACCTATCTGAGGGGCTCAAAGGCCTCATTTTCTAAAGAGCTGCCCTTTCATACCTCTCCTTTCTCTTTTTTCCCACTTCCCTTTTCCTCTCCATTATAATTTTCTTTTTGACCATTGCTTTCATTTCTATTCTCAAAAGCTGGTAGGGCAGAGAATCGAATGGATGGCTGCATGCCTCACCCCTTACTAGAGAGACAGATGTGAATACTGAAAGACTTTCATACTGGCAAGTACCCAAGTGCTCCGTGACAGCCTTTAAGCACCTGAAGCACACCCCAGGAATACAGAGCAGTCCGCAGCTGTACAGTCCTGGGTACGGATGAATACCGAGCGGTGGCACACACCTGGAATACCGAGCAATTCACTTCTCACACTGGAATATTGAATGACCCACAGCCACCAACACTCCCCGAATACCAAGCAGCTTTGCACCTTTGCAATGGCAATTGCATCTGAAGGGAAACATTGCGATGTGGCTCAAAATCAGTCCTCCTGCAGAAGAAAAAACAGGGGTTGAGAAGGTGCAGAGAGTCAGTCTGAAGCTGCAGAGTTGGATCCTGAGCTAGGATTTTCCAAAGGAGGTATAGAATATAAAGTGCCCAAACATTACCAAGGGATGCAGTGGGAGCTAAGCACCTAATTCTGTTTCTTCAGGCGCTTTTTAAAAGTCCAGTCTAAGATTGGATGTTTTCCCTGGTGAACAGAGAAATGTATTGCTATTCCTAACAGGTCGTAGTGTCAGCAGCACAATGACAAGGGCCATCTCTGCACCGGGAGACATCGGGTCAGGAAGGCTGGAGACCTCGCTTGTGAACTTTAAATGACCCACTCTTGAAGCCAAAACGCTTCCTAGTTTTTCCTTTCCTAGGGTACCTTAAACAGGAGATACACAAAAATGGTTATTTGGAAACTCATTTTTCCTCTCCAGGGTATTAACACAAGCTTTACAAAGGCTTATAATCCCTTTAGACAACAGCAGCAAGAGCAGCAGCAACTACAAAGCCCTAAGCTTGGAACTCAATCCCCTGGTGACGGGCTGAACCCTCTGCTGAGGTTGCAAAGGAAAAGAGAAAGGTGTGAAGATATTTACATCAAACACATGGAACAAGAGGGGATTTTAATCAAACTTTTCTTTTTCATGTGTTCTTTCTTCTCTTGGAATCTGCCTTTTCTTTATCCTGATGAAATTCTGTGCTTGCTTTTTTTGCCTTTTTTTTTCCTGTAAAAAGGAAGATTTAAAAAAAATATATAATCAAAATCCCCCCTGAAAACTCTGAGTATTAAAACTCCAGGGCAATGCATCTCCAAAATCTATAAGACTATAAGAAGATAAGAGACAAAAACCCACAGAAATGTTTCCTCTCTGTGTCTTTGGAAGTTGCAGACGTGTGTATAATACCCCTAAGCCAGGGTAATCTGCTTGCCTCCTCCTGCCTTTCCTGATGCACGCGGATGTACTTAGCATTAATATTCCTCACACTACAGTGAGTGAACACCCAGGAGGCAGCTGACTCAATCAGTGCTTGTTTTACTTACTGTGTATCATGGAGAAAAGACCATAAACTAGAGCACGACAGATCTGTAATGCTCATTTCAATATGCTTCCCCTGTTTGTTCCAGCCCTGATGAACTTTCATATTCAGCCAAAATAAAAGAAAAAAGAATTAAGAAATATATTATAACAAACACATTAGCAACGTGTGGTAAATTACCATTGGAGATTCCTGTTCCTCATGGTAGGAGCATTTGTGGATAAACACATTTGTTTACTTCATTTTTCCTGCTGCCTTCTCTAGCATATGATTATTCACTCAACGATGTCACGACTCCCAAGTCTGATGTCATGGCTGTTTCCACAGCAACCAAATTGAATCAAAGACAGATCTGAAACCAGGTAGGCTGGACTAAAAATAATTTGGAAAAAGCATTTGTCCATTCTCCCCCATAAAATTGATGGGCTTCTACCACTGCTGTTTGGAGATAGGAATTTGTTTTAATTATGATGGCACAATCACAAAATGCAAAGGAGCTAGCTGTTATTTTTGGAACAGATACAGCTGCAGGATAATTGAGAGAAAAGACTGTACAGACCATAGAGATGAGCTTATTTCATGTGTCCAGGATCACATACCCAATTGGATGGGGTATGAGATATTGGCCCCTTATTTCCCTGATCAATTCCTGCTATCGCTGATGGGGATCTACTAGTATGATCAGCAGAGTTGAGGATGAGAGTGTATTGACTAGATCTGTAATGACTGTGGTGGGAGCATAGACACCTACCTTAAAAGTAGCCACCTACGCTGTAAATACTTAAGTGAGGAGTGATGAATCCTGCCTCTCCCGTTTCTTAATAACAAAGCCTGCCTTCCTATCAGTGCCTCACATATCTGCTCATCTTAAACCTCAGTTTAACCCATCCTACCATTGGTCACTGTATTGACTTGATCATGAGGCTCCCAGAGAGGCTTTAATTGAATTTACAGCAGAAGAAATAAATCTGAAGAGACAGAAAGAGAGGTGGTGTTGGGGCAGTGGAAAAAGCTACAAGAGACAAGCTGCCTCTGGGGCATATGATGCCATGAAAGTTGCTTTTATTCATGGAAACTAGAGATAGGCTGAGGATGGTGAACCAAGCTGTAGACCAGAACATGACTGTAAGGTAGTGCAGAAAACTTCGTGTTAATTTTAGAGGAGTTTTGAACAATGGCCTAAATTAGAGACACGAGATGATTTTAGTTGGGGGGATGTTTCCAGTGAATCTCTTACCAGATATATGGAAGCGTTTTGGAGGGAAGGTGTTAAGTGAAGGACAACTCTTAATGAATCAGAAACTGGGTATGAGTGGGTGAACAGGATCATATGGCTGTCCGATGATGATTTATGTATAAGTTTTGGTTAAAAGGTTAGTCAACACAGCTGCAATGGCAAGAGTTCTGTTGACAGTGAGGTTCAGCTTTGCTCAGGCTCCCGGCACTAAGGGAAGGGGTGCAGGCAGCCAGCAGTTACATGGTCAGCAAGAGTTTAGCCAACTCAGGTGCCATCAAACGGGCTTTGCTTTACTCACAGGCACTAGGAGGAAAGTTAATTTAGCTGCAATTGGAATGGGTGCTTTTCATCCTCTAGTGGCTCTCTATTGCATTCATTAGCTTCAAAGCCAAGATCAGCCTGTGGGATCCCTGTCTTCTGCCTTGTGATCTGGATGTGTCTTTGCCCGTCCGCTCTGTGGCATTGTTTTCTAACAGCCTGTTATTAGAGAAGGCTGCTATTATAGCAGGGCCTGGGCGGCAGAAGCTCTCACAGGGCCAACCTGTAATCTGAAGACTATACATGTTCATTACGTCTGATAAACAAACAATGAGTTTTCCTCCTGGTTTTACTTGCCTTGTGTTTTAGTTGAGTTAGGCTAAAAAACACACTGAAGGGCTAAGCCATCTCAGCAACATGTAATATGCTTGATTCACAGGAATTTTTGTCTCAGTATGGGACACATCATTCAAACGTTTTCTGCTTCAGACATGGTGACATTCAGTTCACACTGGTCTCCTACCCATAAGAAAAGCAATCGCATATTCTGGGGGCCTTGAAACAAGCTCTGTTGTGATAATTCTTTTTTCTTCCCTTCTGGTTTTGTTTACCATAGAATCATAGAATAGTTTGGATTGGAAGGGACCTTTACTCTCCTCAGAACTCCTTGCCCAGACCATGCAAATAATTACAATACCAATAAGTAACTCATGTTGCTACCTATCCCATCCTTCCTCCAAAAGCATTCCTTACTTTTCTTTCTAGGAACCCGAAGTGGTTCCCAAAGACCTGTAGGGACAAATGCTAGATGGTAACACAATGCATTAATGCCATGAAACAATTTGCCTTCCAGAGTTTTAGCACTCCTAACTGGGCACAGGTCTGACTTACCCCACACCGAACAGTTGCTGGAGTGCAGTGTTTGGATGGTCAGCCACCTTCTCGTTGCTATGTTTTCTGAACCCTGAATAAAAGAGAGAAACAAGTGGTGGCTCTGTAGGATTGCGTGTTCTGAAGACTAGGGTAAAGTCAGTGTGCACTGACAGGTCGCAGCGGACTTCCCTTCCAGTCTCAGCTCCTGTTTTGATGTAATCTCTAGGCAAATGAAATGGTGGAATCTTTGCCTGCCTATAGATTATGTTTATAATGCTATTAACTGTTTTCCATCCTATGCAAAATAGATGTTTTACTCCCTTGCTGTTTGCTCTAAACTATGGAGTGCACTGCTCCAGTTCAGTCACAGCAGGATCATGGATGGATGGGATAGCCATGATGCTAGCCCAGTCCCAGCCCTCCTTCACCTGTACAATGGTGCTTTCTCACAGGTCAAAGACTCAGTGATGTTCCTTAGTGGAGAATGCCTGAATTACTAGTGGGAAAGGATTGGAGGACATGAGTTTAGCAGCAAGGAAAGGCTTCTGCCAGGAGTGTATCGTCCATTCCTCTCCTCAAAGATTTCCCATCCTCCCTCCTCTGGCCCCTTTCCCCTCTGCATCCCTGCTGCAGAGCTCGCTGTGATGAGAGCTCTTAGCCAGTTACTGCCACTTCAGTGACATCTTCAAGAGATTCATGAGTTACCCTCAACTTGCCAGATACGTCCCACTTGCTGTGCCACAGCTCCTGATGACACGGAGAGTCTGCTCAGTGCTCCAGCCAGTGCCAGCAAACCCACCCAGCTGCCCTAACCCCCAATGGGGGATTTGTTGCACCCTTTTCAGCATGCTGTTGCAAAGGCTGGGGAAAAAAGTCTAACTCCTCCGGCCAGATTGGGATGATTCATGGCAAACAGAGCAGGCAGCCCTGCTAATCTGAGGGCCGGGAGTAGGTGTGCATTTGGCCTGCTGAAAATAGAATGGTTTTTCTGTGACGGCATCTCTTGCTCCTCCAATCCCCCGTGACATTTTCTGATGACATCCTTGAAGTGCCACCTGCACATCAGGTTTTTGAGAATGGCAGCTGAGTCCTGAGCTCGGAGAGAGACTGGGAATACTGGGGAGGAAAAGAGAAGCTTCATCAGCACAGTCTGAGAGGGGAAAAAAGAGAAAGATAAAGGAAAATATCTGTCCCAACTTCCTCTCTTCAACAGCATGGCTCTTGCATTATGACCTAGTGGAGAACATTTGCTACTGTTGTGAGAAGTGCTTGGGAGCCACTGGGTCAGAATGAAAAGCAAGGAGTGTTATCGCTACCTGTTCTGGCATGAAATGAGGTGGAGGAACTGCAACATAACCCTCAGGACCTGGTAGTATGCTATCAGCAATGCAGTGATTGCTGCTTGGACTAATGCTAGACGTGATGCTCACGTGCTACCTTTCCCCTCAATCACTCTTGCTCACAAAAGGTCTGGGAAATCATTAAGGTGTGAGACTGGTAGCCCTAAATGCAGGGACTCCATCCCACATACAGCAGCCTGCCCCATGGACCCAGAGCCCCATCCAGCCCAGCCCAGCCCGGGGCCATCGGTCCCTGCTCCAGAGATGCTGTGGCATGCTGGTCTGCCCTGGCTGCTCCCTTGCTGGGGTGGTGGGATGGGTCCCAGGCTCTGACACTTTGCCCTCCCAGCTCCCAGGAAGCCCCCAGCTCTCATTGCACCCTGATATCTTCTTTCAAGGTGAGAAGTGTGTCTTAGATCAACCAATTCAAGTCACAGACCCCTTGGAACAGAGATTCTCTCCCTTGTTGTGTATATACATCATTCGTACTTTAGATCATCTTGGCTTTCAAAAGTATTACTAAATAATGCTTAAAGAAATTTCCCACCTCTCTTTGAACGCCAAAATTTGGCTGGTTTTGGGATGCGATACCAGTTTTTTTCCCCTGAATGCAAGTTGTTTACCTCACAATCCATAATGGATCATAAAAAAATACACTGTTTTATTTTTCTTACAGGCATCTAGCTAATGGATGAAGTAATGTGGTGAGGCTATTGTATTTCATTCAATAGCCTATATGTAGATTTGTTGTGAAGGATAAAATGTTCCCTCTTCAAATACTAACAATAGGAGTGCGGTCTACCACTGACCTTGCACGCCGTTGCTGTGCTGTATGCAGGTAACAATGTGAGAGCAGACTATAGGCAATACAAACACAGAAATGTTTCGTTTGAATAGCAGGGACACATCTTCTACTACAGCGCGTGTGCCAGTGTTCTCCTGTGGAGAAGGTATAATTATGCACAGTTCTGTAAGGTTTGGATGAATACCTCTGATTTCTGACTGCCATGAAAAAAAGTGTTGTTTGTAACTTCCCATGCATGAATCTTTGAGTTTAAAATGTTTAAAAACTACAAGCTTCCACAACTCTTTGTGTATGGATATATGTGCTTTCAACAACTCTATTGTAAGTTACAGGGACTGCCTTCTTTCCCCCTAGGAACGGTTGTATTTCTGAAGAGTAACAACCAGCATTCATGCAGGCTTTTAAATCCAATGTTTCCTAATTATGGGTGAAGTGAGTTCTGTTGATAACCTGTAAAACATTTTCATAACTTATGAGGTGCAAAAAGATTAGCTGAACTTATGATGGTATTATTCTGCGCTGTCAGTGTATTAATAGAGAGTGCTAATGGAACTGTTCTCCAGTGTCAGTGGGATGGGATCCATCTCATTTCATTAACCACCTGAGAGTTAGATATCTTGTCTAGGCTGGTTGTTCAGGATCTTTCTAAAATGTGTGCACAGTGCTATACATTTCACAGAACGATTATTCTTGTACCAACTCTGATATCCAGACAGATGGGATGGATAGTCTGTCTTCTACAGATGCCAATCAACTTCTGGATGAACCTTCAGGGGATGGCAAAAATAAATCTTTAAAGTTTAGTTGGCTACATGTAGCTCAGAAGCTACACGCCAATTAATTAACAAATTAATGAATGTGTCAGTGGATTGGGGCTAAATGAGGCATGTCCTTAGTACTCAATAGAACATGAATGTTTCCTGAACAGACATCAGCTCTTCTTGTCCTTGCACATTCCCCTGAAAGCTAGATCCCTCAGAAAGGAACTGCCTGACAAGTTGACTCTTTCTGCTTTGGCTTCGATGCAAACCAGAGGGGGTTCCACCCAGCATAAACACAGTTGGAAAGCACCAGGGATGATACCGTGGCCACATTATTGCAGATTTCCATACAATCAGAACTTTGTTTTCATTCTGATGTTCCCTTACGTGTCCCTTTCATGAGATTCCTTTCAGGCCAGCGGAGTGTACCAGCTCCAATGAAAACATACAAGTATAGCAGTAATTCTGTGCCCTGTGGCTCTTCTTGGCCCTTAGATAATGTCTAACTACAAGCCATTAATTTCAGTGGTGGAGCCCTGCTGCTTCTCATATACTTGGGTTTGCAGAGATGAATAAAATCAGTCCTATAAAGATATTCACTGTCTGAGTTCAGACATCTGACTTGGGTGTAAAGAGAGAACTGGCTGGAACCCCTAAAGCTCCTTGTAAAATTAGCAGAGAAAGACCTGAAAGAATGATAATTCATGCCAGGATCCTAACTTATCTGTTCCAAATCTGGAAGAGCTAATCCGTCTTTGTTGGCTACAGGAGGAATCTAGGAATATGACCCACTAAACTTGGATGCCCAAGATGTCTCACATGAGTCAGTGTGAATGAGAGATGATGCATTAAGACTTTATTAGTATCTGACAGCCTTTTGATCATAGCATATAGTAGTTATAAGTAAAGACGTGAGGGTGCAATAGGTGCCAGCCTGTCTGACTCTGGGTTTGTTCCAGAATATCTCAGCTTATGGCTGTCCTGCAGCCGCCTCTCCACAGACCACTTCCTCTGCTAATTGACAGACACAACCCAGAAATATTAAAACTATGCGTCCCTCTCCTGGAATTGAATTTATCTAGCTTTTCTCAAAATAAACAGTTTCTTTTTTGTCATTGCCAAGAAAAAACTCTTTCTTCCACAAGCTTCATCCTCCTCCTTTGTCTCCACTTCTCCCTGAGCAGCAAAAGTCTACCAGGCCTCACAGGAGAGATTTTCCTGCAAATCTGTGCGTATCTGCAATCTCCACACTCAAACTCTTTCTGTCCGGGAACAGTGTCTTCTTGGTCACATGCTGAAAGCCTGCAAGCTTCTGCAAACTGTGTCCAGCTGAGGCCATCCAGCAGCCTTCCTCCAGCTCAGATGTAATTTTTGGTGTGGTCCAGGGTATTTCCTTGCTATCCTCAGCAGTTGGGGCTTGTAACGTTCACTTTAGGTCCCAGAGGTCTAAAAATCTTCCTAAATAATCCTCTCCGAAGAGGTTTCCCTCTCTTCAAGACGGCACTGGTGACTGCTGTTGTCCTGCATCATCCTGATGGGGTAATGACACTCCGCTTTGTCACCTACAATGATCAGGACCTTGCGCTGGCTTTTTTTAGTTGTCTTATGCAGGCTTTCTTTTGCGTGGAGCAGGAAGGAGCCTGGGGAGGGGCATAGTAGGGAAAACATCCAGGAAAACCTCAGTAAGTGTGTTTAGAGGGACGGTATTCCCACAAGGAGCTGTTTGACTGGTGGAAAATGTCTTCTTCATTGATAGCAGCTAATGCAAAGCACACCGCCTGCAGCTTTTTATTTTAATGTAGACATCGGAAAGTGACTGTATGATGGAGGGAGAAAGGGAAAGGTTATGTGTCTTCACAGGCCCAAAATGGCAGTATAATGAATATAAAAGCTATCGTCTCCTCCTCTAATATATTCACTCACCATTCCACCCTCTTTTCTAGTGACTGTAAACAACATTTGTCATCAGCAGTGGGCTACTTTTCATTATAAAACTGATCTGGAAACTACATTTTTATTTCACGTACGTCAGCGGCAACAGGAGAAGAAACAGGCGAGGGGAAAATATATGTCGCTAGCAGGAGAGGGACCTGGGACGAGTGTTGCCTGTGCAATTCTGGGGATCATTCATAAGTCTGGCCTCCAAGACAGAAGATGGTCTAATGCCTCATTAAATCCTACTGAGCCAACGATGATGTATCATACCCTTTCAATCTTCAACTAAGTAATGCAGTAAAAAAAAACTAATTTGCACATGTTTAATGCATTCATTAAGCTATTAGTCTTTCAACAAGAGATTTAATAGCAAATTAACAGTTTTTATGAAAGAAAAAACAACAACAAAACTCCCCACTTAGTAGAATTACTTTTGTGTCAGAGCACAATACAGGGTAATGTGCAATTAGGGGTTTCAGAGAGGAGGATGGGAAGATGGGTTTAATTTGTGTTTGGTTTATAATTAGCTGGTGCTTGGTGCTTAGAATGAAATGAAGTGAATCCCCTCAATGGGTAAGACACTGGCTTGGGCAGAAAGCACAGGGGCTAATACAAATGAAGAAGTTGTTTGGAGCTAAAAGGAGTCAGTGGGCCGTATCTGAAAAACTGTTCTCATGTTATCTGTCTTTCTGTGCTCCAGTAAGACTTTCCTGTGGTCAGACACTGGAGGTCGAGTTTATGGCAGGTTGGTATTAATGTAGGTCTTGCTGGAGTCCATAGGAGTTTTGACACCAGCCAACAGGACAAACTCCTTCAAAGAACGAGCAATTGCTTTGTGCATTTGCTCATCAGAGTATTTAAAACGCAGCAAAATTACAGTCTTTATTTTAAACCTGGGCTTAAAGTTGAGCAAACTCCTAAGTGCTTTGTTAATAAAGATGGATTGTTTGTTTAGGTCCAAAGCCTGAATTTCAATCTGAATTCAGTTTGGCAGATATGTGCCAGTGCAGATGGCTGGCACAAGGACTATTTTGTAACTTTGAGTTTGTGTAAGGCTCTTTAAAAAAAAAGTCTTAATGAGAACACTGAATTCCAGGGAGGACTTCGGTGAGAGAGAAAGAAGAATTGCAAAACCAAGCTGTTAGCTGAACTTACTGAAAATAAATAGAATACTTCACTTGAAAAGGAAAGAAAGAAGTGGAGGTCTGTTTGTTTGCTTGTTTATTTTTAAATGCCACTTCTAAGTTTCTATTTCTTTGAAAAGACAACTGACAGAATATTGAACACCAAATCCACAAGATTCTTGGGCTTTTTTTTTTTTTATTTTCACTCAAACTTTAGGAAAAATATGTTTTTATTTTCTCTATCAGAAAAATTCTTTAAGGGATCCTACACTGAGCTTTGATTTTCATCTGGAGTGAGACAGAGAGTGGGAGAATAGTCTAAAATCAATTTCTTAAAGGTCTGAGGAATCATAAATACTGTCTGAATCAATATCCTGCGTGCGTGTGTGTGTGTCTTCCAGCATACACAGCTATTCAAACAACTGCTTTCCCATAACAGAATCTTCATATCCTTAGGGATAATAAATTGGCTTTCCAAAGTGGAATATTAGCGTGAAGCAATGGATCCTTTGCATCTGCTTTTCCAAAACTTTTCTACCCATAGAGGATTCTCTTCTCTCACTGATAATGATTCTGTGTAGCTGTAAGTGCATTGGCATTCAGGACAGGAAAACACCTATTAGAAACGCACTTTTGTACAAATTTTGTGAGCTTTAAGAACCAGCCTATAATTAAGCAGGTGCTTAAGCCCTGTCACAAGTAGGCAATGCAGTCACATCTCAGTGTCCTTGAATCTCCATAGGTGAGGCCAAGTTAATTCCTTGTATCGCCATGGACTCAAAGAGTAGTTTTCCTGCATAAAAATTCAGAGGGATCCTTAGGGCTTGTGGCTGAACCTGTTTGCATCTCAGTGCATTTTGTTCTGAATGCTGCTGTTCCAATATTTACCCAAGGTAATGGATAGTAGTAATAAGACTTTGCACTTCGGGAAGGTACGGTTAGAATTAACAAACTGCATCTGTGGCTTGGCTGGGGGACCTCCTGGCAGCTGGTGGCAGAAGATACCATAGGTTATTCACAGATATTTCAAAGTTGGAGACTCTGGGCTGCTGTTTGGTAAGAAAGCAGAGGCAAGGAGCACATGTCTCAGCAAAGGAGGTTCCTGGATCCTGGAATGCAGCTGGGCTGTCACGGAGATGTATCAGGTCCAGAGGGTCTGTAGCTGCAACATACCACAACTTCTTGGAAATGCTGCTGAAACTTCGCAGAGACTTTGGACACGTATCTCCATGCTAGAGGTTCCTAACTTCTTGGCCCCATGACAACAAAAGTAATGGATGCTCTCAGTGTTATCCCGGGCACAAGCTTGTGCAGCAAATGCTGTCAGCTCCTTCTCTTCACATCCTGGAAGCCAAATGCTATTTTCCCATTAGTCCTCCTTCCTTGTATTACCCCACAGAACCATTTCGGTGCTACAAAGTGGGGAGGGACACAGCTGCCCTTGTTTGGTTTTATGGATGCAGGGCTGTAAGCGGTAGAATCAATGACACAAGACACAGTGCCTCATTGCTCCTCGGTTCACCCCGGCTCGACGGCTGCCCAGGCTGCAGTTCTCTGTCGGGAAGATGCATCCGAATTTCCTCATGTCAAGTTTTTCTCTTCAAGCAGCTTGGTGTGTGGGCTGCTGCCTGCTCTCTAAAAGCTTCTGAGATATTTGTAGCTGCTCTGCTTGTTCTGATTTTGCTGGAACAGAAATAATTACTCAAAGGACAGAAAAAAATGTATGCGTACATATGTACGTGTGTATTCAGAAAAGAGAAAAAAATTTTGATGTGTGTCACAGGACTGTACTATGTTTTCAAGGAATATGGTAAGGGAGACAGCTTTGTTCTTGCTGCACAGTGAAGGTGCTGAATTAGGAAAGTACCACAAGAGAGACTTTGCAGGTTTTGGAAACTACATCAGGATCACAGTTCTGCCCTGGAATTTCATTACACTCTGTTACGTATTCTGGCGTGCAATGGTAAAGAAGTGTTCTGCCAGTTTGTAAGGGAGTAGTATGTGGTTGGAGGGCTGGTCAGATCCAGCTAATGCATATTGCCGATATAATACTGAATAATTCTTGTATCTGGTCTTCAACATACTGGGATTAATTTCACATATACAGAGAAATATGCACAGAGAACTTGTGACTTTTACTTACCTGGGTGTAATGACTGATAAGGCACATGTGCAAATTTCACTGCCTGCCCTGGTGCTGTGACTGAAGATAGTTTAAACCATTCCAACCTCAAATCAACGAAATGTTTCAAATTTAATCTCTGAACACTTTGAGCTGAGTTTAAGGGTGAAATCTGCCTAATGTATGTCCTCAAAACCAAGTTCGAGTAGGACTGAAATGAAGTTTCAGCTTTTGCAATGGGTCATATCACAAGAGTTAAGTTCTCCCAGTCTTGGGCAAACCTACCCATCACTTTGCCTCTGCGAGATCAGCAGCAAAAGTGATTGCACACACGTCTACAAAATCAGTCTACCTATTATCCCTCCCCCTTTGAAGCACAGCAAAAAGCTGGGGCTAGCACAGCCAGTCTGTTGTAATTGAATTTCCCTGCCTCGTGTGTTGTATTTTATCACGCTGGGCTCTTTTGGCTTGCACTGATGACTTGGAGGTATTTGCATTGCACAGAGCTGCTGAGGAGAGGGGTTGAAAAATGGTGTGAAAATGCTGATAAATAGTTCTAAATGAAAGCAATTTTAGCAAGAGAGCCCATAGACAGCCTTAGTCTCCTTTTTGGTGACTATAACACTCCAAAGAGAGAGCTTCCAGCAGCAGCAGACACATAGAGACAGAGCTGTGTCACAGAGCACCTAAGGCTGCAAGAGCCAAGATTGGCTTTTCTTTGCCTGGCTGTTGTTGGAGTCCAGCTGTATCAACTTATTGGCCAGATTAAAGCCCCAAATCTCTTGGGGCTTTGCATACTCATTCATTTTGAGTTGCATACTCATTCCTGGCTTTCTTTTCCTCTGTGAATGGGAAATAGGTGAAGGACATTTGAGATAACAGCACTGGAGGACACAGCTTTTGCTCTTTACACTCATTGACCCATTGGTAAGGGGCATGGCATCTCCTCACAGGTGTAGCTCAGTGCTGGTTCATGAGACAAACATCTTAAGGGCCAGATGACCTCTAGGTATGCTGATTTCTTGGTCTACTTAACTATGCCTGAAGCGTCATTTTGTTCTGAGACTAGAGCAAGGAACTCATAAGAGATGCAGTTAAAGCACCACCATATCAACTAGTCACCGGTGGCTGGAAACAAAGCTTCTTTCCAGGTTGTTATTTTTTAATATTAAGATTGAGACCAGTTTTAAAGCTATTTTGAAAACGTATTTAATACAAGAATAAATGGCTGGTGGTTTTCTATGCTTACACTAATGGAAATAAGAGATGGAAACATGAAGCTAAAAGTACTTTTTTTTTTTTCTTTTTTTTTATTTTTGGTCTACCTCCAAGTATATATGGAAATAGCTCACTTCAGCCCCTTGTACTTAAGGATCCATTTGTGCTGCTGCCTCAGCTCCTCCTGTGGAAGACAGTGAGTTGAAAGAGTGATTTAGACACTGTTAATGCAAACAGAAGGAGACAGGCCAGTACTTAGCACGACAGGCTCCTCAGAAAGTTTAGACAGGGAGAAGCTGTTTCTTTTCTCTCTGTCGTTTCCCCTTTGCAGCCTGCAGATGAGCATTTCATAGTAGAATAATTCAAGGAGAAGGAACCCCTAGGTAATTCAGCTCCAGTCATCTGACAGCCCTTAAAGTACCCAGTCTTCATAGAACAGCTATGTATGTACTAGCAGATGCTGTGTATTAGTACATATAATACAAAGGGCATTGTGCAGAATGAGTGACAGTGCATATTCTAAATGTTTTGTACCAGCATTCAAAAGGGGAACCCAGGAAATGCAAAAACAAGTGGAGCTGAATGGTGATGTTGCTGCTTCATTCAATTTGTGTTCTAAAACACTCGATCCCAAACGAATGGGTTAGATGGGAGGCATGGGAGGGTACAGTAAAATGGCTTATCTGAGCAGTGAGCAGACTGACCACTGAATGGTCTGACTTTGAAATGTACTTTAAGTATAAAAGCAAATGGGATTTCAGATCCATAAAACCTGGATTAAAATCTAGTGTAGATGTCATATTTGTCCAAACTGATAATTACATTTAAATTTAGTTTTCAGTTATACATTTCAGTTTTAAGACCTGGAGGCAAGAAATGGCTTTATCTACTAAAGGGAAAATCATCTTTGTGGAGTACACTAGGAAAAAACACTATTCTTTGCTCTATGTGCTATAAATGTATTTTGGGTAAACTTGTGTAATTCATGGACAGAAGTATTTCTGCTGACTTCGCTTTATAGGAGTGAATCTGACCTCAATATTCAAAAACATGTTTTTCAGATGGAACTTGGTCTGTGTTACAGTGTCCATCCTTTGGATGTACTGAAGAAATCACTCCAGCCTTATTCAATAATCTGGGCAGCACGTGGACTTCTAATTAGGGTGAGTAACTTCTTTTTTCATCTCCCTGGAAGTTCTGAGGAATAAGATCGTTCTCCTATCTCCAGAAGTAACACTTACTTTTTTTTTTAATCTAACTGGCTACATTAACACAAAGGAAATGGCTGGAGATTCTAGGATAAAACAGTATCTATTGTGTAATTCTTTAGATTAAAGCTGTCAGACAACTAGGTGGATTCAGAAAGTCAAAAGGATAAAAGTCCTGTGACAACAAAAAAATTAGAGGTTTCCAGGTACCCACTTGGGTTATGAGTACACCTATAAAGAAGGGGACTGATCAGCAATGAGAACAACATCTCAGATGAGCTGTGGGGATAAAGTGAGAATTGCAAAATGTCAAGGTTTTAATTTCCTCACAAAGAAAGTTCTTTGCAGAGGAAATTAAAACAAACAGTAGAAATTCTTTACCCATAGAAATAAGGAGAACATAATGAGAGGAGAAATACTGACACCATGGAGGAAGAAAGGGACCAAGTTTAAAAGTAATCTGCATTCATCTTCAAAACAAAATGAATAATTTTCTTTCAATTTCAGTAAGGATGTTGGTAATGACCATAGAATAAAGGCAGGACATGAATGGGAAAGAGTGTATGGACATTTAAATCACTATAGCTGAGCTAGAAGTAAAATTCAAACTGCTTGATATGATGATAATGAGAGAAATGAATTGCTTTCATTTCTGATAACTGAAAGAGCTGTTTTACAGAATGTTGGTTCAGTAGCAGGTTGAGATTATATGATGGAAGAATGGTAAGCATGTGTATTTTAGAAAAATTTGATCACGGCTTTTGTAAATCTATTAGTGTGACCTCTGTAGTATTGAAAAATGACTTTGAATGGTAGAATAATTAAAATAGTGTAAGATGGATCACAACATTTTTTTCTGGGAAAAGACCATGAAAGAATAATGTGGTATCTTGCTTTGAGATGTTAACTAACTTCTATCTATTCGATGTAATTTAGAAGTGTATCCATATAAGCTAGAAACTTTTCATACATGTAGTATGAGAAATACTCATTAAGGCAAAGGTAGGTAAAATGAAGTTAAATTTGACCAGAAGAGTGTTACAAAAAGAGATAACTTCTCCAAGAAGGGAAGTGGGCATGGTTAGCGGTAAAATTCTCCAAGAACAAGTCCCGCCTGATCCAATTTTGCATATTCATTAATCATGCAAATTAGCACAAAATACCAGTGATGAATGATGTTAGAAAAAACTGGTATAAACTGAGTGGAATTTGCTTGTGCCACAGGGCTGATGAGCATTGGACAAATGAACAGAGGAATCTGTGTAGGAAAAACAATGTTTATTAGCCTGAGAAATACCTGGATATGTTAGACAAGCTTAAAAGAGTCCGTTGAGGTATCAGTATGTGGTGGAACTATGGAAAAGGCAAATTTTAAGATGCCTCAGGCAATGTGTGTCTAATAAAGCAAGAGAAATGAAAGATTTTTGTATAAGAGCCTGGTACACAATCATCTCTAATGCTATGTGCAGTTCTAGACATCCGTGTCTAATGTAGACTAATTCAGATAAAAGCAGGTTCAGAGAAGGACTGATGGGATAATCAAGTGGATGGAGAGTCAAAGACTTGCATTTTTAAGACAAGTAAACAATTGCTGTTGCTAAACACAGAGTGTTGAGGGGTATGCAGAGAAGATGAACGGAAGGATTCAAAATGCCAGAGAAAGACATGATTTGTTAAGCTGAAGGGTAACATTAATACAATAAGAAATGAATGTCAACTAGCCATGATTAAATTCAAGCTGAAAAATATAAGCAGGCTTCTCAAAGTCAGGAGAGAGAGCTCTTCTGGAAAGCCTTTCAAAGGGAGAGGAGACCTGAGGTTTATCCCACCTAACTATAGACACTAAATGAAGATGCTTACCCCAGGGATTTAGTCGTACTAGACTCCCCTATAATTAATGTGGAGAGCCTCCTCCAGAGTGTGACTTAGATCTTGGGTGCATTGAATCAGCTTAGAGATGTCTTTCCTTACGCTGACCCGAGGTCTAAGGTAACTAGTATCTACTGCTGATTCCTCATTTAGATCCTTATAGTACGATGGGTGAATCTACAAATGGAAAAGCCCAGTTAGTTGTTAGATGAAGAATGATTATTTTAAGGCTATTATATGGAGGGGTTACCTGCAAGAGCAAATACATGGATTTGAAGACTCATTTCTGGTTTAGATCAGTCTGATACTTCGAAGTTCCTACATACTGATATTATCTTAGATACTCTTACAGCCAGCTTTTTCTTGCCTTTAAGGCCCAAAAACATTTCCAAAGGAGGGTTAGGCTGCCAAGGGTACTTCGTTTTACCTGCTTAACTGTGTGCAGCCTCTGGTCTCTGCATCGAATTATAGCATGGTCTCAGGTGTCACTGGAAATCATGAGAAGTTTAATTTTGGGAAGAAAGATGAGTTGTTCGTAGTGCCTGTGGGCAGTAGGTTTTGTCTCTGAGAAGGGGCAGAATTATTGACTTCCAGTCCCTTGAAATTGAGTCTAGATTTATTACAACAAATTTTCTTAATTTTGCGTGGATTTCTGAGCTGTTTATAGCATGGATGAAGCTGTACCAACCTTCTGGCAATAGGCGATTCTATTGACTCTCCATTTTACAGTGTATAGTGGCCTCTCTTATGAGATATAATAGTGTGACCAGATTAGTATCTCTCCTGATGTACACCAGTTGTTATATCCTGATTTTAAAGAAATTACTTTTCATTCTCACTAGCTTAAGAAGATCAAACCTCTGTGACCATGTTTTTCAAAGCACAACATTTAAACACCCCTTTCCAGGCCTCTCACTGATCTCTTTCTCTATTTTATAAAGTGCTACTAATTTGAAGACATTTTAAAGGATGCAGGAAAGAAAGCTGGAAGTGGAGGTTTGAAGGTGGTGAGGCCTCCAGCGAGGGTGAGGAGGAGGAAAGGGAAACTTGATAATGCTGCCCTTCCAGGGATTCAGCCATTAACTGATGCATTATTTTTCTAAGCTCATTAAATAACCCTTAGAATTGTGAAAAGGTCAAGAGAGGGGAAGGAGCTGAAGCTGCCTGTGGATTTCAGTTGTACAGCAATCTCCCAAGCAAGGAGAGGAAGGAAGAGGGGGGCTTGAAGAGGCAAGGAAGGAGGGAAGTGGAAAAGAAGTGTTGTTTTTTTTCTGTTGATCCTTTCACTTAGAACATTTCCACCCCTCTTGCTCTGGAGTCAGTAAAAGGATCTGTCTGAGATGCTGAAAGCTACAGATCAGGCTTTCAGCAAATTTTATCCTTTCGCTTTTGCTTTCTCTCTCTCTCTCTCCCCCCGAATTGCTGCCCCTTGCTCCCCCCAGGTGCATTTCCCAGGCTCACCCCTGTGCTGGGGAGAAAGCAGGTCATGCAGAAAGAAGGCAGCCAAGTGCAGAGACCCAAAGAGAGAAATGATCACAGGGGAAATTACTGGTTGTTTCCTCACTGTTCACCTGCCTTGAGTGGTTCGCTTAATTAACAAAAGCAAGTGTGAGCTGACAGATTTGGCAGGGAACAACAATGCAGTGGGAGGTGATGGAGAGTAGTCTTGCTGGGAAAGTTGTTCCTGATGTATAAATACACCTGATTATTACAGAGTCGCCCATTAATGACACTGTAGTTTATAGCAACATCTCCTGTTCCCAACCCTTGTTTTCATGGGGTTACACAAAGGAGGCAGAGTTTGTCTCTGGGAACTGAAATTCATCTCCCAGAACAGATTTGTTACCATCCATTGAACATTTGAAAACAAAACCACTAAGATCTGTGCCTGGGTTCCTGTGTGCAAGGAAATCAGTTAAAGGTAGATTTTTGTCTTCAAATATAGGAACTGCCTCAGTTTTATTCTTGGACCAGAAGATGGGTCCCAGGGAGCTCTGACTCTGAAAGCCAGCAGACTGTTCAGCTGACAAGAGGCCTGATTCTGGTCTCCTTGACTCTGACAAAGATCAGGTGCTACTCCATCAAGTCAGGAAACTACACTGGTGGAATAGAACCAGAAAGAAACCAGATGAGAAACTAGCCAAGCAGTTGAAAACCAGGACATTTAAACTAAAGTGTATGTTATTTTCCCATGAAATTAGAGGCATTATAGATGGAAACGTAACCCACCATCTAAATATTAATGCTATGTAAAGTTTGGATGTAAACTCTGTAATTTGGGCCAATCTCTAACAGGGAAAGGAATTGAGCTGGCTTTGCTGAGCCAAGGGAGAAACTGCATGCAATCAGGCAAAGCAGACTAATGATCTGCAGCTTTCTCCAGCACTCTCTACCCAATCTGTTTTTCTAGTTTCATAGCTGATAGGAATTTCTGGCAGTCCTTGTCAAAGACTGCATGAAATTTTGCCCCAGGAAAGTCCTCTTATTTGGATCAGATTCTGTGCTGAGTCCCTCATTCGTATCTGCTCCCAGATTTGCTTTGTCTGGAGCTATGGGGAGGCCCTGCAGAAGTAAATTTTTATCCTCTGAGTTTTTCCTACACGCGTCATCTATCCAAATCCCATTGTAATTTCTTATCTGTAGTAGCTGCTCTCTGGTGAAGCCACCTGCTGTTGTTTACTGCAAACAACAAATTGTAGTCATCTACAGATCAGCTCAGACATGGGGTTGATGTCTTGGCAGAGGTAGAGTCACGTCTTTGCTGATCACTAAATGTCCTCCATGGGCTGAGGCAGGAATTATAAGTCTTTTGTTCTGGTTGCTCTAGAAAGCCCCGACCCTCATTAGGAGCACCGTATGTGGGAAGGTCTGAGGTATGAAGACCGTTTGTTACATTTTAATGGATTTGTATTTTAAGCCACATTGCAAGACACAAAGATTTGTCTTTGCAAGTCCTAAACCTGCTGAAGAGATAGCGAGGAAGAAGCACAGAGGCACGAAGTCTTCAAACCCACTGATGCTGTGGGAACCTGGGACGTGAGAAACATGCTTACCTGTTCACAGATCTCTGCCTTAGCAACTGCAGTCAAATTCCCTTGAACAAAGAAAATGTTTCCTTTTAATCGGTGGTTGTTTCTTAACTTGTGAAAGATAAGATGCAGAGCAAAACAAAAGCAAAGAAGAAAGAAAACAAACAAGCAAGACAAGTTTTCAAACTGAACTAATAGAAAAATCAAGGGTAATGCTGCCTGGCTAAATAAGAACAATGAAGTTCACCCCTTTGCAGAGAAATGGATGATATCTTGGGCACTCTTTGTGATGCCAGTATGAGACTAAGGTGAAATGTGAACCTGGTATGTAGGGTAGTCAAGTGTAGGTCTATGATGAATCAGGGAGCAAAAAAGATTGTTTGGGTCCACTACTCAAAGAAACTCTCCAACAAAGGCCATATCCCTTCACTTTTTTGTGCAGTACAGTGAGGCTATCTCTCATCATCAAGTAAACTGCTGCCCCAAACACAGAACATGCCACAGGATTTGATGCAATGTTGCCCCTCTTCTTCAAAAAAAAGTTACTCAAAAATTCTGTACAAATACGAATCGAAGAAAATGGATTCTATATGAATAAATACATAGTGTTGTGACATTTAGAAATTTTTGTTTTTTTCCAGAAGCCATGAATATAAAGCACAAATTTCTGTCTTTTGCCTTTAGACAGCTGTGAGAGTGTATATTTGTTTATCTCAGTGCAGAAATTGTGTGAAAGCTCCATTCGTATGGGTCAGAAATAGGACAAGATAGTTTTCTAAGTTCATGGCTGTTCCAGTCTAGGACTGGGTTTTAGTAACTGGTGTTCTAATGCATTAAAGTGAATTCACAATACTGCTAATGGGGTCTCAGCAGTCAGAGAGTTGTCAGTTCTCATATCCAAATGTCACAGTGCTCTATTTTGGCTTTCTTTAGGCTTGTTAATCTTGTCACTTTGCTAAGTGTATATTGGTGTAGCATTTGGATTCTGAAAGTGCAAATCCCACCAGTAATTTCATTCAGTTCCACAAAACACTTTTGCATTTGGTAGCCCGTGGGTAAGAGTTGTTCTGATGCTGTCTGTGTCCAGTGAAGGCTTGATCTTTGCTGTGTCTTGGTCCTGAACTGGGGAAACACAGGCAAATAAGCCAGGTCTCTGGTGCTCTGTGGCCAGGTCCTGGCCCAGATGGCCATAAGGCCAAGACCCTAAAGTGTTAGCATTTTGAGCCACATGTGCAGCAAGGATAGATGAAGATAACACAGGGAAGATTCGTCACTTGACCCTGACAGAGGATGTATTTCTGTCCATAGGAATCCCAGAAAGTGGCAAACATGAATTTATACATCACAAGTTTACACCGCGACTCATCAGCACTGAAAATTATGTCCCGGATTGTAAGAACATAGAGCAGAGAAAGGGCGCTCAATTCTTACAGATAGTTTGAGATTAAGGTCAATGGGATTAGGGTGTTCATCTTTACTAGGCATGGTTGAAAATCCCAGCTTGCGCTGCTTGCTTCTGAGTTCACAAAGAGCAGAGGAGTGATGTCTCAATGTTAGGATGTGTATTCCCCCACCTACAAGTGTGTGAGGACACACGTAGCCAAGCAGCGCATCTGTAAAGCAGGGGAAGTATTTGGCATGCATTTCCCTTGGGATTAGCACTTCAGCAAAGTAGTGTGTTGAGTCAGAGTAACACATCTTTATTTACCGAGCAGATTTTGCATGTTTGGTTGTGTGAGTGAAAGTACAAGACAAGAGACGAGCTTTTCTGGAATTGGAACAGTTTCTTTGTCAGCACTATGGCTCCTCCATTTAATTCCATAAATCTGCTGTAATCAGAGTGGCTTCACCCATCAGCTCAGCTGAGAGAGAGAGCATGGGAGGGAGGAAGCATCCCTTACTTTGCAGCTCTCTGTGTTCTTAGGCATTGCATCAAAGTGGCATGGAGCCTCCTGGGAAAGGGATTTGCTATAACTCATGTCAGTCCCAGCCACATTATGTTTATGGATATGATAGACTGAACACTGAAATTACCATTTGCACAAATGATCGCACAATTCCTTCAGGCCTACTGTGTCCCTTTAATAGTCCAATCTTTCAATAATGAAGTGGAGATCAGTCAGGACTCTCTGGAAATCCCATCTTTTTCTTTCCTTTCTCTTTTTTTTCCTCCTCCTTTTTTGGGGCCTTTTTATTGCGCACATTATTTTCACTCTTTCTCTGAGCCAGATCCATTTACCAAGTGGTTTTAAGGGAGATCAGAAATGAGATTCTCAATATTCTGTTAATACCCCAGAAGTAGCAACCTGGCAGACAATTCATAGCTGCTTGGGGCAATGAGTCATGCAGAACTCAGAAGTTCGGCAACTACACACAGGGAAGAGGGGTGCTCTTCATGACGCCTCAGAAACAAATAGAGTGTGGGAAAGTTACCTTAGAAAGCAGAAGCAGGCTTTCCTTCCTTTACTTAATACTAGTCTTGCATGCCCTGCTCCATCTCCTTTCAGTTTCTACTCAGTTCCATGATACTTCCTGCGATTAATATACAGGGCCAAACAGTTGCCTGCCAATGCTAAAACCAAGCAATGGATTAATTGTGATTAAATGTAATTAAATGAAGACCTGGACCAAGTTCTAAGCAAAATCAAGGAGGCTTGACCCTCTTAATTTTGTCTTCGTAGATAGTTCTACTACAGTTTTATTCACCCATTTCTCAGGAAAATATCTCTGTGAGAAAAAATAGGACTTTTCGTGAAGTGAGTTTTTAAAGACTCAGCCATAGCTAAAAGGTGTAAGGGAGAGTTGATATAAGAAGTGGAATGTGCAGAAGAGGTTAGAATATAGTTTTAGCTCGGTCTAAAAAAGAAGTAGTAGAGGTGAATAAATCTGATCTTTCAGGACAGACATCAAAGTACTGACGATGGTGCTTGACATGGGGCATGGTCTAGAAAGGTGATGGGAATGGGACACCTGCTGACAATAACAGAAGTTGTTGCCAGTTATATGTAGCTAGTAGTCTGGGGAATTGGGAGAAATGAAGAGATTGTGCCCTAGAAAGGAATCATGCTATGTATCATGTATCCTTGTTTGGACTGCAGCCCACAGTGGCTGAGCCAGCTGCTGAGGTGATGTCAGTCTATAAAGCTCCATGAACATCAGTGGACTGGACTCTCAGGTGCTGTAAATAGTGGGGTTTGATGGAGCTGTACCAACATATACCAATGAGAAGCCTCAGTCTTGCTTTTTTACCTTGTATGCACGCATTTGTTGATTTCTGCATCTCACTCCTTAGCATCTCATTCTGTCCCCTCGTTCCTCCAGTTTTCTCCTTCATTCTCCCTCTGTTGCCTGTAGTGCTTTTCTCTGTCTCCCTCTTTTCTCCTACAATCTTCCTTTCTATTTTCTTTAGCATATATTTATCTTTTCTTTCTCTTTTCTTTTTCGCTTCCTTCACGCTAGTAGGCATCTAATACTGTTTTCAACTAAAACATGTATGTGATCGTGCTGATGGGAGACAATGTTCTGGACATAAAACCCACCAAAGACTCTGGTAAAAACCATTAGATTCCTGTGTGAACACGGTCCCACTCAGACCCCTAGCTGAGAGCACCAAAGTTTCTGTAATAGTGTTGTGTTCAGGAGCATATTCTGCCTGGAAATCAGTTTGCCGAGTCCTTCTCTGCAAGGCTCTGCAAAATGCGAGAAGCAGCTGCAGAAATTGCTAAGGCATACTCAGAATTTCAGCAGTCTCTCGGTGGGAGATTCCACTCCTAAGTTGGAAGCACCCGTCTCCCGTCTGCCTTTCCAGTGGTGGGAAGCTGCCGATCTATTTGTTTTTAATTATTTCCCCTGTTGCATTCATTCTGTTTTCTTGCTTACGTTAACACAGCTCTTCTTACTGCCTGCGCTCAGCTGCCTATTTGTCATTTCTGCCGTTTGATGTGTCGTGGTAATCTATGTGCACCCAGCCTGCTGTGCATCGATATTTACTAATGGAGCTTCTTGTATGCAAAGGCTGTTTGCAATAAAAAGATAATGAAAAAACTCCTTGACCCTGGCCAAGCAGTTAGAAGAAATCACAGCTATCGACACTGGTATATCCACCATCTCTCCACAGCACAGGGAGGAAAGAGCCTATAGAGGAAGGGGAGGAGGGAATTTGAAAGAAGGGAAATAGGGACTTGGGGAACATGTAGAGGAAAGGAGGAGGAGGAAAAACACAGGAGAAACAGTAAGCAAACTGGGAGGTGCGAGAGAGAGAGAAGTCATTACAAGGAAGAGAAGATGCACAAATGGAGAACAAAGTATAGTAGGGGAAAAGGGTCAAAAGCCAGGAAAGAGAGAGAGAGACTGGAAAACAGTGCAAAGAGAAAGATTAATGGTGTGGAGAGGCAGGAGAAAAGGCAGAGACAAAGGAAGAAATACTAATGCAGTAAATTATGGAGAGTAAGAGCCCAGTTGGCTGTAGAGTAAATGGGTATTACTCTGTGCAGAATCAATAGATGATTAGCACTGAAGACACAGTCAGTGGCCATGAGTGGAGCCAGGCTGCTTTACACCACCTGTGCATACAATTCGTTAACTTCCAAAGAGAGCTTTTGATTTACAGCAGTTGAGGATTTGTCTCCCTGACTAAATTTCTGTGCCATAAAGAATATGCAACATCACCTCTACTTAGAACACAACTCCTTGTTACACCCAGGTCTTGAGGCTGCAGCTTATCTGCAGGTGGAAGTTCATGTTAATCATAGAATAGTTTGGGTTGGAAGGGACATTTAAAGGTCATCTAGTCCAACCCCTCTGCAATAAGCAGGGCTATCTTCAACTACATCAGGTTGCTCAGAGCCCTGTCCAACCTGACTTTGAAAGTGTCCAGGGATGGGACATCGACCACCTTTCTGGGCAACCTGTTCCAGGGTTTCACCACCTTCATCGTAGATGATTTCTTCCTTATATCTAGTTGAAATCTAACCTCTTTTCGTTTAAAACCATACCGCTTGTCCAACAGCAACAGGCCCTGCTAAAAAAGTTTGTCCTCATCTTTCTTACAAGCCCCCTTGAAGCCCTGGCAGGTCTCAGTCAGGTCTCCCCGCAGCCTTCTCCTCCCCAGGCTGAGCAGCCCCAGCTCTCCCAGCCTTTCCTCCCAGCAGAGTGGTTCCAGCCCTCGGATCATTGCTGGGGCCTCCTCTGGCCCGGCTCCCACAGCTCCAGCTCTGTCCTGTGCTGAGGGCTCCAGAGCTGGACGCAGGACTCCCAGGGGGGTCTCACCAGAATGGAGCAGAGGGGCAGAATTAGTCTCTGCCTCTTCATTGTCACACTGTCTCTTTAGGCTATGGCTGAGCCATCTGAGGATTTCCAACCAAGACCCTGTGAAATTACCTGCGGAGACAATAGCAAGTGTGTGTGAGAGCAGGCCTCAGTGTGAATTGGACCTCCCTGGTTCCCCCTTGAAGCTTTTAAACTGATGGAAAGGGGTTTTTGTCTTCCAGCCCTGTCACGTCAGAGGTTCCTGCCTCTGTTGTTAGTGAATCCACTTTATCAGTGGGAAATCTGGTTCACACAAAGTTGTTTTTTGTTTCGAGAAACTCAATGCCTGACAGGCTTGTCCTGTCAAGAGGGTCCCCGTTTCTGTCTTGAAGACCAGAAGCACTTTACAGGATGTATCTTGCAGTAAGATCCTTATTGACTTTCAAGGCTTTTGTGGTATCAAGCAACAGTGGTATCAGTAGATGTCTTCATACTTGCAAATTGACCAAAAGAAGACATTGAGACTTTTTTTTTTTTTTTTAAATCTGGAGTAGTCCAGGTTTTGGGAAAGAAATGAGCTTCTCTGAAAGCTGAATGCAAGATGCAGGTGTGAAAGCCAAACGTGATGGTATCTGCGGGCTTATTGCTGGGTCCAGGGAGTTTTGGCTCACTAGACTCTGGCAAACAGGCCAGACTAACCTCATTAATTGCAACCAAAAGCCTGTCACAAAGCTGTGTTGTGATTCCTTGAGGCAGAGGGAAACAAAGCCCCTGTCTGGAGAACTGCCACCCAGAGCAGCATGAACATGGGGAGCACAGGCAATGAATTCAACAGCGGTGATCAAGAAACCCTGATGGCAGCAGGAAGGTATTTTTCCACTGGTGCAGGATCACCAGTGCTGAGCATACAGCTCCTGCCCTGCCCAGCTGCTCCTTGCAGCCCACCGTGACGCAAAACCAAATCATCACAGGGACAAACCAATACCCCGGGTCATCTGCACGGCAGCAACTTGCCTCTTAGGACTGGCAACTAAACTTTGGAGGAGAGCGCATCTCCCCTCTCAGTTGTCCCTCCCATGGCTGTCAGCTAAGATCTGCAGGGTTTGCCCACTCCTACCTGCAGTGAAATAAAATGGGATCTGCTCAATGCAGCAAATTAAGCGAAACAGGTTAAATTCCGTGCATAAAATCTTTATTATAGCTCAGAAGTAGTGGGGATACCTGTGCCTCCTCAACTGGTGGTGACACTGGCTGCCCAGCCCTCACCATGCCACCTTGCCTTTCTGCAGTTGCTGGGAGTTTCTGGGGTGCAGACAGCAGCCAAAGGCACTGCTTGTATCAAGTGATGTCTGTTTATTTGGAGCTTTGGTGGCTGCGAAAATGCGAGCAGAGCCTTTGCGAAGGGGCTGGCTGGGAGCGGTGAGTGCAGCCACCTGGGGCTGAGACACATCACCTACTCCTGGGTAGTGGCGTAAATGCGTAAGGGGTGCTGTGGTAAATTGTACAACAAAAACAAATTAAATCTGAGTGCCTAAAGCAAAGCACTTAAAACCATAGTTAATGGCCTGATTCCCAGAAGAGCATAGTCCTTGGACCCAAAAGACTTACTCCGGCACATGACTGTGGCCTTTAGTGTATTTTTATGCGTTTTAAGATGAAGTATTTTAGGATAAGTTTCCCAGTGGCTTTGCTAATTTAATTTAGACAGGAGGCAGACTTGTGGATCTGTGAACTCACTGGAAGTCAACTGTACTTTATAGTCGGTGAACCTGGCTGTTAATTACCACGAAGAGGAACAGCAGCCAATTCGTACCACGTCCTCCTGGCAGTGAGTGGCAGCGGGGATTGCTCACTGCGTCCCTGCACAAAGACGTCCTGAGTGAAAGGAAAGGTGCTCTCCTCTTAGCGTGTAGCCATCTGAGGACTGCATTTTGTTGGCAATTGGTAATCTTTCTGCAGGATTTCACAGGAGCAGCAGGAACAGGGCTGAGCTGAAGAGGATTAGCAGGAGTAATTTCCAGGCTGGGATGTTATTCAAAGATATTCCTGACACGGGCTAAGACACGCTGATCTGTGGGTTTCGAAGAGTCTCCAATACAAAAGCAATTCTCCAGGACCCAGTCCAGACCAAGGGAACTGCAGTGTCTGTTCCCTGTTACTCATCTTTAAATAGCCAAGGGTTTTTTAAAACTACTTTTTTCCCCCATTGTTTAAATGTTATTAACCTGAGCAGCTTGCTCTTGGAAGCTAAAGGGTTTTTTACAAGGTTTCACAAGATGAAGTCAATTGCAATGAAATGTTTGATGGAGAATAGTTAAAATGAGTTGTTTTGACTTCCTATTTCATTTTGGTAATGACAAAATGTTTTGTTTTGAGAACAGAACAGAAAAACACTTGGTTTCCACATTTTTTTCCAAGCTAATTTGTATGGATTTTGTATTGCATTAAGGCATTAATTTTAAATAGCTTGTAGTAGCATAGAGTGCTTCACATTATGGCATTTTGATGTCTCCTTTTTTTTTTCTTTTTTACACAATTTCTCTTCTGTGGGAAGGTTCGAGAACCTAGGCTGCTGCTTCCAATTCAGATGAGGTATTTCCTGTAAAAATGGAAGCTCACTTTTCTAACTACAGCTGCTACCCCAACCAACTCCTCCTTTCCCTTCTCAATCACCATCCTTCTTCCCTCTGTCTGTCTTTAGCACTCCTTCCTCATTCTTCTTCTCTCCTTCCTATCCTTTGTATACTCTTTAAAAATCGTGGGTGTTAAAGGAAAAGTGAAGGTTTAGATGTAAACCACAATGTAGCAGGAAGGGACGAAACAGGGCTGTGGTCTCATCAGGGCTAGATTTTGTTCCAGTGCATTAAACTTTCGTCCCCATAGTCCATACATATGCACACACACACACATTATGTGTATTCATATAAAAACATCCACTCATGTCTGCAATATCTTTGTTCTCTTCTGTTGCCTCTATTTATCTCTGTGATCATGTCACCCACAACAGAGAATGGGTGGAAATGGAATATGTGAGTGTAAAGAGGGACAGAGGGCAGATGAAGTGAAATAGGAAGCTGAAAGGACAAAAACCAGAATCTCCTCTGAAGGGCTGAGAGAAGTGTAGTAGATGTGTGTACATAGTGGGGGAGCGGGGCTGCAGGTTCCAGAAGAGATGCTGCTGGTGATGACAAAGGAATTACAGTGGCAGCTTTGTTTTCTCCCTTCTACACCCCCCCTCTGGCAGACTTGATGACAATTTCATTTCGGCTAAATTCCTCCATGTCGTACATCTCATTTTTTCCACCTCATTTTCTCTCACCTCTCTTATTTCCATTCCATTACACACTGCCTCTCCATCTCTGCAAGACCCCTTCCCACCCTCCCGACAGCTCCATTTTCTCCCCAGCCACCGACCACGCGCAGGCGGTGCAGGCACCCTTGCACACCTCATTCTCTCTCCACTGCAGAGCTGATAGCTCCAGCCGCCTCTCCCTCGCTGCTCTCACGACGTGGTGTCTCATGTTTGCCAACAGTCAGAGGGACCACATGGGTCCAGGGAAAATAAGAAATGGGGTAAGGAGGAAAAGCGTAAGTGTGTTGGGAGACAAACTGCATAGGAGAGAGCTTAGACGCGTTGTTTAAGTATGTTGAACAAAGTTTAAATATAAAGTCGATGAAAATTTATGAAAACTAGGCTAGATTCGATTAGCCTAGAAGTGAAGCAGTAGGGGGCAGAGACGAAGAGGAGGGAGAGGGACTAGCAGGGAAGAGAACGGTTCTCCATTTCTTACAAGTATCATCTGTGCAGTCACTCAGCCCTTCATATCTCGATATGCTGTTTCTGGGGGCAGCAGAACCTTCGTGAGAGGGATGTTTTAAACAAAACCTTTTATGTTGATGAAACACAGATTTCACAGGGCTCTCGCATTTGCAAGGTTGCCTTACCTTTGCAAGTCAAAAGGTGGAAAAAAATCCTAACGCTTCCATCTATCTATTACTTAGGGGAGAGGGCACCTGGAAAACTTCTCTGGCTGTGTAGCTAAAAAGGACTGCAACAAACTTCTCCCCCAGATGGATTGTTTACACTTTTCTCCACAAATACATTAGACAGCTATTTGAAAACAGTAAAATTCAAACATAAACAAACACACATATAAATGTAAATATAGATATATACACACACAGTGTATGTTTATTCAAAGTGTAAATTCTGTGTTTGTGAGCTTCCAGTGAATTCATTACTCGCACTGATGCAGCTGGGAGCCCTATAACCTGGCATAGTTCATAAGATTTCATCTAGGAGAACCTACCCTTGCCAGTAACCTGGGAGCTGATAGTACTTTATAAAATTTAAACTACTCAGGCCCATTCCATACCCTGACTGTGGACCCTTCAGTTGTGGTGAAAGGGTCAAATACCTTTGCTCGTGCGATAGCCACTCCAAAGACCTTGTAAGTGTCTCCTATCCCTCACTAGCAACCATGGCAGTCGGGCAGCTGCGCTTCATTTCCTGCAGAATTTCAGCTGCTTCGGTATTTATCAAGAGCATCTGTTAAACAATCTGGAGGGAGCAGTAATGGTGCTATTAGTGTGTGTGTGAGGAGGGAGGTTCTCAGCAGCACAGAGACCAGAAGAGATGAGTCTGTGTGTTGCATGTTTGGGGGTGTCGTGACCTTGACTTCTTGTTGATGAGTGATGCTGTGTGTCTTGGAGCAGAAATGAGGGTGATAATGTTTCTTTGAATAGATGTGTTCTGGTCACCGGGGTTGGAGAGGGATGAAGAGGCTGGATCATTAGAGAGACAGAAAAAATCAGCATCTCAGCGTTGAGTTCTTACAGAGGTACTGCCCCTGAGTGTAGCAAAAAAACACAGGAAAAAACATGCAGGAGTGTACATCCCCTTTCCCCTAAAGGTCATCTTTCATATGGAGCCTTTTTTGCCCCCATGACCCACTGTTGGTACGTTTGGGCTCCATAGAGGGTGACTGATAGTGTGCACAAGAAACTGAAATCTATGGAGATTATTAGTAACGTGCACAGAATGCAAATCCCTTTGCAAATAGAGCAGCTCAGCTGGACCTGCAATGCCCCTGACATTCACCTGCTGGGCCCTAACCCTACTTTTAAGTTTACAGCCACAGCCTCCATGACCTTCCCGAATTGCCAGTAGCTTCCTGCAAAACCAACATCAAAAAATCCAGTGCCTCTAGTTTTCTGTTTGGGTTGATGCACTCTGCAAGGTGTAGTGGCACAGTGACTGCTGTGTAAGAATCCTCTTTGCCCAGCCGTCACTACACAAAGTACTAAGACACCAGATCCTCTGTCTTTACCTAGAATTGCAGCCCTGATGTGAACATACGGTGCATACTGATTGTTGAATGGTGTCCAGAGTCCACCACCTGCGGTTCCACTCCCTCTCTGAAATGGATCTTGGTCCTAACAACAGTCAAAGTTTTGCCTATGGCAGATTTTTTCTTTCTTTTTTTGATTTACGCATCTGCACGCGTATGTAGTCCTAATTCATTTCTTCAGTGGCCCTTCAGCTGTTGTCTTTTTGCTTGTCAGGGTGCTTTTTAAATTTTTTTTCCCCTTATAAATATATAAAAAGTTTAATGAAGAAATAATGATATTTTCTCATGTCACTGACTATTTTTTCTGTCATCTTTGATGTGCTTGTAATGTGGGTGGACATATTATTTATGACCAGGGAAATTAAATATTATTTCGCTTTTTTCTAATGCAATCTGTGTCATCTTACAGTTCCCAATTTCTTTCCATTAAAGTTATTGTCTTTGCTGTTCCACTCGACCGTTTGCTGTTGGTTTTGTAACAGCGCTTCCAGAAGATGCAGAAAAACATAATGGAGAAAAGAAATGGCATAATTTGTAGGAGATACTTTTCTCATCTCATTTAAATGAAGACAGTTTGTTCCTGAGTGTCAAAAACATCAAGAGCAACAAAAATATGGAAACTGGTAATTTCTTGCACTAGGAATATTTCCAAAGGTTTGGAGATTCTGTCTGATTCTAGCAGCTACTAAAGATGTGTCCAAGCCAAAGTTCCAGCATAAAATAACTTAAAACCTCAAATGCTTAAAATCTGGGTCTGAATTTTTTAAGTCTTTGACCCCAAATGCTTCTCTCATCTACTGCCAGAGTGTCCTCAAAACTGGAACAGGAATCACAATCCCTAACATCTTCCGTTATAAATCTGGTGTTAGAGAGTCAAAATAGACTGGGACTAGGTGATTGTGCAGTGTGTATGACACAGTCTTTCCCATTTGATCTCTGCTTTTGCATTTTCTGGTCCTTCCATAACAGATGGCATGAGCTGAGACCATGAGACCGGACCCTTTGTGTTTCCAGCATCTGTCTCACCCATAAGGGTCTCATCAGAAGCTCTTGGGAGGGATTTTTCTCACTCAGGAGAGGTGGGATTAACCCTCTATGCTGAACTCCTCACCTGTTTTTTTTTTTTTTTAACCAGGGAAGGCAGATCAACACCTCTAGAGTTGATTCATCTCTTCCCTCTGCATTAGTAACTTCTTTTATAATGGGTGGAATTGTCTTTCATGGGTGATGATTCCTCCATGGACTACAGAGGAAGCCCAGACAGCTAGCTGAGTCTTGTCAATCAACTCTAAGGTGTATGGACTAATGGGGGAGAAATCCCATCCATTCTTTCCATCTGTCCTATTCCTATTTTCAGCCACAATAGCTAAAACACTAGTCTCCTGTAGGAATCAGAGGTGAAGGCTAGCAGCCTTGAATGTTGGAGAAATAAAAAGCACCTGACTAGTTTTATCCCACAATATTCTTTCCCCATAGCTCATGTCTTTTCATATTTCTTCCCGGTTATTCCTCGTGCTGCCTCTGTATTCAGTAGTGTATTCCACAGAGGAATTTTCTCCTGCTTTATTTTCAGTGTCATGGCTTTGTTTCATGGCTCCTAGTTCCTTGTATCGAAGTCAAACCCAAATAGCCTTATATCACCTTTCTTCTCTTTTTCCCTTTTCTTTTTTTCCCTCCTCAACATCTCAGCAAGGCTGCCTGCTAATCTCTTCTTTTGGAAAGATTAGAAACCTAGTTTTTCTTTGACCTTTCTGAACAATCAGGATCTCAGAGTCCCCAAGATGGGTCCCCCTTCTCTCATCTTCTGGGCTGCTGACAATGATTAGGCAGGACAAAGGATGTGTTCAGAGCTATGGAGTTTCAGTCTGTCCGCAGGGAGTACCTGAAAATAAAAGCAAGAAGAGGGAGAAAGCTCCAGCAAAAAGAAAGTTTTGACCTTTAGAAAACATCCTTAGCTGGTGCTTTCTTACCTTTCCAAATATACATAACTAAGATTTGCAAAAATAAGTCTCTGAGTGCAGACACCTGCCTCTAGACTAATTCCCCAGAGGACTGCTCCCGCAGCTTGTTCCACTGAAATGAACACTCAGGACTTTTGGAAATGAGGTCATAAACAAATGTAATTTTAAACTATTATTTTTGCTTATGATAGATCTAGCCATCTATCCATCCGTGTGGTATGATCTTTACAAGTTTTTCTTCAGATTTATATTACCCCTGTACAGCAGCTTAGAGCTAGAGATGACGGATACTTCTACCACTCATGATCAATCTAGCAACTGAGCTGTGGCTCTTCTAGGTGCAATTTCTTTACCAACTCCTGTTTCCAGCAGTTGCTCACCTGCTGCTCACCTTTCCCAAGGATAAAGAACAAACGATGCTCATGCAGGGCCAGGTGAACTAGCAGCAGGTGAATTACCAGGACCTGAAAAGCTTTCCCATCCAGCCCAAGGATTCACAGTGCAGTGGTTTGTTGCTGTGGACTCAGAAGAGTGGTGTTTATGCAAGAACCCTATGTTTCTCACATGCTCATGTCATCTTGTATAGGCCAAACAACTGACCAAACAAATCAAGAACTAGTTTGTAATATTATCCTTCCTTACTCCTACTCCTCTTGTCCACTGAACAGAGGAGGAAACTAAAGCGCAGACAAATCGCATGACAAGACCGTGACCATAGGTTATCTTAAACAGATCAGATGGTAGATGGATATGTACAGAGATGATGGTTGCATACATAGTTACATTCACACATGTATATACGATGGGGTGTCCATGTGGACAGAGAGAGAGAAAGGGAGATTTAGGCTTCTCACACAACTGTTTTCTGCTTCTTTAGAGCATTTCTGCCAAGTGGCTGCAAGGGAAGCGAAGGCAAGGAGGGGAATCATTAAGAGAAAGTTAAGAAAAGGGAAAAAAAAAGAGATTTTTTTTTTCAAATGGACTAAAGTATGAAGAATGGCCTTTGTGAACAATTCAGTCATTTATCATTATTTCTTTGGCATTGCATGAATTATAAATTCCAGACTATAATGGAGTAATATCTCATCTCCTTTCCCCCTCAGTGGGCATGGGATGAATGACCAGGTGAGCTGCACTTGGACCAGAAACATTCTCCAGAAGAGTCACTGATCACCTCAAACTTCTCTCCTGAATTTCTTTTCAGTAAGTGCATGTTGATCTTTTATCAGTCTTTTCCAGATGTTTAAATTTAATGAGAACTTAGAAAATAGCTTTTGTCTTTTTGAAGAAAGCTTCAAAAGTGTTTTATTTTTTCTTATTTTTTTTTTCCTGTCAAAAAATAGAAAAGTTGAGGGGTAGAGAAACATAGAAAAGGAGAGCTGAAGCCTGGTAATATGGCTTTGCAATTTATCCAAAGACTAAGGGAGAAGTGTGGACACAAACTCTGTTACAGTAGCTCAGCTGATGGGTGACAGCATACTAAACTGGCATAACTTTACCAACATTCTCTTGGGTGTTTTTGTTCTTGCGTAGACACACAAAGCTGCCTATAAAAGAATGGCTTCATAGCCATGATGTAAATGGGTTTTGCCCCCTTCAAAACTGGTATTTCAGTTCAGAGAGCTCTGAATTTTGGAGTATTCCTGTTGTACCCACAGGAGAAGAGTCGACTCAAATGCGCTAACAGGGTTAAAAAAAGAAAAATAGTCCTCCTGCAAGAGATTCAAGAAGCTGTGAAATCTGGTTTAAGTGGTAGATAGTGTAGTGTTTACTTAGCAGACTATCAGGATCTATCAGAAACTAACAGTAGCCATAAACATCAATGGATCAGCTTCCATCCATTTTGATTTCCAGTTACATTACACTTTGGCTGTGTCACAGCCAAAATAAAAGGTCCTAAATAGAATAGCTATTATTGAGATATTATTAATTTGGTGGAAACTTTTTTCAATTTTCTTTGTTACATGTTTATTTCTGTACCTCTCCGCTACTCACACGCAAGTTTCCCTCCCTCTTCAATAGCAGCTTACTGCTGCTCCAAACTGACCTGCTAGGGAGATGGAGCCCTGAAAACCTGGAGATTTTGGGAACAGAGATCTCTGATGCAGTGCATATGAAAAGGAACATCCTGTCTTAAGAAGAAAATTCCATAGTGTACCATTAGGAATGGCTGTAGAATTATATTTTCCTCTGAGAAATACAATAAGCCTGATTCTCAGTTATGTCATCCTTTTACTTGGAGCAAGGAAAAAGGTGCATAGAGGAGGAAAGTAGGCTAGGAGCCTTAACCCAGCTTTGTGATCCTTGAACCTTAGGGCTTTAAAGCAGCCTAGCATCTGCATTTGAAGAGGTCGTTCTACTCAACCTTTGTTTCTTAAGTACGTTGCATTTACACAGACCTCCTGAGCACATCCACATAAATGCTGATAAAAGGCTAGCAGCAACAGAGAGATTATTTTGTTTGACTTTGAGGTTTCTCCAATAAATACACCTAAATCTAAATCCTGCCCTTTCAAAAGTCAAAGGGTTAAAACTTTTCATCAAGGTGAGGTATTCCCCAAGCAATCTGCATTGAGGGCTCTCTGAAGCAAGAGAACGTTTTTGACCTAGGCACCGCTAACTTCCTTGCTTCTGAGAAGTTCTGGCTGCTGATAAACCTTTGTCCTTTTTCTTTGATTATCTTTACTCCGGCTAGAAAGTCTATTTTGTTTCGTGCTGGGGTCTGGCCAAGGAAGTATTTCTATTAACCTGGAGCAGCTGGGGAGTAGCTGGTGCTTACTGTCAGAGGATTGCAGGCCGGAGTATCCTGTAACACTAATATTTTTTTCTCTCAAAGCCCCAGTTTAAAAAGGAGATCCATATTCCTTCTGCGGTTATTTTGCTAGCCTTGAGGATGGCAGAGTTGTGTGGGCAGGATGTCGTTAGCTTAAAGATGGCAGTCATTACAATTTCCGTCTAAAATGTGCTTTCACAGTCTCCATGTCTGTCATCTTTGCTGTGAGCTGTAATTTATCCATTCCTAGAGTGGGAATATACTCCTGCTACTTTCATTACCCATTTGACTTTAATTAAAAAATCTGTAACACCTCCTGTCTTGGAAGGCTTTGAATTTGGTATCCTAATGTCAGGGGCCCTTGTAACTAAAGGGAATGGCAGTCAGCCGTAAGAGCAGCAATTTCCATGCTAAGACTCGATGGGCTACGCTGCAGCAGTGTGCTGCAACGCTCTCATTCGCATTCATCTGGAGCCACCTGTGAGTCCCTGGATCTTCTGCATGTCTTCAGCCTTAAAGGAGGAAAGAGAGCCTGCTTTCACTCCCTGTTGCTTTCTGCTCAGTTATGGCATTTATTCTAAGCTTTCCCGCCCCAAGGCTGTGGAGACTTGCTGAGTGCAATAGCCTTATTACCAGAGTACCACAGCAAAAAAAATCTCTCTCCATCTATGCCTTTTGCCCAGGTCTGTGACATTCCTCTGTATCTCACAGGTGTAAAATGAGTACCAAACATGCACAGCGAATGTTAAAACGCTGTGTCCCCCAAGGCAAACTCTGTACTGACTAATCCCTAGGAGACTCTGGGATTTTAAAATTGGTATATTTTCTACTTTCTGTTATCTCTACTCCCTCTGAGCCTTTTGCTGTGTATTTACTGTCCCTTTACCCCTTTTGCTGTGCTAGCTCCCCACTCTGCATAGCCAGTGCCCTCAGCCAGCAGCACTTTATCTGCTTCCAATGTAGCGTGTCCTAGAAAGAATTATAGCATTGCCTTTCTCTCGACAGCTAGGTCATCTCTCAGTAACATACAATAAGCTGTACTTGGGCCAAAGGAAATGGGTTTAGCCTGGCGGGTAATTAATTTTCTCAGGGTTCAGTTTTCCACACTGAAATTGGTCTCCGTCTGATCAATTAGAAGAACATTTCACAAATGAAACTGATTATGAATCATGGGTTTCAGCTCAGTTGTGGAAAACCAGATACATTACTGTTGGACCAAAAAGTAGAGGGAAGCTTCAGCCCATTTATCCCAGCTGCTGCTGAGAAGTGAAAACAACACACACGCATCCTCGGTCCTTCAAGGAGAAAAAGGTGCTGAGACTCAACCAGATCAGAGTGTGGTTGTGAAAATGGTCTTCAAATCTCCTAATCAGTTGTCTCCCCAGACATTGAAGCTTATCCACTGGCCTAATGCTGTCCTGGGACCACCCTTCTGAGCACTGGCATAGCTTAACGCTGGCAGATCCTGTTTCTTTTTGTCTCCAGACATGCAAATAAAAAATGGAAAAGAGTTTTAGGATGAGATGTCTTTAATTCAGGTGTAATGGTTTTGGACAACCAAAGGAATGATCTCAGAAAGTTAAGGTCTCTGTACCACAGTCAGCTTCTCCTTCCTATTCTCCTCTGCAGGTAATAGTCACAGAAATTATGGCAGCCTTTCCAGTTGCAATTTTCTTTTTAAGAGAACAACAAATTTCCATTTCAGTCAAGAGCAAGTATACAGGGTCCGTACCACACAGTGGGAACAGATACTCTCTTAAAGAAGGAGAACACTTTCCACTCTTCCTGCTCTTCTTTCTGCCTGAAGTACCCCCCGACACGGAGCAGAACAGTTAGTTGGTTCAGATGGCACCCAGTTTAAACAGAAATGTTGCTACTGTGTCTTTAAAACATGCCCAATATTTTACTTTAAAGGAAATAAATAACTTTGTATTCAAATGAAATTTTGCTGAGAACCTTTTTTTTCTACTGAAAAAGGCATGACACTAAACTTTACAGTCATCTCAAGCTTTGAATAGTTTTTCATTTGTGTCAGATTAGCTAAGTTAAAATTCCCTCTCACGGACTCGGCATTTAGAGGTATTATACTAGAAGTAGCTTAATAACTTTCACTTAAAAAAAAAAAAAGAAAAAAAAAAGAAAAGCATTTCTTGGCACCATGCAGAGTAAACAAAGAAATGCAATTTCACAAAGCAGGACCTGCTAAAGGGGATGTGCTGCAGCCAGAGATGAGGACCAAGGCTGGGCCTTCCAGTGAAATAAGCCTGCATATGAAAAATTCATCACCTGAAAAATGCAGACAGTGATCTCGTCTGTTTTTATACACTAAACTGGGTCAAACCCAGTTAGTGCCTGGGCAGGACACTCCATAGAAAAGGTATATTAATAAAAAGGTGTTGCGGAAAATGATTCTCAGAGAATGAGTGTAGGATTTTATATAGTTCCTATAGTTACATATATATAATATTAATATTTTCTATAGCTCCTTTTTCCTCTGTTTCCCTAGCATAGACCCCTCACAAAGGAAGAGTGCATTTTCACCTTTGTCTTAATTTGTGGTTGAAATATGTAATGTATTTGCTATCTCATATACTGACCTTTATTCATGCTGGAGAAGTGCACTTGGAAGGGAGAAAAGGGAGGTTTGTGAAGTTTAACAGTTTCTCTACGAGGAAACTCTATGACATTTTGTGACACCTGAGACAGCTTTGTCACCAGCGTGGTTTATTCTTAATGAATGGAGCCTCGTTGTGCCAGGGAAGTGGAAGTGTCGATTGTGGCTTTCAGCAAAAATATAATACTGTTGTATACCTTCAAACGGAGGAGTAAGACCTAGAACATGAAGAAAGAGAAACCTGGCTATTATACTGCTACAGGCAAGTGCAGAGAAAGGAGGACTGTCACTCCTGCAGTAACCCCTGCTGCTGAGGAAACATACACTGATGCTGCTGAGGAATGGGTAAAGATGAAATTTCCTAACTGAACAATCATACCTAAAATAGTATTCTGGCTTCAGGCTCTTAGAGATGGTGCTTTTAAGATGCGATGGAAAATTGATGTCCTGACCTCTTGTGGTCACTAAATATACAGTGCCAGATTTTCCAAGCATATTATTTTCAACTCACTATCTCCTTCCTAAATTGGTATTTGTTTTACTGAATAATGTTATCTCCAACAGTTCCTTCAAAATTTCACCAGGGCAGAAACTTACTCGGTGTTCCTAATTCTTTTGTAAAAGGCACAATGCGACATAGTTGGATATCTCCACCCCTGACAAATTCCTGAACGCTCTGCAATATAACCACAGACAATGAAATGGTATTAACATGTGATCTGTTGTTCTGCATAGCTGTTTTCAAGCATTCCTTGGAAGCAGGCATACCTTTTAGGGCATGGGAAATGATCCTTGAATGTAATTTGACAATCAAAGTTCAGAAGTAACAACAAGATCTTTCAGAATGAGAAGATGCAGGCTAACTGTAAGAATTTATTTTTATCATTGCCTTGAAATGTTTCAGGACATATTCAGCAAAGAAACCATCCTTGAAGAGCTGACATGAGTAGTAGGGTGAAGTATCTTTTGCATGGGTGTTGGCAGTCTAAATTATACAAGATTCAAGTTTCCAGTATATCTTATGGTTACTGTCTGTGTCTGGTGAGTTTTGCTGTAAAGAAATGATGGGTTTTGCGCCAACCATCTGGCATGACCACATGGGAAACCAGACTTTGATTCACACCTCTGCAGGCTAGAGTCAGATGCTGAGAACATTGAGGACCTGACTGCAGGGCTTAAAAAGTGTCATTCTTTTCACTCCATCTTTGCCTGGTGCTGTTGGGGAAGTACAGACACCTGCAGGTACGATGACCATTGACATTTAAGAAGAGGCTGAAAACTTTGAGGAGGAATAGCTTATATTGCTGGACGGGGGGTTAAAGACAGGCAGAGAGAGGAAAAAAAATCAGAAGTTAACATGATTGACCTACTGCCTTTTGGGTTGGCTTCTGTTTCTTTCTTTCATAAAGTAGTCCCTAGTGTTAGATATGGGGTTTTTTGTTTCTGTAAAGCTGTGGGATTTACTTCTTTGTATGGAAACGTGAGCTAGGGGAAACTGAATACTATTCATGTGGACGATTATTTGGTATTTTTTTCTTCCTGTGAGACCAAAAAGCTTGGTGTTTACTATGACCTTGATAAAATGTAGACACAACCCGAGCTTCCTTCTTCCACCTCTGGTAATGCCTCCTCTCTCAAGACCATCAGCATAATCTGACTCATACTTCCTGTGCCCTCAGATTCAGAGAGTGGATGGGAGAAATCACAAGATACCTGATTTTCGAATAAGATACTTGTCTGGATGAGAGCGCTGAATGGCTTAGCTTAACGCCACATGGGTTAAGGGGATGCTGGTAACTGAAAATCCAGTCTAGTTTTTAGGCTTCAAAGAGGGGAAATGTAAGGCAGACTGAAACTATCACACTGCTTCCAACTAGTGAACACATTTCCCGGTGTGTACTGAGCAAACCAAAGCCAATGGCATTTCACTTCTGGAAGGCCAGCTAAGAGAGACAATGACAGTAATGCAGTTTCATGGTCATAAAGGTCCATGTTGCTGCTGTGAGGTCATCACGGGATGAGGTGCAAATGCTGTAAATGAGGGAAGAAAAGGCAATTTCATACCATAATGAATTATGCACAAACAGTAAACAGATACCCTCTGAATGTTTTTGTCTGAGATGGGGAATAAAGCAAAAATAGTCTGCAAGGCAGAAGTAGAAGCCTGTCTCTCCTTTAACAATCTGTACTGAACCATGTTCAAAATGGCCACCTGGCAACAATTTTCTAGGAGGGAAAATGGTACGGAGTGCAGAGAAAAAGGGCATAGCTGTAACAGAGGAAGCAGAGTTGAGCCAGTATGTTGTTTTTGTTCAGTTCCCCTGAAGTCAATGCAGGTTGGTTTTGCCACAAGCCAATCACATGTTGGTAGTTTCTTTGAGAACTGAATGTTTTAAAAATGGCAAAGAGTTGCAAGGTGATTAATTGTGGTTACACAGCTGCAGTCAGAGGAGGACCTTAACCACCATCTTCTCCTTCCCTGTTGAAGTCTGGATGTTGGTTTTGTTCCTGGCGAACAACTGCAGCTCCTCTCCAAGGGGGCAAAGTCTGTTTTGTGGCCTGAAGAGTTAGAGGCCCACTACAACGTCCATGCTCTTCTGAGTAAGTCTCCAAATCTTTTTTGTTCTTCTCCAAACAAGAATTGAAAGGAAAAAAAAATGCCCACAGGGACAAGGAACTGTTCTACAAATTCTCTTTCCATGTGGTATCTCAAGATATCACTGGTATATTTGGCTTCTAATATCAATGAAATATTTCTTCTTCTTAGACGATAAAATGAGATATATGGACTGCTTGATACTGGTTAGAAACTCTCAGGAAGCAATGGAGGTAGGGACTATCTCATGTTATGATTTTATTAACTGCAGATTCAATGGTGAAGGTGACACGGGGTAGAGGGTGAAACATTAAAGAAGCCACTTTTGGTAGCCAGGATATTACAGTGAATTGGCATCATCATCATCATGTGACGTGATGCAGCAACAAACGAGGTGACGTTAGGGTTACAGTTCATTAATGCTTCTCATGCACTTGGTAAATCCCCACCAGCTTCTGCCGTCCCTCACACAGCAGGGAGTGACTCCTGACCAGGTCATCAGGGTGATATTTCAAGCAAGAGTGGAATAATTTTGACAATGGTTATCTCCTTTCTGATCCGTGGTCAGATATCATCCCTGTGGCAACCATTGCAATTGCCTATATGGAAAAGTAATGTTCAGAAAGTAATTTAATGTAATGGATTGTTTAGCTTTCTTTTAGTTAAATGTAGCAGCTGGAAACAAGGAGAAGACGGCTTGTATCACCAACCAGTTCTCTAATTGCAAGCATCCTCCATAGACCCTGCTTAGTATACTGTGCTTTCAGCCCAAGTTTAAAACCTGTTAATATTGTTTAAACACCCCAAAACACTATGATTTTTTCCACCTTTCATGAAATATTGTGGTGGGGTTTTTTGTTTTGTTTTGTTTTGCTATCTATCTCACTCTCTCTAAAAGACAAACTGCTGATGCGAAATCTGTGTCAAAGTAGCTCACCCAGCTCCAGAAATCATCTCTCGGAGGAGTCCAGCAGGCACACTAAGGAGGATAGTGCTGAAGTTCCTTGGGAAACTGTCCTTTTCAAATGACTAAATGAAGAGCTCCAACTGTTTATTCCCACCAAATGATTCCGGCTTTTTGAAGATGACTGAACACATTGATGGGCCTTTCAGCTGAGCCCCTTTCATGTGAGCACAAAAGACTGCTCGTAGATTGTATCAATACAATTGTGACTCAGATTGTCATTGCAGTTGTGATGATGTCAGGCACGTTTCTGCGAGTAATAGTGACTTCAAAGCAAGACCATTTAATAGCATCGTTTGCTCCATAATTTTGAAATGGAAGGCTTTGGCAAATGTATCAGCTGGAAGAACTAGGATTTTCAGTGTAAAAGGGTCAAAATTCAGCTGGATTACAAGGGCAGGATAACCAGGATGTTGAAAGTGCATATTTTCCTTATTATTTATACAGTGAGTAGCCCAGTCTGACTAGCTCAGATGCAAGCATCCGCATGGCAGATGTCTAAAGGCAGGGAACATAAATCCACCCCATCCAAGCCAGCTTCCTCCACATTTGTCTAGCTTTATTTATTTCCTTTTTACCATTCACAATCCCTTCCTTCCTCTCCATTGCAGAAGGGGTTTGTGTGTACGTGTAGAGGGAATAGCTTTTGTGAGATTTCTCTTAAAAAGTTTGATACAAGGAGATCACTGGAGGAAAGATGTATCCTCCTGGCTTGCCCGTAAAACTGGCTAATTGCCCAGTGCCCAAAGCCATGGGCAAGAGGCCCAGTAGGTCAGATTAGACCCTACCACAAGTGTGCCTATGGCCACGGAGAACATCTTGCACTCCTATTCCTCTTCGGATCCCCACAAATTTACTGCTGGTTGTGCACAAGGCTAAAGACAGGTTTGGAAGTAACATCTGTACTTCATGGGAAGCTGGGCCAAGACACCAAGAGTTTGACAAACAACCCTTTGTCTGGTGCGTAAATCTATATCTATTGCAAAGTGGGAAAAGACAATGCTGACTTGCAAATTTGTAAAGAAGACTTTTAAGATCTCTAGTGGAGTAACTTGCAAGTGCTAAATATACCCAGTGAGAAATACAACCGGATCATTTCTTTCCTCAGCCTCACTATGGCAGTTTATATTTTCCTCCTGAGAGGGGATGGGAATGCTGGCATCGGCAGGGGGGAGACTGGGAGAAACAGTGGGTTTAGTCTATTTGCTGTTAACGTCACCACGTGCCTCATCAAGGCTTTTTCCAGTTCTCTTCTCTTAATCCTCAGGGAAAAAGAGTTGAGAGAGGGTGGGAGATGTGGAAAAGGAAAAGTGAGGGCTTTCTGTGTGTGGAGAGGAGGATATTTTGACAGAATGGGTGATGGTGGCTAGGGAAAGGGGGGAACAGGCAAGTAGTAAATGAGTTTGTGTTCCTGGCTGCTGAATAGCCCCAGGAGGTTCCCAGCAAGTCTGCCACTTTTTTATTGGAGTTTTGTGCCAGAGTTATAAACCCTTTAAATGAGTCTAGATCATTAGGGAAGCTTGGCTGATCACTGATGAAAAAATATAACAATTAAAACAAAGGGATGGAAGAGGGAAGCAGGGGGAGTGGGAGCTGGGGGTGAGCAATTTTAATACTTAATAACAAATACTAATAATGGTACTGAGTTGGGGACTAATTAAAAGTTTCTAAAAAGAGAGAGGAAGAGAGTGGAATTAATCTGGAATGTTTTGTCTGGCAGCTTCCATGAGTACCTGAATAAACCACCCCGGCTAGGAGCACAGGGCAAAATGCTGGGAGTCCAGTAAAGCTCTGGAGATAGGTGGATCTAAGCCGTGGTGAAGCACAGCTCGGCAGACCGGTCTGGCTCCTCTCCACGACTGTGTGTTTTGTGGTATGCCCCATACTCTGGGACTACAAATGTTCATTCTCCCAGGAGTTTGAAGGGTGGAGAGAGGAAAATTCTCTGAAAGTGGGGCAGCTCTGGGGGAAGAGATCTGGATGCCAGTAGCATAGATCTGAACACTGTTCATGCAGCGACTCCTGCAGAGATAGTCTGGGTAGGAGTCAAGGGAAAAAGATCCATGAAGGACTAACAAGTGCAAGTGTCTTAGGGAGCCACTTGCCACAGTTTTCCAGAAGCTGGAAGAGCATTCAATGGAAGAATCACTATGTATTTGCCTTCTCCCTGTGCTGCTCTCAGCTATTGGCTGATGTCAGGACAGGATAGTAGGTTAGATGGATTTCTGTGGCTGTTCTTGTTACAACCCAGCCTTCTATCAGTGCTGTCTTCAAGTTCATCTCTTCCTCTACAGAGAGAAATGTTCCCAAAAGCAACAGTCTCACAGGTCTTCCTCCAGCTGGGTCCTGAGGGCTGGGGGTGGTGAAAGCTGAAATAACCAAAGCAGCAACTATTGCATTTCACTAACCAGTTCAGCAGCCACGTGAGGGACTGTTCAGGCTGGAGCAACCATCAGATAAGGTCATTTGTGTGCCATTTTAACTAAACTGTTGTCAGGCACCACCACTGCCATCTACCATGTTGCATCCTTCTGGATATAAAACCTGTCTGTGGGTGAATGCCAACTTCAGACACAATGCTCCTTCCAGAACCTAGCTCCTTTTACTTGCTCTTCTGTGCAGGCAACTCTTAAGTTTTAATTATGGTTGCTTTTTGCTGTTCTTTATCTTAATTAACTCTGACTTGCTGACTGTTTGAGGGGAAATTATGTCTGGGAAATGCCTTCCTGACCTGAGTTCTGAACTGTGGAAGGGGAGATATGAAAGCTATCATCACTGGATGTACCAGGCAGCTCAGTCTGTCAGGCAGCAGAAATACAACGAAATAGGGACTGGATGTGAGGTGGGACTGGGGAAAAGCTGAGCTAAAATGGGACCATCCACCTGGAATGAGCACAGAACAAGAAAGCCAAGGGACTGGGTACCTGGCAGGTGGAAGAGATTTTCCAGAAAATTCCCCTGTATTATCCTATCTGCGATCTGACTTTTTCCCTTTCTGCTGTAATGCAACACCAGGTAAATTCAGACTTATAATGCAAACACCAGCAGAGTCCCCTGAGTCCTTAGACACGCACTCTGAAAAGCCCACAGTAGTCAGACAGCTTTGCCACAGCGCTCTGCTTTGCGTTACTTTAGCCCCACGCAAGAAGAGCTAAGGTGCTTACAGTGGGCCTGTGTGGGGTTTGGTTTGAGAACTCTATCTTGGCTCCTGATAGAGCCCTGAAGCGGCCAGCAGCAAGCTTTGCTATTCTGCGCCAGGGCTCTATCTGTCTGTAAATACTTCTATTTCAGCAGCCTCTCTCCAATGTGACAGATTTGCTATGAGGAACCTGGCAGCAAGGATTTTTTCTCCTCTCTCTCTTTCTCTGACAACTGTATAAAATGTATTAGTTTTTCATGTTCTAATTTATGATATAACGAACTCCTCTGTGCCCTGGCCTCTTGCAAGGATTGAAAGTGAAGTGTTCCACTTGCCTGCTTTGGTGAAACCCTACCAAACTGTTGGTGAGAAGGAGGGGTTGGAGAGAGGGATGGGGCAAGGGGTGGAATTGGAGGGAGGAAAGGGGACGTAGGGGAAGCAAGGCAGCTCGGGCAGAAAGGGCAAGGGGGAGGTAAAGAAAATTTCTGTCATTTGGTTTCTCATTTCACTGAGTATCATGTGCTTCCCAGTGGGATTTACACAGCTCTGCTTCTGGTGCTGGCAGAGCTTCTCCAATTGACTGAGCAGTGTCCACATTTAGATCGTTGATGGAAAAATAGGTTAAATTGCAAGAAGTGAGTGGGTCTGGACATCCTCATTCAGGATGAAAGGATGGGAATGCAGGATTAGGATATGGAGAGAAAGACGGATTAGGTTTCAGCTGCAGTGAAGGATTTATTTATCAACATCACTTTAAAAAAGAAAAGAAAAACCCAGTATAGTCCAGAGGACCAGTGTCCATCCTGTATCAATGTTTGGGCACACACCTGGCAACACTGAGTGCTCCTTGTACAACTGCAATGCAGAAACCAAAGCTCCCATTCAGACCCGCTCATTCTGTACCCACACGCCTGCTTTTCTTCCCAACCTTTTCCTTCTGTTTTGTATGTAACTCTATCTGAAGGGACCTTCTGACAAAGTAGGGACCTTACCTTTATTCATCAGACTGCCAAGAAATTAAAAAACTACATTTGTCCAGATGATAAAATGGGCACTGCTGGGTTGCTTTGTTTAGTTTTCTTTGCTCTGAATAAATGCTTGTCCCATATGTAATTTTTTTCCAGGTAAACAGATTTGATTCTGGTATTTTATTATTACTGCTGAGGAGAGAGGGTTACGTTTTCATAGGTGATGTATATGCATCCATGGTGTGCAGGTAGCTTTACACCACTGAAGGCTGCTGTGTGGTGGGCATCCAATGTCTTCATAAGCCTGAGAAATCCCATAAAAAATTGAGAGAAAATGAAGTCTTTCCAGGGAAAAAAAAAAATCAAAGCAACCAAAATGGAAGAAAAAAATTACTGAAGTAGGCTGACAATCAAAGTGAAGAATGATGGTCTGCAATGGCCCAGTCCTCAGCTTGGTCCGTTTCCACATCTGTTCAAATTAAAGGATTAGAATAACCCAAATCCCCAGATTAACAGTTTCGAGTCTTAAAGCTAGGTCTCAGACTTTCTGAGTTCTTGAAACATATTATTGATCTTTGCTTATGTCAGTTCCTTATTCATTGAAATATTTGTGGTCCTTCAGCACCCAGTTGGGGTCCAAAGCTGAGTGCACCTTTCCACTTACTGGTTTTTTACCTCAAGGCAAACCATTAGGTGTATAAGCCAGTGCCTGGAATTACAGGAACAGTGTATGTTAGCATCTCTGTTAGCAATGAAATTCATAGGCTTCTTGAAATCCCAGCTTGTGTTAGTAGCCTGTCCCATGCAAAACCCAAGCATGTTACCTTGGTGTAGGAACAGACTGCAAATATCAGGACAGTCAAAGCTGCAGTCCTCATCTGCAAGGATAACCATAACCCTGCTCACCCTCCTTCCCCAGAGGACATAGCATTTTCTAATGTTGCACAGGTACTTAAAAGAATGCCCTGCTCTTTTTTTGTTAATCAAGTGATCAATGTGGCTGAGTTATCATCATCAGCCCATCTGCAGAGAGGGGCCCATTCATCAGTCCTATGGGACAGGTTTGCTGTGGGATTAACTCAGGTGAAGGACATAGAAAAGGTGTCTGTAATGCTATGGGATGGATTTCCTCAGGCAAGTGACAGGGGTTCGTATGTTTAGGGTCCTATTGGTGGATTTGCTGTAGGATCTGCCAGAAGATGAAGTGGAACCTTTCAGAATATTTCTTACAACAAGCTACACTCTTTGTACCCACAGACTCAGGTACAACAATTTTGTTGTAGGATTTTCTTGGGTAGGACAAAGGTGTATGTAAAATTAAAAATAAAAACTGAAGGGCAATTAATGCTGTAGGATTTTTCCAGGAGAGAAACAAATTCTCGAAGGACAACCCCAGTAAGTGCGTTATGCATTATCCAGCACATGTTGTCAAACCAAGATGACTTGTTGCTTATGGAGTTTCTTGTGATCATCAAACCAGCTGAAAGTCTGGCTTGAGTAATTAAAATGCTAATTGGAAATTCACCATTCATCAGAGGAAATAGCAATGAGTTTCTTTCATTCTTTTTTTTTTTCCTTTTTTTTTTCCCTCCAGCATTTTCTCTCTAGTGGTGGCAGATGTTGGGGTTGTGAATTCATTGTCTGCCAGAGACACAGCAAAATCCTCTTTTCAAACTAGTTTTCTGTATTTTTGTTGATTGTCTGCTTAAATTAACCTTCTCTAATGAGATGAAGATACGCAGGGTATGCCTGTAATTTACGGGCTGTGAAATTAGTTAGTACAGATATAATACATCCTGGTGGGTGACAGGGATTAGAGAGCTCTGAGAGTACCCAGGTAAAGGAAAAGATGGCATGGATCTTTAATGCGTGGTTCTTAATGGTGTGGAGGATAATCTTATGTGGCTATATGCATACACACACACTCACTCACAGGCTTTGCTCAGAACCATTAGAGACAACTGGCTGGAGCTTAACATGTCCTCTGAGTGCTGCCACATCACCCAATATATATCAGCCTTCGCTGTAGAGAGAAGAGAAGCATCGCAGATTTGGCTGGTGCGTATGCCTCTGTGTGTCCGTGCTGAACACCCGCGCAGTGTAAATGCGGTACAGGGCACCTGCACCCAGAGGATGAAGCTGACTGGCTACCAAGCCACCTTCCAAATAAAAGCAAAATATCTTTGGGATGAAGAATTCAAGGAGACATATCGGCTCCTCAGATAGCAGCCTCTTTGATGCCATCCTCACTCAGTGTTACTGGGGAAACAAGTCTGTATTTCTCTGACAAGAAGTGGTTTTCCAGGCAGGTTTCTCCTTCTGCATGCTGAATTTGGCTGTGTGCGTGCCCATCGCTGTCCTCTGCTGGAGAAATGAGACTCAGACAAGTTTCACTGATGGCCGTAAAGCTTTGCAGGCTTCTGAAAGGTGTTCAGAAAGGTTTGCCTGAAATTTCTCTGTTGACTGATAAAAGAGCACGTGGGTCAAATCCACAAGGAAAAGTGGATGACTTCTAATGAAAGGATTTAAGCTTCTGGTTTGGATAGATCCTTCTCTCCACCCCCTGCTCCCCTACATCTCTAAGACTCGCACTTCAAATATTTGGATCCAAACGTCAGATTTCAGTTCCCTCACTTGATAAGAAGGTGGTGTTTGAGTTCTCTCTCACTCGGGCACAGATCAATGTGAAAAAAAACAAAACATCCTTTCGAGATGCCTCGCAAAGACTTCCCCTAGCACAAAATGACACAGTCCGGGGGGACCATGGAGTGTCCACATCGAAGTGCTTTCTTGCTTGGTTTGTAAACTGGGGAAAGGGAGATCAGATAATTGCATGGCTGCCAGCTTCCAATATTTTAGGGCTAATTTATGGTACTTGGTGTTTGAAACACTCTCAGGCCTCAAGACATTAGCACACACCTCCGCTTGCATAAAAAACAAGAAAAAAACCTTTGTTTTCATGCTGAGCAGATAATCTGGATATTGTGTGTCAGATTCAATTTGAAAGCCATAACAGAGAGACAAATAAAACCCTCCCTTCCTGCTACCCCTGATGATTTTTTTCCTGTGTTTAGGATATTGCGATAATGGATTTGCACCTGTAGGACCCACTGGGGTTGAGAGCCCCTAACTTTGTGTATGTGCCAAACGTTGCAGTTATAATGATGCAAGTCTCAAAGAAAATGAGGTGTGCTAAAGTTCTTCCTAACAATATCCGTTGCTTTAATAGAAGATATTATCACTGTTTGTGAATCTTGTCTCATGTTGGGCCTCGAATCAGAAGTATTTACAGCCCTGTACTTTGAAAAAGTAGAAGGGCACCACTATTTGTTTGAGGGTTTTGTGTATTTTTTGAACATAGTTATTACAAAGAAAAAAATCCATTTACTTGGGTTCATGTTCAGATGGGTCCTGGATCAAAAGGCTAAAGTTATATCGTGAAATTTGGGAAGATTTGTATCATTCATATCTATGTCTGTATTTATTAGCTCAAGTGAAACAGAACACATTAGAAAGTAAAGAAAGAAATGTACAAACAAAACTGAAGCCAGACCCTCAAGTCCACTGCTGGATCTGGAATGACTGCAGATCTGGGTACAAACTTCTAATCCACTTTCTCATTCCCCCTAATGGTCATTTTTGTTGGGTGCTTATCTAACATATGCCAGTTATTTGCTTTTTTACAAACACAGTCCTTGCACAGAGGTAAACAAGACAAACGAAACACGAAGCAAAGGAAGGCTTTGCATCACAATTTCTCTGGCAGTGAAGGCAGCATAAGAGGATCCTGCCCTTCTCTGGCCTGTTCCTTTTTTCCCTGCTGCAACCTGCTCTCCTGCCAGATATGTCAGTGCAACTCTATGTAGGAGCTCAAGTGGATCAGTTTTAAAAGATTTATTCTTAAATGCCGTCCAGTGTCAGTACAGCCCTCAGGCAGTTGCGTCCATGTATGTGGAGCAGTAAATTGAGTTGCAATGTGGGAAAGCGCAACCAGGGTGGGAAACTATGCTAAATTGGTTTTGCCCGTGAGAAATTAGGATGTGGTAGTGTGTGCTGAGCTGGTGCTGTGTTTATCTGCACTCCGCTAGGCCTGGTCACACCAGGGAGGTTTTGTTAGATAAGGGTTTTCAGCTGTTGAAAAGATGGGTGGGATAATGAGGGTGGGAGGCCGTGAGAATAAAAACATTGCTGGAAGTGTAGGAGATGGTAGGTGAATGTTGGGACAATGATTTGAGAAGGAAAGAGGTGGCTTTAGGAGTAACCACAGGGATGCTCAGTACAGGTGGGTAAGCATGGGACTGGGTTTGGGGTGCGGGTCCTTTCTGGATGTGGTCTGTTACACCAGCCTGCTATGGGATCTTGGGGTCAACGTGCATCTTCTCTATCAAGAGCTGGAGATGTGAAAGGAGAGGGGGATCTCTAAGAGCAGACTTGTAGCACAAAGGGGCAGCCTGAGGGTTGTGTGGTGGAGCAAGAATGACTCCTCTTTGCAGGCTGAAGGGAGGAATGAGTTCCTGGTGCTTCTTGTAGTACTTGAAAGTGCTGAAAGGATGACGAAGACCACAGGGGAGCAACTGTGCCAGCTGCAGCTGTCCATGCCCCAGGAGCAGCCTCTTTTTCTGACCCTGTCATTCCTAAGTTTCACAGGCTAGAGACCATGATTAGAGAAGTCAGTTGGGAGCAGGTTTCTTTTATCCGTGTGAGCTGAGAACTGGAGGGAATCTGTGAGAGAGACAAGTAGCCTAAGCAAGCGAAATGGGCTGCCAAGCAGTTCCTGCCATGTGTGAAAGAAGTCCCTTCTTGCCTTCACATTGCAGGGCTTGTGTCACCATTTCCTCCTGCTTTGCAAATTGCCAGCAATCCTCTTTCTTTTCTGCTGCCAGCCCAGACACAGCTCGTCTGGGACCAGGCTTCCTGCTAACTCCTGTTCCTCTGGAAGAAACCAGTTCCCTCTCCCTATTCCTCTCAGCTGATGACGATGCTGCTTTTCCTGCACGTGGCATTACTCGAGTGCCACTATTCATTTTTTCAGGAATCTCCCCCAAAAGTTATGACTGAAGTTGTTTTGGTAATTGCAAGATGACCGCATATAACCCACATCCATGAAGCACCCAGACAATGGCATTCAGCCTTCCCACCTCTGTTTTGTGGTTTTTTTTCTGTCTTGCTCAGCTCCGATTATTGCTAGTCATAAGCAGGTTCGAGAGAGGTTGCCACCAGTGTAGTCAATTAATTCTATTTGCCACTGTGACTTTTGGGACCTAGCTTATGAGGAATGGGGTTTGCCAAGTTGTACATCATCCTCTCTGTATTTCTAATAAAGGAGAATGTGGTCTGGAAGGGATACAGGTTCGTTTCTTCAGCATCATGAATAACATACAGGAATTCCACTTTTTTTCAGCTATGATTTCATCTTTTCTTTCTCTTCTTATCTTTTTTCTTTTTAATCAATACAGGAGCTAATGCAGTTGCTTATCCTTTTTTCTGAGGTAGTAGAGAAAAGCCTTAATTTTCATTTAAAGCCTTTCCCCATGCCAAAAATCTTAAAGGAAGAGGCAGAGGACTGATGCTACTACTAAATAATCATATTCCTCAGCTGGTGTAAACTAGCTTAGTTCTGACAATGTCAGAGTAATTGGCATGAGATGTGAATCAGGTTGCATTCAGCCTGAGAATGATATCAGTGAAAATGTTCTAGTAGGAGGTGAACATCAAAGAGGAAAAAGGAAATCAGAGGAAGGTGCAAAATAGAGTTACTTTACCCGTAACATCAGTGTTCATGTCCTGCAAAATTACTACAAGAAACAGTGTGATACAGAGCTGCATAAAACAGGTCTTCTTGTCCCAGGGAAAATATCTAGATGAAAACAGAAAAGTCTTAAATTTTTGCAAAGCTACATTCTGATTAGAGCAGTAGAATAATTTCTGTGTCGTTTTCTTGTGTCGTGTTTTTTCTGGTCATGTTGGTATTTTAGCTTAATTTTAATTAGCTGCAATGCTAGAAGAAAACACATTTCAATCCAGGTAAAAAAGTGAACTAAAGGAAAACTTAGAAAATTACTGTAACTTCTCTTCAAAAAGAAAAAAAAAGAGAGGATTTATTAAAACTGACCCTTTCCTGCAAACAGTTGTGATTTCAAAGAAATGGCCTTTCCAAAGAATAATGGGCTTATTGAAAAGTACCCAGGCAGCTCTTCTGCTGTCACTGAGCCATGTTGTCAGTGCACCTCTGTTTTCAAGGCCGTACACCTTTTCTGAAGAGCTCTGCTGTCTGTAGAGACAAGTACCCTCTCCGGGCTCAGTCCAACACCAACCTTGAGAGTCAATGCACGCATTGTGTGGATCCCCTTTCACAAAGATCTGCCTCTATTCTTGCCTTGTTCTTTCATTCTCCTAGTGCAATGTAAAGGTCACTCTTCATGAAAGTAGATATCTGCTCTTTGTGTTCGGGGGGGGAAAAAGTGTAACCCTTGCATATTACAGAGGGGTTAGGAGGCATTAATGGACTCTCTCTGTAAAGTTTTCTGAGCATGAATTCCTCCTTTTTTACTGTCAAAACATGGTCAGAAATGTTCACACCTCCCTGCAGGTGGGGATGGTACAGAGGGGTTATTTTCTGGGAATGGTTGTGTTGCTCTTACATCGTCACTGTGCTTGAGGCTGGGGTTTCTGCTGTAAAGCTACAGCATCTACTAATGTACTTTCTGCTTGCACTGAAGAGTTTATAGAAGATGCTTTCCTTGGTCTCACACTGCATTCCCTCTTGAGCCCACTGAGTTCAGGTTGTATTACATGGCTATTGTAAATTGGATAACAGCTGATCAATAGACACTTGTCCTGAAGATGAATGACCCTGTATCAGACACAGGGCCTCTTCGGAGACAAAGTTAAAAAGCTGAATTTGGGGCATAAAATGAAGTAACATAAATAGGGATGGCCATTTTGAGTTGGCAGTTTATGGTGGTGGCAGTTGCTGTTGTGTCCTGCTTTGTGGACAGGCTGTAGGGCAGCTCACACTGACCGCAGATTGGCAGAGACAGCAGGTATGGGAGGAAGGGGCAAAGTGCCTGCAGGACATGATTATTTGGATGGAGAAAATGCAAAGCCACACGACTGGCGCTTGGGACTTGGGTCTACCTTACCTTAGTGAGTACACACCGGGTGGGGATCTCCCTGCACAAATTGAGCTGAGAGCAGTAGTACCAATCATCTTTGATAGTGGGGAATAAACATTTGAAATCCAATCCCCAAGCACAAAGCTCTACCATTTAAACAGCAGGACTTACCCTGTTAGTTAACAGTTGCAGCAGGATCTTAATTGCTATGTGGGTCAGCCACTTCAGAGGAATATTTTCAAGAACTTCCATGTCAATGCAGGAAATTATGAATACAGTAGACTAAGTTTCCACCCAGGCCGATGAGTCTTGAGTTTAAATAATAACATTTCATCTTATTTAATGAACTGTCAGCCATCTCCTGAGCAAGACACTTTAATGAGTGGAGAATCATGTCCAATGCTTATTTATCTAAGTCAGGAGCATAGATCTGATAACGATCTCTTTTCATCTGTGTGTCTGATTCGTGTATCTGTCAGGCCACTTCCTGATCCGTACAAAGGTAATTTGCATAAGAAAGGAGGAACACGCTCAATGGTCACTGAATTCTTCACAGCTGAGGGAGCTTCAACTTCTTACCAAAGTAGACAATGTCATCTCAGAGTGTGCTTAAAGGAAGAAGAAAGTGGAAAAGCTGAAAGGGAAAGAAAGAAAGGCGAGAGCAGGGGCAGTGCTCCAACTCAAATTACTTGGGAAGCACTCATATGGACTGCACAATGCTAATGTTTCAGCCTGGAGTAACTATCAAAAATTAGTTCATCAATTATTGAGGTCTCCGTGCTGGCTAACAAACAGGAAGTGAAAATTCTGTGAGAAAAGAGGGTTTTTGTAACTGACATACCTGAAATCCAGTGGGCAAATCACATAATGTAGAAAAAACTATAGGTAAAAGTGGGTCAGGTGGAACTGAAAAGATAAAGGCTTCAGTGTAACTGACAACACAGAAACCAGGCTTCTTCAAGGGGAAATATTCAAGCTGTCTAACTTCAGATACTAATAAAAGGTCTAGTTAAAGCAATTAGTCTCCCCTGGAACCATGCATAGGCAGTGGCAAGTCAATGTTTCTCTCCATTGCCTACAAAGGGAGCCAGGACAGACTAGCTTTTAACTGAGGGAGCAAATTAGTGCATATGTTTTGGTGGAGGAATATCACTACCACCTCAGATAGTAACAGCCCAGATGAAGCTTGGCAGTGATTTTCAGGAAACCTCAGTTATGGTCTGGAGAGCAAAAAGGGTTTCTCCATCAGCACTGTTCACATGCAGACTGAACTGTATTAGTACGTAGGGGAGAGGCACAAGAGGTCTTCCTCTGTAAAGCCTATCTCCTGAAACCTCTATGAAAATGTTAGAACAACTTTTAAAAATGCAATTTTCCAACAGCTTCTGTCATGTGTGACACTTCTTGTAACCCTTCTGCAAAAGGAACTATTATGTGGAATAAAGATAAATTACTCACTAGACTGGAAGCTGATAGTTGCTTAAATAGTGTTCGTTGAGTCATAGAAAAAGGAATTTGCAGGGACCTTGAGAGGCTACCTAGTCTTCGTCTGTGCCCCCAGGCAGGACCTACTTTACTTGTCATTCCCAAGGCAGTGACATCTTCCCTCTGCCTTCTGCTCTGTGGTCAACCCACTTCTCTCAGCCTTAACTGACTTCTAGACTCCGACACAACCAGTAAACTCTCCTCCATCCATCCATGAATCTCTTCTCTTGGATGTTTACCAGACCTGACTGGGCAAAACAGCAGGTCTGAATTCAGCAGCCCCATTTGAATTCAATATTCATTTTGCTCTGAGCAGGAGGATCGATTGAATGAGATCCTAAGGTCCCTTTTGACCTGGATGATTCTTTGCACCAATTTTTGTAAGGTGTTACCCAAAAGCATTACTATGAGTTCAGTGGACAAGTAATGATCATTGTCATGGAAATGAGCTATGCCAGTTTCATATCTGCTTTTCTTTTCTTGCTTTCTTCCAAAGGTGTGAAATTATTGCCTCAAATTCAATTTTTCCTCCATTCTACTTCCAAAATCCCTTTACTAAGGAATTGCTTCTTTATCACCCGACTTTTTTTTTCTTCTTTTTGGTTAATGTGTTTTAAGAATTTTCTGGACACTTTTCTCCATTTTTTACTTACCAGATGTTTGCATATTTGAGAAAGATTCAATATGGGCAGAGGATCATAACTGGTAATAAGTACATTTGCTGTCTCAAAAGCATTAATTTTCAGAAGTTGAGAAAGATTACAAGCAAAATTGATTAGAAGAGAAACTGCAGGATGATAAAATGCTGACTGCAAATTGGGGATTCTGTAAGAGGAGTTTATTAGATAGCCAAAACACCACACTTCCATATGACATAAGAAGACAACTTTGGCTGGAATCCAAGCCTTGATCTGTTAGAACGGAAGAGAGCAATGGGAAATCTATATCCATACATAAGAACTGTGTATGAAAATTCGTGATGGGAAACGGAAAACTTGCACCAAGACTCTTTGAAGAATTACCTGAACTTCCTTTTGGTCTGTTGACTTTAGTTTCTTACAGCATGGTAAGTAGTTGTGTGAGTATTTTATAATATTATTTTTTAAAAAGGCTAGAAGATTGCTGCTATGTAATAGGTATCATGCTATCAGCCTTAGGCAAAATAATGGGATCACATAAGCGGATGCAAATCAATAAAGAATCAAAGGGTAGAAAAAAATCAAGATGCGTCAACATGATTTTGTAGAAAAAGATCTTTTCAAACAGAATTAGTTTTATTCTTTGAGACTGCAGTTTCGTTTGATGAAAGTGTAGATGAACATGATGGATTGACTTTTGTTTAAGTAATTCCCAGCCCCCTGGCACCTTCTGGTGCTAACTTCATTATAGAATAAGAGCACTTACAGGTCTGAAAGTGTATAACTCCTGGTCTTAAAGACATTAGCTAACCTGGAAGAAGAAACAAACAAACAAACAAAAAAACCCCAACAAGAATATTTCTAAGGGTTTACACAGAGATCAGTACCAGAACTGCTCTTTTGCAATATTTTTTCATTAATTAATTTCTAAAGTATTATAAAACCACCAACTGGGGAAGGAAAGGTGAGTTGAAAACTATTGGAGTTCTTTATAGGGACCTGCATGTGGAGGATGTACTAGATATTGAAAGGCTCTTCAGTCTGGAAAAGGCATAAGGAGAATCAGTGGCTGGAAGCCGAAGGTAACAAATTCAATTTAAAAACTAGGAGATTTCCTTTTTTTAGTTCCTTATTCTTTGATTTGCTTATTTAAATAGTGAGGGTGATTAGAGCAAACTGTTATGGGAAGATGTAGGATCTTGATCACATTGTGGGGGGGGAGGAGGGGGGAGAGTTTGCAAAGGCCAAAAGTTAATCACCAGAGCCTCCTCTGCTAGTCAATGAAGGAAAACAGACTCCTCCAGCTCACGTAAGCCAAATTCCTGCTTTCAGTAGTCATGGAGAGATCTTTGTTCCTCTCCACTGAGTGTAAGGGGAGCTTCACTCGGCTGAGTGTTAGCTGGGGGCTACCATCCACCCCCTTTCTCCTGAGGCTCTCAGGTGATGGTAGTACAGCGTCAGGAGAAGGTGGTCCCCCCTGTTGGGGTTTTCTTGGTTAGTGAATAACATCCCAGGGAATGGGCTTGTCAATAGAGGTACTCACAGGGGATCTGCTGGAAATGGAAGAGAGAAATAGCAGGAGAGAGAAAGAAGTAACAGGATGAAGAGAGAGAAAACAGACAGCTGCTAAAAACTCAAAAGGCCAGAAATAAATCTGACCTCCCTTGAGACCAGTCCAAAGCTTGATTTGTGTATTCTGTGCGATGACCAGGACAGGCTTGGAAGGGTCACTTCGTCCTTAGTATCTGGGCCCAAGACAGCACCATTTGGGTACAGATTAAATTAAAAAAAAAGAAACAGAGAGAAGGAAGCTTCTCTTTCCTCTTGGACCTAAAAAGTTTGCATCCAGCACACTGCAGAGTTGGAAAAATTGTGTCCATCCTGTGCCTGCTGCCTCTTTGGGGCAAATGCTAATGACTGGCTGATGGGAATGCGCCTGTCTCCTCGTTCTCTGGCTGCACTCGCTGCCTTCCCCACTGAATGGCATTAATCATGTCAGCTCCCCTTTCTACAAGAGTGTCTGGTTTAATGGGAAACTTCGGCCAGCATCAATATCCTGAGGGGAGGAGGAAATGAGGAGAAGAGGAAAGCGTGTAGCAGGGAGGTAGCTAATGGTGAAAGCAGTCACTGTCTGTTCCAGAGTGGGGATTTGAGAGGGACAAGTCAGGGAGTAGAGACTGGGTTTACTTTGAAAGTCCAGGGGCAATAGGGATGTCAGCTGGATCTGCAGTGCTGGAGCTGGGAGGGTCTCTGAGAAGCAGAGAGGATGGAGGATGGTGTGGCATGGCTGAGATCCAGAGGTACTTGCCAGGGAAGGTGGAGGGAAAGCTGGAGCACAGATGAAGCATTTGAGCCTGAAGTGTGGGCTGGAAAGAGACTGGGAAAGAGACAAATAGAATGAAAGCTGCTATGGGGGTGCAATGCTCCTGGAAGGGGGTCAAGTCAGCGGTATGCAGGAGAGGGAACCAGCTAGAGCAGACCTGAAGGAATGACTCTTCTCAGAGGCAGCTGCTGGTGGTCATCGTGGCATTCCCTTCATGTGTTTTCTAGAATTCCCCAAGCTTTTCTATGCTTTGTGGCAAAGGGCCATTCCTGCCTAGAGCTGCAGGGCTGCACCATCCACTGTTCCCATCCTTCCTCTGAGGGGTGTTGGGGTGCCATCGAACTGCGGGATCTTTGTGGCCTGGAATTACCTGCCAGCAAGCAGATGGAGGAGGGATGTGCATGTGTGTTACTATGCCCACGGGTGTGCAGGTTGCTCTAGGAGTGCGAGGGAGGGTGGTTTATCCCAGGGTTCACCATCAACTTGGCCTGCTTCTTCTCACACTTCCTTCCCCCTTCCTGCTCCTCTTTTTGCCTCCTGTCTGTTTTCCTGTCTGTTCCCATGCTTCTTTGACAGCTTGTTATTAGAAACACTGCTGCATATTAGCGGAAATCAAGTTAAACACTGCCTTGTAAACCACTATGTGACTGACAGGCTTCTCAATGTACCTGAGCAGATGACATCCATCCTTTCACCCTGACCATCATATTCTACCTCGTATTTGAGCTTCTCAGCATCCCCCTGCCCCCCATTTCCCAGCTAAGATTAACAACACATTTACTGCCCAATATACACAGAGAATGAGCTCCCTGGACACTACTCCCTCAAATGTTTGCTCTGCAAACAGAAGCCCATGATGATGGGGGGTACTGTGAAGAAGATGATGATCTTAGCCCATGAAAATACTCTCCTTTTGAGAAATCCAGCCTCAAAGACCTGGCAGTCTGTCACGCAGTAGAATGAAACAAGGGTGACAAAACATAGATAGCATAGGCAGTATGGGAAAACCCTCTGTGTATGTGATGAACTGAACCTGTGGAATTTATTGTCACAGGCTATTACTGAAATGAATAATTTAGGAGGAATCAAAGAGTTTGCAACCTCATTGAGATCTATGTCCAGATAAAACATGATACAGGTTGAAATTTATAATGACTAAATCTCTACAACATAACCTAATTATCAGACAGGGTTAGGCAAAAATGACCTCCCATGGGAAGAAATGCACAATTAAATGTGTTAGATCTGAGCTGATGAGCAGGTATGTTAAACCTTCTTCTGAATCACCTAGTAGTGAATTTTTTATCAGAATTACAGTAGCAGATCAGACAACCCTTTTGCTTCACTTCTTGCCATTATCCTGTGATCTTTGAGAGAAAATATTTTATTCCCTTTCACATGGACATTTTTGCAAACAATATCTTGGAGGTCTCAGAAATCTGATTTCACACTCGCCTGAAAATATAGCCTCAAAGAGGCTCTCTGTCTAGCAGTTTCTAGGTAGCCGATCAACATGATATAACTTTGCTTGGTAGAATCTTGAGTTCCAAGGAATTTATTTTCCCAGTATGAATTTCATGGGCACCATTTGTTGCACTTCGGCATACATAGAGCTCCACTGGAGGTGGAAAAAAATCCTATTGACTTCAGATAGATCTGCCTCTTTTTTCTTCTCCTCTTCTAAAGTTCTCACCCAAACTGGTTTGGAAACAAGAATTCTCTCAAATCCGTCTGAGACATAGTGATGTTCCATGCATGGTTAAAGGATGAATAACGCACTGGAAGTGCGAGTGGAAGACATAGCTCTCATACCATCCCAGTGTAAGCAGGTTGGCACCAGAACCACAGTCAGATTATGCAACTGTGACACAGGTCTTGTATCTGGTGACCCAGCCTCTGGTTGATGAATAGTATTTGTTCCCTGTCTGCATGTTTTCTTTGTTGTGAGACTATTACGCTCACCTCTACTGCAATGGAGATGTTTGGTGTAAAGAAGTCTCCCTGATCTTCCTTTCTCTGTCACCCATCCCTACAAACACTAAGTCCTTGCTAATGCTGATGTTTTTGCTAAAAGAGTGGTTCTCAGCCTGCTTCCTGCCTCCGAGTCGTGACATGTGCCAAATGAGCATGACAACACAGAAAGTTATCCTGTCATGCAGCCTTATAACAACCATGAGTGTCGTGACCCCAAGTTTGGAAGTCACTTGTCTAAGGTATCAATCAAATACATAGCACATGTACGAGTCATCCCCCTCTCCCTGAGGGCTAGAGATTTATCCCATACTGCCTGCATATCATTGTAGAGTCTGTCATTGTTTTGCTGTTCATATTATGCTACTCTCACAGAAGCCACAGCCAGAAGACACCAAAAATGCCCTCCCCATTAAGAAAAGACCTTATTTTCCCAGGCATGTTTTCCATGCCAGTGGGCTCAGTGCATTAGCATTACTTTCCTCTTCTGCGTCTGTGTATGATTACGACTGAAGCAAAGATCCGCACCGGAATGACAATGTGTCGACTAGAGCAGCAGGGAAACGTGCTCCGTAGGAGATATCGCCCATGTTTGCAGTCAGTGTCAGAACCAGAGGGCCTCGGGCTGACCCTCTGCCTGCTCGCTTGTGCTCAGAGCATTTTCATAAATGCTGCTGATTGCAGACTGTGGCTGTTCTCTCCAGCAGCAGAGGGCCCAGGTGTTGTTTTATTTTTAGGTGTATTCTGGAGTCCGCTGCAGGCTGTGAACTGGCATCAGCAGAAGGACTGAAAAGCAATGAAGTGCTGCTCTTCACTTATAGATGTCATTTTCCTCCGCATAACCTCCCTTCCAAGGATTCTGGCCTGCGAGGTGCTGGCTGGTCGCTACCCGCAGTACTGCAGCCATGATGTGTGCTAGGAAGAGGGGAGCATTCAGCCACCCATACAGCATCACTCATCTGCCCCTTTCACCAGAGACCCACATTGCTTTGATGGGTGGCCACAGGAAAACGGGGATCACCACAGTCACTTTCCATACTTTCTTCCCGAATTATTTCTTCCTAAAGATCTCTTCCTCACCTCCAGTGCTTGGGCCTGTATGGATGTAGTGCAAGGGGGTAGGATTCAAGAAAAGGGATGCAGAAGCTGTGAGCAAGGGACAGAGTGTCCTTAGGTGAGGCTGGCTCCCTTCCAGTAGCCCAGTCCCACTGTCTTCCTCCCACTCCGATCCCTCAGGTGCTCATTCAACAGATCTAAGAGCAGACATGTCTGAGACATGGGGTCCCCAAGCAGGGGGGAGGCAAGAGAGAAGCACTACAAATAAGAGGTGCAGAGCCAGCCTTGAGTCTCCCCTCTCAAATAAACAAGGCTTCACCATCTGCCCCTGAATTAGAGAGGTCAGCGGAGCAAAGCTAAACCTGTCAGGATTGCTAGAAGTAATGCGCAGCTTCGGGAGTCACGGCGTGGATGTGACTCCTTTCAGAGTTAATTTCCCAACAGAGCCAGCTTTAGGTGTGAGCAAAGCAGGTACAGCCTGTGACAGCAGGCTGCTCGCAGCAATAAAATGCCTACGGCCCTGCTGAGTACCTAGCCTGGGGCAGAGCCAGGGCAGGCCAGGCTGGCTGCTGCTGGGCTGTGGGCATGAGAGACTGCAACAGCCGCATAAAGAAAAAGGCTGAGTCCTTACATGCAGTGCTCCTCACTCCCACCTTTCCCTGCTCATCTGTGCAGCAAAAATCCTCTGTCTGGCCTTTTCTAATTCTGATCTCAGGTGTGCTTACCGAGTCCCAGAAAACTTTTTGGCACTGGCTTTACTCCTAATATATTCTGCCAGATCTGCATCAGTGCTAGTAGGATTTTTAAGTCTAATTATCAGAGGTGCATGTAGGTATGCTTCGTGTCTCCAGAATGGTGTTAATATTAGCTCTGAGTGATGAGAAACAACACAAAATACTGCTGCTAGCTATAAGAAACAGTAGGGGAAAGATCAGATTCCAAATTGTGTATAGCCTCAGAAATCATCACGAGACAGTCCTGGGAAACAGCATTCTCAAAGCATTTTACATTGGAGGTCAGTGGTATTCTCCTTATTGCCGGTAGGGAAACTGAAGCACAAAGAGCCAAGAGCAGCCTGCCAAAGCTGGCTCAGCCTCCCATAGGAAAGCTGAGCACCAGAGTGCTGTCTCCTGAAGCCTCATGTGCCGAGCTGCTGACCAGGCTGCTGCTGCCATTCTCTCTTGACAATCAGAACTTGTAACTTATTCTTTCTGCTGGCTGGGCAGTGAGTCGGAGGATCACCGGGATAACAAGCTGTTGTAAACACTTAAGCTGATGGTTCTGAAGTAGAGAGAAGCATGCTGAGACATAAATGAGTACGGGGTTTTATTGAGTACACAGTCACTTGTTTTCTGAAAGCTGGGATATATGCGCTTGTCTGTGGTCCATCATACAGAGTATCTGAATGAATGGTCCTTAACACCTCCTTTCAGTCACTTTTGGTTGCCTGCCACTAGGAGAGCTTTTCCCACATCTGCTACGTGAAAGAACTTCCATTTCTACAACTGTTATGTCTGGGAATTTTTTAGGTAAAGGTCCACAGTATCTTATCTGATCTATGTCAGCCAAGGAGGCTTCTTTTCAGCAAGTAATTACAAAGGTAACTTTGCAGGACCCCAGATGAATGCCATGGCACTCGTCTGGGTGTTCAAAGGGAGGAAACTTTGTTTTCCCCAGGCTGCCCTGCTCCCTGGATCAAAGCATGTTTCCATCTCCTTTTACAGGGATTAATTTCTCTCTACTGCTCCCTAGTACCTGATCACTTCAGACCGGGAGAGGTTCAGAGGAGTCTTTCGGATGAAAAGTGGGGATGTCTATGTAGATAGGATGTCTTCAGACAGCGGAGGTTGTGTGACTGTCGGCAGTGCTGCAGCTGTGTTAGACCTTTACAAGAGCGAATACCATGCAAAGGACGAGATAAAGGAATGAGTAAAGATATTGGGGAGCAAGGTAGGGAAAAGGATGGGTTTAGGGCTGTGAAGAGGGGACTGAGACATCTTTCTGCAGTACTGTCTTGCTGGATCCTGTCACATTCACCTCTTCTCTATAACCTTCTTAACAGCATTATTTTAAAATTTAGAGCTCTATCACTCTTGGCATTATTTTTAATGACCAAGTGGATCAACTTTCATGATAGTGATGATTTTTATGTCTCAATCCACCTCCAAGGTCAATTTACTTTTAACATTTTCCAAACAAATCACTGTGATTGTTTAACAACTTGTTCTAGTAAAGTCACTTTTGTGAAGAGTTTCAAAAATTTGGCATATCTTCAGAAATCACATTTTCTTTGAAATAAAATTGCAAGAGCTCTCCTAGAAATAGAAATTCTGACTGTTATTCAAATCTAATTCTACCTGTGCATGAAAAAAGAAGGAAAAATGAGTGGAATGATTAAAAAAAAAAGACCTTTATTTATGAAGGTCAATGCAAAAGCTTTACCAAGTGAGATTGAGGAGGGATGGAAAGAAACCTTGGAAGAAATGCTGTAAATATTTGAAGACAAATAGCAACAACCACAACAATAGTAGCAGCATGTTGTCTGTGAAAGTCTTATCTATTGAACACAATCCAAAAAGAAAGGGAGTAATAAGGGAGTGTGGGAATAAACATAGAATTAAAAGTTGAAGTCTGCAAATATTGAAGGCTAGACAATGTTACTCATTATCAAAAATGTGGAGAGTAAATATAAAATATTGGAAAGGAATGTGAAAAAACAATGTAAAGACTTGATCCTGGCTGTGAAAAAGCTAATAGTGAGGCTAGAAGCAGCAGAGCAAATGGAAATGCAACCCACAGGTGTTGGAGGGAAAGGACACATGGTTAATGCCTGTAAGCCCTCTAGTTAAACAAGAAAGGCAACAGCTTACTGAAGATCAAACTACAAGGGAGAAAATCTATGTCAAAATAAGAACAAGGTGGCTATTGGTGTGAGAGGAGAGAATATCTAAACACAGAGACTCAAATACTCAAAAAATGGGCAGAGAAATCTCTGACTGAAAACCAAAACCACTCCATAAGAAATCTGCAAACTCACAGCAATAGGCAGTAAGTGTTCACAAATAGCCCTTGAGTGAATATTAAGGGGATCTGCAAGGATGAAATCAAATCAGACCTTTGAGGAAAGTCCAAACTTTCAGGAAGGCAAAGATGATGAAGCCGTTTTGGCCCACCAGAAACACCCCGGGCAGCTGTGGGAACCACAAGTGAGAGAATTTATTTGAGGAACGATGACAGTTTATATTGAGGAGCTGGGGACATTCCTGAGGAGCGGCAGAGTTAAAAGGGAGCAAGGGCTGAATTCCCTCTGTCCCCCCAAACCAGACAGTTTGCTGCAACCATAGGAGAGTAGAAGAGAGCTCACGGATTTGGGAATGCTGGCATCAGGAACGATCCCACCAAAAGTGATTGCTGTCTGCACAAGTGCTCTGATGGGGCCCAAGGAGCTCCCTTGATCCTCTGAGCTAAGCCTGAGTGGTTCAGACAGGCAAGAAAGGCCCAAAGAGTGGCAGAAGTACCCCTGGTGGAAATCATGCCCTGGTGGAAAGCCCATACTGCATACTTGCATCCAACAAGATAGGGATTTTGCTAGGGTCTCTGCTGAGTTGTTCCAATGGCATGCTGTCATTTTTCAGATCTCAGTGCCCTGTTGCAGGACAGGGAAGGCAGCAGCTGCTCTCACCCTCTGCAAGGCTACTGAGCCAGACTGAAATCGGTGTCCATCAGGCTGAGACCTGCAGTGTTTAAGAGGAGGACACATCACTCCTGCCCTTGCTGGCCAAGAGAACGAGCAGGCAGCTAGGCAGCAGCCTCCTTGGACACTCCAGCTTGCGGGTTCCGATGCTTCAGTCCGATAGCTTCCTCCAAAGCACCTAGCGTTAGCCAAGCGATGGATGCCAGTCTGAATAACACACAGTACATCAGGGCAACTAACTGATTATTAGTCTGCCAACAGGGATTCAGTAAAGGGAATATTATTTGCCCCAGGTGGCAGAGTGAGTTAATAGCAAAGACAAAAGGGAGGCAGTCCTGATCCCTGGCCTTACCCAGACACCAACTTGTGATTTTCTTCCTTGAACTTCGTAATTGTCCTGAAGCTTCTCAGTTGTTTACAACCTCATCTTCCAGCTGGAGCCAATTTAGGAGGTGAGAGCAGATGATTGGTTAGGAGAAGTTTATAAACAAGCTGTCCACGGCCCTTACGGGGGATTGGAGATGGTGGTGTAGCACAGCTTTGGGAGGAGTGAAGTGCTTACTTGTTCCTGTTAGTCCACTGGTTTCACAAGGAGGATTGGGACCCTTGGGGCTTTCCGGATTGAAGACACAGCAGGTGAGTAACCTATAAAATGTGGAAGGATTTAAGAGTATGGAAGTGCTACTTTGGGTATGGTTGCTCAGGATGTCAGAGGAAGCTTTAAAATGAAGCATAGAGAGGTAAAGAGGTGGGATATGGTAACTTCTTTGTGCTCTCTTTTCCTATCTTGAGGCTCCCTGCTAAGTGATGACTTTGTATAATTAAAATGAACAAAGTAAATGGCAGCAATCCATCTCCACAATCACAGCATTTTCTCCTTCCCTTTGTTGAAGTGCTTTGTTCATCTGAAATTGGTTAAAAAAAGTAAAAGTAAAAAAATAAATAATAAAAAATACAGAAATAGAAGTTGAATGGGTGCCTGCAGGGGCTGTATTTTTAGCAGCTCATCAGTTTGCAGAGAAGCTCAGAGGCTGCAGATTCTAATTGCCAGCCTGGAATGTGGAAAGCAGGACAACTGAAAGAGTGTATGTGTTGTGGGGAGAGTGAGGATTTCAAAGCAGGGAAGGAAGAGGTATTTGGCACCTTTGCTACTTACAAAATGTGGTGGGACACCGTGTGGTGAGGCCATCTGGCTAGTGTTTGTTGCACAAGGGTCTAGTGAAAGGCTCTTGTGGAACCTATCTGCAGGAGGGATTTTACCTCTTCCCTGGCTGGAGCTGTGAATGTTTGTGTCCACTCTGGAGAGGCTGGATCAGGATATTTGCAGATGGGGCATGTCAGATCCAACTGAGATACTGGCTGGGGGAAGGAAGTGAGCAAGTAGGAAAAGATAAATCAGATCTAACAAGGTAGAACAGAGGGTGATCTCTGAGCACAGATCCAGGCACCAGATATCTAAACATGAGCGAGGTGCAAGCTCTCTATGGCCTTAAAACATTAATTAGATTCAGTTCAGCCCTGGATTTATGCCCAAGGAAGTCCACATGCAGAAAGATGTTGTGAGAGGAGGTGGCTGAATTCCTCTGCCGGTGTCCTTTCAAAGCAGTACCAGCAGCCCAATGTGGGAAACAGTCTTGGCCAGGACAGAGGAGGAGGTGCTTAATCTATACTTGCACCATCTGAAATGGACACGGTTGCTGTCCTCCCCCATTCTGTTCCACATCCCAAGGTTTGGCTTTCGTGTTTTGCAGCTCTGCGTCTTGAAATGGATGTCCTAGAATTGCTGACTGTGTACTGACAGCTCAGCTGATGGCTTGTGGGATGCTGGAGCCCATGGGGTTGGAGTAAGGGAGAAGGCTGTCTTGCATTTTACTTGGTATTCTGGCAGGTTTTTGGCTTTCTTTCCTGATAGACTATTTTCATCTCCCCTGTCCTACTTCCTTCAGCACAGGCCTCATTTTCCCCCAGGGACTATAACTAAACTCACTCTTGTCTGTAATCCCAATTGGTTCATCAGCTCTTTGGAGCATTTCCAGGCATACAGAAAAATATAATCACACGGGTAGACCATCTGATGCTAGGTACATAAAAAATAAGCTATGTACAGACCGGACCATGCTACACAGGCCTTGCTATGGCTGCACTTACTGTTGTCTGGGTTTTGCTGGCAATCTTCTTAATATGAAATAGGAACTCCTCTGCATGAATGACCCAATGCTAACAAAAACAAAGCAAGAGGTATCTGGCAGAAAAGACATTGTGGGTAACTGCTAATTTGCTGAGGTAACGGGTAATGGGGACAGAAGTAGGACAGATAAATCGAAAAACATGGGTAAAAACATATGTAAGCAGTGCTGTAAGGACAGGACTGGAGGGTGAAATGGAGAAAGCATGGCTATGGCTGATTGCAAATCATATCTGATTTGCAGAACAAACACTGAGTGGAGCTGGTAAGGTCATCCTTCCATATGTATGAGCTTGCTAATATCCTTGCTGTCTGGTTACCCCCAACTGGATACTTCAGAGCTAGCTTTCCCTGAACCTTAGATTGCAGCACAAAAGGGAAGGGACTGAAGAGGCACCTTGTGCAGCTCAGCAGTGTGTGTGTGGGACATACTTGATCCATGTGAGGGCAATAACGCAACCCTCTTCCCATCCTCAGCACCCTTTTTGCCCCAGCAAAGCTGGCTGTGTGAGCATAATCTTGATAGTGGCCTTTGGTATGCTACCGACTGACGGATTAGTCATGCTACCATGGTTCGGCCGCTTTCGGCTGCCTGCAGGGCTGTCACTTTCTTCTTCTTCAAGGAAAAGCCAGTGGGCTGAGGAGGCTCCAGTTCCATCTGCCAGCAAAACCTGTAGCAGGGAAAGAGCAGCAGCTAGGGGGGAGGTGCTGGAAGAGGGGAGCAGTGGATTTCCTTGATAATTAGGATGGCTGCATCATCATTTATGCAAATAGGGGAAAGAAGGAGGCTTTCTGTAGCAGGCTGAGCAGAGGAGAGAGCAGAAAGATGGAGCTGTTCTCCATGAAGGAAAATATCTGGCCTGCACAAAGGATGTGTGATCGCTTACGTGCTTTCCTTCTCTCAGGAGAAGGCATAGTCAGGAGCCCTTCAGGACAGGTGATTCCTGGTCAGAGTTTGGCTGTTGTTCTGCATTACACACTCACGCAAATCAACACAAGAAGGCTCAGGTAAATGCAAGCAAACTATAACTGGCTGTTCCTTAACCTCTCCTCTCCATCCACACATCCCAGGTCTGTCGCACTGCCCCTGCACAACACCAGAATTTTGAAATTCCCATGTCTGTGCCTCAACTTCCATGTTTGCTTAGAGAGGCTCTAGCTTGGTGGTGAGGCAGGTAGGTGCAGTACAAGAGCTGCCACGTACAGCTGGTATCTACCAGGCTGAGCTGTCACTCAGACTGCATGGCAATTTTTCTTCCTCTCTCTCTCTACTGATGCCTGGAGAATGTAGCTCCATTACTCTTAGTGAGAAGAGGGTTCAGTAATATTGTCATCTTACATCACCAACATCTTCCTGTATCTGACACCACCACAGATGTGTTTGTGTTCACTGTTTTCTACTTGTGCTCATTCAGCTTGGCAAGACATCTGCCTTCCTGGTGCAGAGAAGGAATTTGGAGGAAAACTCCTCACCAGCCAGCTGTGGCTACCCTTTCCCTCCATTCTGCTGGGCTGCCATACAAGATGGCAGCAGGATTTTTCAAATTTGAAATGTATCATTCATTGCTTCCTTGCCTAGGAGGTAGAACTGGACAGGTCTTGCAGAAGCCAGTGACACAAAAGCAGCAGAACACTGTCATCTTCTGTCCGTCTACCCACAGCTTAGCAGGTGGAGTCCTGTAAGAAGGGGTCCAGCAAGACAGCTTTGATGCCAGGGAGAGCATGTGGAGTAATGATGAGGAGATCCTGACAGTGCATCAGTTCTGTCTAATCCTTATACATTCCAGGCTTCATAGCAGAAGCCTGTCTTGCCTGCTAATGTCCGAGTGTGGATTGTCAGCATCAACAAAGCCATTCTATTTCCAAAATGCAGATAAGCAAACCATGAAAAAATAACACAAAGTCCTTGCTGCCTTGGGACTACTCTCTCTGTATGTGTGCAGGATGTGAAGTTAGGGTTGGGCTTAAGCGTGAGTTCCGTGCCTTCTGCAATTTCTGCTCAGAGTGGAGACAGTTAGCTCCTCTATGAAGCTCCAGAGCTCTTCCTAACTGAGCCTGTGTGAATGACAATGGTTTAGATTGGAAGGGACCTTATAGATCATCCAGTTCCAACCCCCCTGCCACGGGCAGGGACACCTTCCACTAGACCAGGTTGCTCAAAGCCCTGTCCAACTTGGCCTTGAACACTGCCAGGGAGGGGACAGCCACAGTTTCTCTGGGCACCACCTTCAGAGTAAAGAATTTCTTTTGTGTGTATATCTAACTGTATGGATAGCTGGGAACTCTGGACTTAGTTTGATGCTCAAGGCAGCATTGACCTGGTGTTGTGGTCATGTTCAAGCAATGCAGAAGGTTCCTTTCCTAACAATGTACGTTAGCTGTATCCTAATAGGATCATATACCTTCTTTCTGCTTTACTGCAGGTGGGAATTCTCCCAGCCCTGGTTTATTGTCAGTTGAGCAGCCTAATCAAAAAACATTGTCTTGTTTGCAGGCTTGACAGGTTTTAATGCAGGGCAAAGATAAACAAACAAGTGAAAGAGGAAGGCACAGCAAAATCAGTGCTGCTGATTAACTAACGGGGGATCTCCTCAGAATTCATACATCTCCAGCAATTTCTCCATCCCAGTGGAACTGTGCCTGCTGAATGAGGAGTATCTCCTCATCCCAGATCAATTAAGCCATACCAAATCACTCCCCTCCCCCCCCTCCAACACAGATAGGTAGGTATGTTCACAATCCCTTATTCCCTCTCCTCCTGTTGCTGGCAAAGAAGGATCAGCTCTCCTTTTGCGGTTTCCAACAGTTCAGTCTGATTTGACTGACATGATGGCAGGAAAATCCTAGATAATGTCAGACCTATAGTTGGGAGTCAGCCTTCACTTGCCACTAAATGCCATAGTTGAAGCAGGAAGCCTGGCACTGCTGCAGCTTGGGCTGCTTTCCTTCTTTGAGGCCGACAGGCATAAAATGAAATTTGTGAAAATAATGGTTTCTCTTGTCCAGGTTGCAATGATTCAGTTGTACTTTGGCGGTGTTAGTGGCTGGTTTTAGGCTTATCCCAGTCATGGGTAGATTAAAGTGTGTAGCTGCACAGAGCAGGGAGTCGCATCTGAACAGGAAAACAGTTCTTCTGGCAACACTCTTCAACATATCGCAACTTAAAGTTTCTCCTTTCACCTTGAGTATGGTAGAACAAAGGCACATTAAGGCTGCACGGATTCTGTTCACACCAGAGACTTTTGCTACAAGTGAGGAATTCACAGGAGGGCTATGGTTTGAGCAAATGAGTCTTTGCACAGTGCTTTATGCCTCCTGTCCCCCATCCAAGCAAAGATGGAGCTGGGGAAGCAGCAGAAGAACCCCACCAGAGCACTCTACTTCCTGCTGAGAGCCACTTCTGGGGGAAGGGGAAGCTGGTGGCTGCCTTCACTTCCATGACTTGGAAAGGGCCCTTATCTGAAAACACCGTAGAAAAGGTGCATTTATGTAAACATTAAAAAGTGAAGTCTGTGGAGTCCAGGGCAATCCATCTTTTAAATCTTGCTTTTATAGCATTATTATGTGAGACAGTCTCATAAAAAGCTCTCTGTAGATGTTATTACATTGCATTGTGGCTTTGGAGAGTGAGCTGAAGAAGCTGTGAGTTTGTGCAACAGCACATGTTAGCATGAGTTATAGTATGTCAGGGGCCCTGTGTTAACGATCAGAGAACCTATTCAGCTCCTTTAAGGTTAATCAACTCGGCATTTGTGTCAGGTGTAATGTCTAATTAAAATGATGGAAGGGGTGTGAATGCCTCCTGGCAGAGGAGGGAAATGGCACAAAGAGGCAGCGTCAGTGCCATATTGGTTTGGAAAATCAATAAGAGGAGCTCATTTTATCCCAGTGTATCTCTGCATTTGCCATTCAGTGGCTCATTTGAAAAAGTGCCAACTGGCTGCATGGGAGTCTGGAAACTGCATCGTTTGAAAACACTTAAAGACGATACTGGTGGGGAAAGGAGAGGCATTGCTGTCGGGCACAGTCTGGGAGGTTGAGCCAGTGTCCTCATATCCTGCAAGACGAAGGCAGCCTGGGCCATGGAGTCTCAGTGGGTAGACATGCTAATAGAGAAGGAAAGGACAGGGAAACAAAAAGGGGGAGGGTCTACTGAAAAGGCAGGTCTAGAAATCCAGAGGGTAGAAAACCAAGGATGGCTGGGCTGGAAAAAACAGGCCTTCTGAACGAGAGACACATGGAGTACCAACCTGATGGGGGGGATGGGGGTGGGAATCATCTCGGATGTTTCTGAGTTCCCACAACCTCCTACTAGTAAGTGATGATGTAAGTGAATAAATAACCAATATATGGTAAGAATTGAAAAAAATGGATAAACTAAAAAATTACAAAGCCATTTTTAGTCTGTCACTGTTTTTGTTCATAAAAAGTATCTTTCAGACAAACTAAAATACGGAAGAAAGGTTTGTGGGATTTTTTTCTTTTATTTTCCAGTGTTTGAAAAGTCAGGAATAGGAGAGAATGGCATAGATGCTGTCTATAGATTTGCTTTTCTTAAGAGTTACTCTGTAGGACACTGTAAAAAAAACAAAACAAACAAAAAAAAAAACAACACGTTTAAATTTCCTCAGGAAATAATTTTTAGTGAGTTGCACCCATTTTTCAGGATGTGACAACTCTTCCTTTGCTAGTTGTGCAGCCAGTTGGATAGTCATCCATTCAAGCAGCTGCACAAAATGTGTTAAAGCGGTGGGTAAATCAATAACTTTCTGTCTATGCAGTTACACTTCTGTGCAAATATAAACATTTGCTCGTTATCACCACATACAGTTTCATCTCCACTGAATTTTTAATGAAAAGGAATGATAATTTATTCACTAGCATTTTTTTAGAAAAATGATATCTTTTCTTAATGATTTTACTCCTTTTGGTTTAGTTAAGAGAGCTTACTGCTTTCCCCCAAGTTATACCTTCAGTGCAGCATGCTGGAGTTCACATACACCCTGCCTACATTTAGATACTTTTAAACCACCTAATATGAGAAATGGAGTCCGCCTCGGAAGCAGTGAAGAAAGACAGGGTCCTCTAGATGGCAATTTAGGTCTTACAAGGGTTGAACTGTCCTCTGGACAGTCTGCTCTCTCCATTTTCAATGGACACCGGTACAATACTGCGCTTTTAGATTTGTTGTTTGACAGGTGGGATAAATATGGGCCTGAGGAGGGAATTTAAGAAGCAGCACTCCAGTGATTTAGTAGCGGTTTTCACCTTTCTTTTGAAAGTTCCACACTAAGATCAACTTTCTTCCTTCTTTCCCCTAGCCCAAGCAAAAGGCCTGTGACACTTCTTGGATGACTCATATTTACATGCTCCAAAATCTCAGATTGGAAAGGAAATGATCTGGGATTACCCTGATTTACGACCTTAAGTGCTCTATGCAATGACAGAATCTCTACCTGAAACTCTTCAAGCAGAAATTAATTTATACCTGACAGTGATTAAAGGAGAAAGAGAGAGGAGATGGAAATTAGCAAATCCATCTCTATTGCTGAGATCCCATTATGATTATAAGGAGAGGGGAAAATCAGCATTCTGGGTGTCAGCTGCAATCTGGTGTATTCATTTAACAGCCCATACTACCTGGGAAATGTCCTTGTATGGATGGATATACCTGTCACGCTGGCTTGGCCTGAGATGAATCAGTTGCCTAGATGGGGGAATAGAGGTGGAAGCCATTTGGCACTGTATTAACTCCCATTTTGAGTTTAACACAAGAATCTGAGGCAGGGTCTGTCAAATAAAATCTGGTGAGGAAGCTGATCTTCTAGACCTCTTGCACAGAGATGTTGTAAGTGACATGGTCACAGAAATGGAGCTGCATTCTTATGACCAGGCAAAAAGATGGCCAAGGGACCATCTCGATGTTGAGGTATGAATCAGACCTTAAGGATATAAGCTGCTCTTCCTTTGACAGTCATGCTAACACATTTTTCTTGATATTTCAAGAATGGATTATAGTAGTTAGGATGCAAATGAGTAAGTGGTAAACAAATTTGCTTACAAAGAAAAATAGGATGAAATTTCAAATGCTTAAGACTTTCTGTTTGTAGGGAAGGTGTCTAATCAAAGAAGTCTCAACAGCACTGGAAAAAAAAAAAAATTGCTATTGACCTCAATGGTATGAAAATGTCCCCTACAGTAGATATATCAATGCTGACACGAAAGTGATCTCGGTTCTTTTTCCTAAGGCTGGTGGTATCTGCAGCCATCTTGTTTGAAATGGTTTTAGTGATTCCCTGTGAAAAATGGAAGTAGCAGGATTGCTGACTGTGAGAAGAGTATAAATAGCTTTCACCAGTAGGCTTATTGCATACATCAAAGTGAACAGAAGAATTTTGACTTCTTAGCCACAGATACCGCAGGTGCTTAGGGATGCTTGCACACCATGATGATCATATCTTCATAGTAAAGAGATTTTCAGGAAGTAAAGGAAGTTCCAGGACTGCTAGAAGAAGGGCAAGAACAACTGTGTGATCTCTCTAGAAAAATATTCCTAGAAAATCTCTCTAGAAAAATCTTCCTAGAAAACGTCTCACCTGAACCCCTGGTGCTAACTTGGGATTTATTTTTTTTTCCTCCCAAAGCACTGCATTGCTTTGAAAAAGTTATGTTTCTTCTCCACTGTTTTTAAGCGGGGGGGGGGGGAAAAGTTCTCCTTTCAGGTTTGTGGGGGTTTTTTTTTGGGTGGGTATAAAACTTTGTTTTGAATAGTGAACACATATCTCAAAGCTTTAGGCAAAGATAGAATATGGTATACAATGAAAGTTGATCTTCCATTTAGTTGGAGGCTTTTTTGTCTAACACTGTGTTAACAGAATGGGAGAAAAAAGATGAGAGGGTGGCTTTTTTTTTTATTCACCCATGGCACACCAACTAATTTCACAGCTCTTTAACTTGCAAAATTTACTCAAACTGTGAAAGACCTGGAAAGTCCAATGAGAAGCCATTTGGGAAGGGCCACCAGACCTCTTGTTCAGTATCTGCCTGCCACGAGTTTGTGCTCACTGTTATTATTGTTTATTTGTACTCTGTGGTAGACTCCAATTCCCAGTTCTGAACCAGAATCTCATTAGAAAAGAATTAGTTAATAAAGTAATAAAGGTCTCTGACCTCTTCAGCAGTTTCATACACCTGTAAATATTTCTCCCAGCTCCAGAAGGAACAATAAAATCAATACTTTTTAATGTGGCGTAATATACTTCAGTGAGTATAGTACTCCAAACATTCAAAGGCCAATTCCTCATTCAGGCTCAGGTGCCAAAATACCTGATTAAAACACTTTCTTCCATCTTCTCAAGATCCACAGTTTGGAAAGATGCCTCAGCAAATATCCAGCAATGATTTATCCTCCTGCTCTATTCAAGGAAACAAAGTGACTTCAGCCTCCTTGTTTAACAAAATAAAATAAAATCAGACACAAATCCAACCTGGCAGGATAAAAAAATATATGTACATATGAAGAGAGCAGTTCTCCTGCTTTAGAGCAGGAATATGAAATTACGTTGTAAATTAAATTACAGAAAGGGAGAATAATATGAACTGAAAAAAAGATTAGTTCCAAGTCTGAGTTTCAGTCACTGGCTTTTCTGGATTTTACAGGGCCTGTGAGTCAGGCTGAACTGTCCTCAGACAGGCATGGGTGTCTGGTTAATTAATCTGTTCCTTCTTCTGCAATAAATAGGGCCAACAAAGAGGAGTAGAAAAACAGGGGGAGGGGGGAGAAATCTGCTTCAGATTGAAGCCTGAGAGGGAGCGTGAGAGCAATTGCACCATTTGCAGGGGATTAATCACATTAATAATCTGTGTGGAGCAAGACTACCCAAACACAGTTATAGAGGAGGGGCAGATTATGAGGCAGACACTGGGAGTATTCTATGGAGAGGTCAAGGAGAGCCTTTTGTAGCCTTTTACTCACTCCACTGCTGTGTGGGGAGGGGGCAAGAGACATCTGGCAGACTGCTGGTAGAAATGAATTCTTACAGATTCTTAGGAGCTATATCTTATTTCTTTTAAATGCATGTTTAATTGAGCTTGAATTTCCCTACAGATCAAAGGGATTCCTGTGAAAGCTTGATTTGGGCCCTTGAATAGAAATATCTGATTTTCAAGGAAGCTAAGAACCTCAGCAAAGATCTGCAGGGCTTTTAGCACCTACTATGTTCTAGAAATCAAGACAAACTCTTTCCTAGTGGAGCTGCCAGAATAGAAAAAGGAGAAAATAAATGGATAATATTTTAATGAATTCACTGGGATGTGTTCAGCTCCTAGAAAGAGACATGAGAGACAGGCCATCTTCTAGTGCTGGCTTCAGTCTTTCAGGTTGTTCACAGCATTTGTCTGAAGGTACAAGTGGGCCAAGGCACTGGTCTGAGTCACAGCAAAGATTAGAGCTCTGAAAAGCTGATGACTGTTTAGGTTTTCTTCCAGTGAGGAAGAAAATTTACTCTATTTTTTCAGTTGTTCCTCTGCTGGAAAGCATCCTGTATTTGTTCCAGACAGCAGAAACACCTGATCAGCTGTTCTGTAGACGATGCATCTGGGCTCCAGCCATGGGAGAGGGAGAACTCGGTGCAGGTGGATATCTCTGCTTGGAAACCAGTCCTTGTTCTCTTCCATCCCTCTGCTATCAGAGCAGATGAGGAATCCTTTCCACAGCCTTGATTAGAAGGAAAGTTTTGCCTCAGCTAGTCTGAAGTCTATACCTCTCCTTCTTTGTTTCAGTCCTTCATGAAAGCCGATATCTGCCCAGAAACTAAACCATCCAGTCCCCTGCGGTTACCTTTGTGCTTCGTGGCTGGAGGCTCGGCAGCAATACAATAGGCTTAAAGGACTGCGGAGCAGCCCAGGGGATAGACAGAAGAGAGACAGCAACTTTTTCCCCAGGGATGTGTCAGGCAAAGGGGCTGGCACTGTAGCTACATCCAGAAGAATAAAATGAAGGAAATAAATAAAGGAGGCACAGCGCGTCCTACAAACAAGAACATGTGTCTGCATTTATTAACATTTCCAACGCAGATTTAATTCTCGGTAAAGTGCTTCTGCCTACACGAAGCCCAGGCGTGTTGCAGGAAACCTCTCGTTAAGTTCCACACAAACCATCTTTCTAGTGCATCCTCCAGGGTAGTCTTCAAACAGATTCTATAATTTCGCTGATAAATGGCTCTTTTGCAAAACACTATTTACATTCCAGTATCAGAAAGGCTGGTGACTTTTCTTCCCCCCCACCCCTTTCAACCATCTCCTCCCAGTGCCTTCAGGGAAGGATCTCTCGCCCACTCCAGGGAGGTAATAAACCATCTGTAGATTCTGTAAGGAAGGAGAAATCTGATGTGCTGGATTTCTCCATGAAGAAATGCAGCTGTAGGAGAATAGCAGCAGTGTCTTAACTGGGATCTCCCTGGATTCTTCTGGAAACAGGGAGACATATCAGTCTTGGAGACAAATCTGGGTATTAGGATTCGGAGAATGTGTGTATTTGTTTTTTCCTTGGCATTGCCACAGGTTTTCTGGGTGGCCTCAGGCAGCCCACTTAATCTCTTTGGGGTCCTGTTTCTGTTGGTACATGCAGGATGAAAACAGTGACTTTATTCCCCTTGTTTGTCCTGCGTATTCTGATTACAGATCCCTGGGGCAAGGATTGTCTCACTAAACAAAGCAGCCTGTAAGTGGGGATCCCAGCTTTGGTATGGCCTCTAGGCGTACAGAACAACAAAACGATGTCTGACAACCAGTCTAGACAGCAAAATAATGTGCCAGAGAAACAGAGTTTGGTCGCTGTTTCCCTTTTTTCTTTATTGCTCAGCTGGGGCTTTTTGCTTTTACTGGTCACTTGCTTCACCTGCTGACATGCAGTTAGGAAGGACTGAGCTTGGGATTATTTCTGGTTTTATCCACTTGCCTGGAAAAAGGAATAAAAAGAAGATCCAGAGTTCTTCATGTTCTTTCCCTTTCCACTATTTGGTAGCTGGGGGTCCCTGGGGTGTGCCCCTATGTTGGATAAGTCCTCAACAAAATAAGACTACGGGGAGCACTGTATAAACATGTAGACTTCTCTGTACCAGTTTTTGTGAGGTACAGCTTATCTTCTTTGCCAACACTGGGTTTTTTTGTGCTCCTGTAATGTCCTATGGTCAGCAAAGCATCAATGCACCTGATTTACAGTTAGATTAATTATGAAATCTGAGGATGTCTTGAGATCCCAGTTGCTGCCAGTTTGGCAAGCTGGCTGCAGGCCTGCATCACCTCCTGCCCAGCTGCTCCTTAGGACCGGCTCACTTCAGAAATCCACAATAACCAGCATCTTCCCACAAAGCCTTCTAGCTTAAGTTTCAAATTTGCATTTGCAGCCATCTGAATTGAGTTCCATTTACCAGCTAATGCTCTGAAATGAAAGTGAATCAATGCACCAGAAGACATTTTTTTGCTGCTTGTTCTTTTTCCAGAATACAGAGAAGGCCAGGTGGCAAAAATCAGGCTCTTCAGATTTCAGGACTGATTTTTATCAGTTGATCCGATCCAAGAACATCAACTGTTGTGTATTAGTAAATCCTCCTCTTCAGATTATTACGGTTTTTAAACCATGTGAGTGAGGACAACGCATCTTCCCCACACCAAGGGAAAAGCTGCAGGAGCAGAAAGCACTGGACTCTTGAGGATGGCATCACATCCCTGGCAGAAAGTTGGTTTATTTTTAAATCGGTTCCTAGGGAAACCAAGTTTCCACAGTCATGTTCTCTGTCTCTTTGTCTGTCAGTCCTTCCCAAGTAACTTTTATGTAAATAAGGCAGCTTAAAGTACATTTTACACAGTAGGAAAGGAAACAGATATGAAACTCCAACACGTTTTGTGAAGCTGGCAGTAAAAAGAGACTGAAACCAGCGCTGTTCTTGACCAATACAGGAGTTCAGCAGTTACCAGTTCTGTCTGGATGCTTTTAGTTAATGAACCTGTTGCCTCCTGCCTCATCAGTTCTTAAAGGTCAAGAGGAATTGGGATCATTCTGAGTCATTGGTGGAGAACCCAGGTTAGTTGGGTTACAGGCAGAAAAGGAAACTTGGCTTTGTTCCCACTGCTGCTGGAAAAAAGGTATTTATTTGATGGATCACAAAGGCGATTAAAACCCTAACCATGATTTGTGCTCGGATACGGTAGCTTCTGCCACTTTCACAAGCGCTCAGTACCCAAAGGAAAGCTCAGCGTGTGGGTTAAATATTTCTCATGAGAAGATCCTGTTACACCAAGGCATCACGGTGTGTGTTTCAGGAAAGCTTCCAACAGAAGGGTATCTGATGGTCTTTGTGAGGCTAGCAAATCACTCCTAACTGCAGAGAAACCAACTCAGAAAGGGAATTCTACACTTTTCTTCCAAAACAAGAGCTTTCAGCCCTGCTACATTTCGTGAAATATGATGGAAATGTTTAGCTTTAGTTCCAGTGCAAAGAAACACCAGGTGTTTGGCACCCTGAAAGAAGCTGTGAAATTGAATTCATGTTCTCCGGACTTTATTAAATAGAGCAGCAGGGAAGAAAGAAAGCAGGATCCTGGGCTAGTGCTGGGGAGAGCTTTGAGCTGATGGGAGGAGGACAGGGCTGTGCAACTGCGTCTGCTGCTCCATGTACCGCAGCACCAGCCCTGTCGCAGGCGCTGCAAGCTTCATCCAACCCTGCTAAATCGGAGCCTGCTCTGGACAGATTCTTTCTTCATCCCTGCAGCCAGTTTGAAAAACCTTTTCTTTGCCTTCTATTAGTCTCAGTTTGCTGCTTCCCCAACTGGACTGGAAGGGTATGTTACCCATGAAAGAGCTCAGGACAGCTGTGCTTTTTCCCTTTCAGGTCAGCTGCTTGTCCTGGGGGAAGAGAAGTGGGGGGTCATCCTGGCAGGAGACAGAGCCTGATCATTATCTGTTAATGGGGAAGTCAATTAAAAGCCTGCCATTGCAGAACGCTTTCTGATGACTCTAATTATCCAATAATTGTATTATCTCATTCAGTGGTGCGACAAGATGCAAGGCCCTGCAAAATGATGTGGGTGCTTGAGTCTTTGGCAGGCACCTTGCTGCCTACAGCTGTTGGTGGGCTGGGGTCTCCTGCCCCAAGCTGGGCAGGCTCGGGGAGCCCTTCGTGCCAAGGGGGCTATGTGGCAGTGAGGCCATTCCTCCCTCACAAAGCCACCAGCTGGTGCAAGACCTCTGTGAGGCTGGAGGGGCTGGTCTGTGGCTGTCGTTGCTGCTTGTATGTGAACTGCAAAACTGCTGCCTGAACCCTGCCTTTGCTATGCCTGTTTTAATCGCAATCGTTAGGGTAGTTTCTCCACATGGCCAGTGACAGGAGCAGGAGACAACTGAAGAGCTGCTATCCTGCCCTACCCTGTGTAACCAAGGCAAAAATAATGAACTTCAAAACCTCTCTCCTGCTGATGGTCACACATCACACGTCCTGAGTTTGCCCAGCCACAGCAGTGCTGGCTTCTCCCAGGGCCGTAGCGATGCCAAGCTCTGCTGGTGCTGAGGAAGTGGACAGATCTCTTCTGAGGCTGCTAGAGAGGCCCAAACCATCAGGCCTGCTCCAAATGCATTGTGTGCTCTAACCAAAATTGTGGCCAAGAAAGAAAACGGCTGCACCCCCTCCTTTTCAGCCAGCAGTTCAGTAATTGCAGCATCTTCCCAATACACAGAAGACTGAGTTTTGTTATTACTTTTTCCTGCGGGAAGTTAAATAATTCTCCTTCGCCTCCTAGGATACGGTCCTACCAGGGCATAACAGAGAGGAGAAGATTTTGCTTGCTCTTTCAGGAAAAAAAAGAGGTGTCCAGCTCACAAGCCTTGGCTGGCTTGGCTGTCCTGTAGCACTAATTTTGGCAGCTCTCACTGAGACTCGTGCTTAGCAGCAGCACGACAATAAAAGAACAAGGACATAGGCTGTATGTCCATGGTGACTAGAGCATCTGTGGGAAAGGGGATGCAGCTTTCAGTTCCTGCTGCAAAGATTATTCTTCTTTTTGATATTTAATGTTCACTAAAGAAAATACATACTTTCCTTTGAGGTGGTATGCACGACCTGGCACTCCATTTCCAATGCGCTGAAGGAAAGGAATGATTCCTCTCCAGGATTTTTTTCAGGGCAAAGAAGGTACCTAAATCCATTTGAGGCTTCTGAGGGAGGGAAGGGAGGGAGATATTTCCTTGCAGCTCCGACTAAAGCTCTAGAGAGGATCGGGATTTAAAATCCACCTCCGTGATGGTTATTACTTCCCAGCTAACATGGCTCTCAGCACCGCATACTGCCCATTCTCAATCTCATTCCTGGCAGTGAATTCCTCCCAGACATTGTACAGGAAACCTACACAGCTACCGCGGTGTCCCGGACTCCACCGGCTTGCTGAAGTCCCTTTGTTAGTGCCAAACCATTAAACTGTGAACAAAACACAGCTGAAATCTACCCGCAGTAATAGTAATAATAGTCCTAATAATAACAGCAGTGCCACCACCTTGATCTCCTGTGGTGACTTTTTGTGGATAATTTTAAAAACCTTCAATAAGTATTAAGTTCTTAAAATGCACCTTGAGACTGGTAGGAATGATTCTCCTCCCACAGGTGTGAAAGTAGGAGAAAGAAGGGTTGTCGGGCAGGAGGCCTGCTTTCCTAGGGACTTGCCCTTTCCCTTATCCTGTCTCCTATATTGCTGGAACCACATTTGCCAGATCCTCCATGCTGGAATTTTATCCTATGAATTTCTTTTCCAATATGGTAAAAGCAAGTGGATTCCGGAGGAATATTCTCCTCTGTGGATATCTGGCTGATGGTACTCACGTGCTCATGGGGAGAATGCGAGAGAGTACGGCTGAGCTGCTTTGCAGCATCAGGGTGTAGGGAGGGCGAGCAGCGAGGAGGGAGCAGAGGCAGCCTGGCTGCGGTACCTTGCTGTTACACCTCCGCGCAGCCCGTCCCTTCCCAGACAACTTTGCCGCAAAATTCCCTTCTAGTGGCCGCGTCAACCCTAACTTTGTATCTGTTAAACCTCAGGTAATTGCTTTTAGATGGGTGTAATTAAGAAGCCATTAGTGTAAAGTTTCATTTCAGTTTATGCTTTGGTCTCCATTTGAGCAGAGAAATATGAAATTAAGGTATTAGCTCCTTTCAGAGAGATGAGTCATGAGCTAATAAGTTTCAAGAGCTGTTTCTCAGCTGTAATGATTCTGCTTTTTTCTTTCCAAATCTTCTTCTCCTCCTCCCAAATTCTTGCTTCTGGAGAATTCCATTTTTAAAAGAATAAAAGGGGGAGGGAGACTGAGTCAGAGTGAGGAATTGCTAATAAAATGACAGCCAGAGAGACGCCAGGTTTTTTGTGTGGAACTTCCCCAAAAGCAGCCAGGGACGTGCGTGGGGACGGCACGTGGGCAGCAGGCGTGACGTATGCAGCATGCAGGGGACATGGGACACAGGGCCAGGGAGGAGGGAAGCAAGGAGTGGCCAAGATGTCCAGGGAGAGAACAGGGAAGATGCCTGAGATTTCCAAAGCAGAACAGAGAGGAGGGATGTGAGTTTGTCCAGGAAAACTCCAGGTATCTGATGTTGGAGAGTCCAGCCGAGGTGCAGCATGAAACAGTGCCCGGGGAGCGTGATGTCCCCCCAGGGCTGCAAGCTGGGAAGCTCACAGAGGTGTGAACACCACCCTCACCACGGGGCTGAGCCAGGGAGGGTTTTTTCCATCCCTGCCCTCCTAGCCTGAGCCAGCAGCCGGTGGCCCACCCCATCCACGCAGGCTCAAGACTTTTCAAGCTGAACAGATGCCTCCCCTTCCCTTCCCTTCATTTGCTGTGTGCCTCATCCCTAATCTTGCCTGTGGAGTGTCGTCCGGGTGTGTCGATCTGGTGAGTGGCTCTGGCTGTGCCACAGTGCCCACCAGTCAAACCCGACCAGGCAGATGTTCTCTGGCATGGGTGGGAAGCAGCTGAGATCCCCAGAGGGGAACTATCCTGTGAGTGGGGTTGATCTCTGACAGCACAGTGCTCAACTCGCAGCCGTAGCATTGCCAGAACTAATTCAGTGATGGTCAGAACTGTGTGTACAGTTAATCATGGCTTAATTAAACTGCTCAGTCTCTGAGCGAAGGGTGCTGCACAGAAGGAAGGGGGAAGAGGTGTACTTAGTTTGAGACAGTGAAATGCTACTGAGCATCAATAATGCATCGCAGTAATGTTCCTGTATGAATTGGAAATGTCAAGCAATCAAAGGCCATATGTATTTAGCTTAGATCCACATGATGTCCATGTATTTTTAATAGTGTGGCATCTCTGAAGTGTGTTTATGAAACACAGCATTCCTCTCCATAGCTGTGGAGGAAAGAAATTGCCTCTGGCTGGCAGGCACACTCTTCCTCCCCTCCGTGGGCTGCTGTGAGGATGACTACACCCCTCTCCTGGCAGGCAGGAGTGGAGGGAGACACATGTTAAATCCCAGGCAGGGACGTTCCTTCTTTCTGTCTAATGATAAAGTAGCTTGTTAAAAGTAAGTGTAAAATCAATAGTTTAGTGGGGAACAAGAGATCATTTCTTAAAGTATTCTATTCTCTGTGTTAATCTAATCTAATCTAACCTCTATCTCCTGTTGGTTTGATCATTTCCAGTACATCTGCAGGATGGGTTTTTCACATCTGTTTTCTGGTTGGTAAGGAAATGGGAGGCTGGGGATGCAGATATAAGTCTGGAAGCATTTATCTCCAGGTGAGCATCCTGGGCTGGTAGCTGAAGTTACACGTTCTGAAACTGAAAATGGGAGGAGAAAAAAGGAAAAAAAGAAAAGAGAAAGTGAATCACATGCTTGCTTAGCAGGGCTTTTAAAATGTTAGGACAGCTAACAAGGGAAGTGGTGGGCTGCTGAAGTCTTTAAATCAAGGCTAGAGGCCTTTTTTAAAGAGATCTATTCTCATTCTGCTAGGAATATTTGCACTATTGCCAGTGCATGTCTTTAAAATGAAGAACCAGATGCTTTATGTTTCTGTGAGAGCCTAGAAGTTTGGGATGAAACTGAAATTCATGATTGCTGCAGCTCTTGCTGTTTGTTTGTTTTGTGCTGCTAATGTAGCATTAGGCTTCAGCTTGTAAGCATTGCTGGGAAAAATACTAACCTTTGCGAAGTTACGAGACATACGTGATTATATTGGGATCCTTTAAAATCTCTCAGTGTTTCTGAAAGCATTTCTGCCAGGGTCAGAGGTGCGGGAAGGGTACAGGTATCAGCATCCCGGCTGGCGATCCCACCCCAAGCTCCGCTGCTCCCTGCGGTGCCTGCTGGTTCCAGCAGAAACATGGGTTTTGTCAAAGCCAGAAATGCTCCTGAAAGCTGCAGATCCCTAATTCCAGAACAGACTTTTGAAAACATTAATAAAAACGACCTTGCTGTTGTATAGCATTGGTGGGGACTGTGCTCTGTCACCTCAGTTAAGACGCTGGGGATGCCTCCCTTTTTTTTTTCCAGCCGCCTTAGACCATGGCCCGTTGTCCTGCCTGGGCTTGCTGAGGGGACGGAAAAGGTACAAATCCTCCAGACGCTTCTACAGAGGTGCTCCAGAACCCCAACAAAAACATGAAGAAAGAACATGGCGGAGGAGGGTGGGGAGAGGGGAAAAAAGATGTGTTTATACAAAACTAGTTCTCCTGCTATTTTGGGTTGTGAACCGGCTAAATTGCCTGTTGGGTTATGCAAGAGAAGTCCTTGTGTTGGTGCTGAAAGGGCAGCCTGGTACGGAGAGCTGGGGACACCGCTTGCATTTTAAGTAGTCAGGCTGTGCTTGGGAGAGGGAGTGAACGGGCCCCCATCCAAACCCATCCGTCCTGCTGCCTTCCCGGCCATGTTGCGGGTGAGGTTTGGCATGTGAGCAAGGTCGTTTCACGTACAGACCCATGTCAGCCCGGCCAAGGCTGCTGCACTTCTTCTCTGCCTCCCGCTTCCCCCCTCTCTTGTTGCTTGCCATCCCTTCTGTCTGAATCACAAACACCCGTGCTGCTGGCGCTACAGGAAAATTAACAAACAGGCTATAAATTTTGTATGAGTTCCTGAGACCAGAGAGAAATTAATTTGATGTTGTCTTTCGATAAAGATGTAGCCCCCTTTCTCTGACTTCAATTTGTTGGCTCCCCCCACCCCCCAACATGTTTTCTTGAAGGTTGCAATTTGGTTCATGTGATAATAGAAGTGCATAAATAAATAAATAATCCACTTTGAATAACCCCTAACTTGTAAATAGGAACACACAGAAGAACACCACCCACAGAAGAACAAAAAAAGCATCAAGTAAAGTCAAATCACAGGCCAATTGCCTCTGGTTTGGATTAGCTGGGTATGTTCTGTGCACAAGCTGCAGTCACTCCCCTGGCAGTCTCCAAAGGATTTGATTCTCTAGGCACAGCGCAGAGGGCATGAAGGATGGAGCAAACTCCGTAATCTCTGGAAAAGCTGTTGCAGCTGGGTTTGGAGGGAGGAGTACAAACTGCAGGAGGAGAAAGCTTGAGGCCATCGCCAGGCGGGCATTTTGCGCACAAAGATGCTACCTGGCGCTTCATTTCTTTGCTAGGGAGGCAGTAGGTGATATTTAAACCTCTGTTGGCGTTTATGAGATTGGGAGGGAGGATGAGCAGAAAAGGTAGAAAATTGAGGTGCATGATGATCCAATTGCAATACTCCAGTGGATGCTCATGTAAGAGTTTGTCCCTGAGCCTTATCTAGTCCCTTTGGAAATTTTGTTAACGGTGTCTTATTGAAGACCTTTCAAGTATTGTACAAACAATGGGCAGTACTGTATATTTTTCCAGGAGTTGTCAGTGATTAGAGCTAAGTTAAGAACTTTTTTTTTAATACGTATTTGAAAAAGAAGCTTAAAAAAATGTTAAAGGGTAAAATCCCCTTCAAATAATTTAGAGTTTGAATATATTTGAAAGAATGAATGAAAAGAAAGAGTTTAAATAAAAGTCCAAACCCATGTTTAATCTGGAGCACTGCATTTGCTTAAGAAAATAAGTTCTTTTCTCAAAGTTATTTAACCTCTTCACCTATTTTTCCTTTAAGCTGATTTTTAAAATGAAAATGCTGATGTGAAACAAAGAAAAGCTTAGTATAAAAGACTTTAGAAAAAAAAAAAGTCTTTTAACAAAGTTTGGAGATGTTTAAGGTCTCTAAGATCCTTTCTGCTCCCTTTTTTTGGTCCAAAACTTCTCACTAAATTTGATCCCAGTTCACTATGATTTTCAGTTCTTTGAAACTAAATGTTTCCATTATTTTTCAGAGTGTGCCCAGCTCATGCCAAGGTTTGCTATGGCAGAGAATCAGCTGTATTCTGCTGCTGGTCTTTTAACATGTATCTGCCTTCCACCAACAGATTTGCTTCTTTGCTTCCCATGATTTCTACATATTATTCATTCAGTTATTTTTCCAAACAGAGCATCTCAAGTCTTCTGTCCTTACACCCCTCCTTTCTTTTTTCCATGGTGCCTGGATCATCTCTTCATAGCACCAGAACCAAGTCCGTAGATCCCGCTGTAGGGGACTCATATCATGGATGTTGGGTGTGGTGATGGCCTTTGCTGTCTCCAAGGATTTCTGCCAACTTTATCTACTGGAGAAGCAGAGGTTCCCATCCCAGAAGCTGACTCTCCATATATCACACTCCTTATATATATCTTTTCTTTCCTCTGTAGACAGCAATGTAACTGCTGCAAATTAGGTTTTATGTATGTTTTTAGGAACAGGGTTTAAAGGCCACTTTGCAAGGCAAAAAAGATCAGAGTACGTAACAGAAATTTGTGGCATCTGACTCTCTCTTGGAGACTTCGCTTTGATTTTTCTTGAATTGTTTTTTGTCTGAATTTTTAATATAAAGAGTTAGGCAGCTTGTCACTCTTTATGTATGGAAAACATAATGCTCTTTGATGTTCTCAGTTACTGTGTCATGTTTATGTGCTCTGACAGTGTTTGAACTGCAGCTCACTGCAGACAAGGGGAAGGGATCCTCAGAGGGGTGGAAAGGGTTTTGAAAGAGCTCCATTTTGTAGTCCAGAAACGGCAGCATTTCACTAACACCCACACTGGTGACCAGTGCCTTTAAAACAAGAGAATATTTGACTGACAAAGCTGCATGACTGAGCCTAAGGTGTGTGATATCACTCTGTGCTATGTAAACTCTGCAAGGGTTTTAGCAAGTATTAGAGCTATTCAGAAACTTCTAATAATTTCATGTAAATACAGACAGACAAACTTTGGGAGCTTTGTAAAAGTACAATTTCAATGAAAATAAAAATCCATATTTCACCCAAGTGCTGATCACAATGACAGGAATTGCTAGTACAAGAAATATATCCCTGCTGTAAGGTTTTTTGTAGGTATCCAAGAACAGAAGTGACAGGCAGCTGTTGCAAGGAAATTAGGTATGAACACACCCAGACCTATTCCAGCCAAGTACTAAATAAACACCCGAGACCCCTGATGATGCCGCCCACAAGCTGTCGTCTTTCCTCCTGATCTGCACAGTGACACTTAAGAAGAAAAATCACAGCGCAGTGTTCTGTAGATCACTTTGCATGGCTTAGCGCATTATTTAATGAGCTTCAGGACACAATGCAAAGAGTATTGGTTCGTACAGGTCTTTCATTAAAAACTACAGCCAGACCTTTTATTTAGTCATTTAAATGGGCTGCTTCTCTTCAGAGATCCTTTTAATATTTGTTTTAATAAATGCTCGGATTCAACCGCAAAGCGAATGTACCAAAACACGCATGATGATGTTATTTCGGTAACAGTAACAGCTAGAAGACCCCTGCCACTGCAGTCATGGCGCTGCAATGCTGGGTGCCCTAAGCAGAGAGCAGCAAAAGGCATAAAAGCACAGCATTCTGCCTGCGCTGGGATGATGTGAGCACGGCGGAGGGCAACATGCAGGCAGGACTGCCCGCGCTGAGGCCCTGCTCCCCTCGAGAGCCGGGTGTTGTTACGTAGCTGTGCTGACGTGCAGAGACACACCCGGAATTTGCCTTTTCCTCCCCCTTATTGTGCATATGGGATTCTGCAAGCACAAAGGGTCTTTGCCCCTCAGAGCATTCCTGACCTTATTGGTTTGGGAGAGATGTGAAAGCTGAATTTTGTTCTAATCCCTGATGTGGCCGGCAATATTGCTTTCCTCTCCATCCCCATCCTCGCCGTCTTCCCGGGGGTAATATGCTCTGCATGGCATGAGAGGGAGTCTCCTGGCTCCTGTTTAAAAGTCAATTGTGAACCCTGTCAGGGGGACTAAGCAGTCAATTCCATTTTCTTCTCCTTCATCCAAGCACGACATCTAACAGACTCCATCAGAAAAGACTCCCTGTTACTGGAAAGGTCTCCTTTGTATGCGAGTTGCAGCGTCTATTTTTCAAGATAACCTTTATTTCATGTACTGAGTGTTAGCTTTGCTGAAAAAGAGAAAAGCCGAGATAACTCCTTCACCTGTAGAACATTATTATGTTTTCTGGAAAAAAGAAGGATGAGTTGTTCTGGTGTATGATAATGGAGGTGGAACGAATCGGGCAGAAGCAGTTGCTGAGTTGCACCCCTTTCTCTCCCCAACTGTCTGTCTTTGCAATCTCACCCTCTTTTCCCTGTCTGTCTTCCTGTCTCCAATACAGGCTGATTTTCCTCTCTCCCTTCTCTCATTACCTACAAATTCTCCATTTTTCTTATGCACAAAATACTGTCCTCCAGGACTCATCAGCAAAACCCCCGACCAATAGCTCTATTATTTGTGCTTTCTGTTGAGGTGTTGTCTGGGACCTGTCCTGCTGTGCTCGGTGCTGTACAACCAAAGCACAAAGTACTGATTTTTTGCAGTGAAGAGTTTCCAGTTTAAAAATTTTGTGGTTTGTATTTGGCTGCAAATTGTTCTGTGGAACATGTTCCCCCTGGGCAAAGGCTGTTCTTTGGGTAATAGGTAAAATGTGAATGCTTCATTGGAGTACCCTAATTCCAATGATGTTTCAAAGGCAAAATATTGAATCGATTTTTAATCAAAATTGATTTTATTTTTTTATTATTTCAGCTGTTTCCTGCTCCGTTTCCCACTTGTTTTCACTTCTATATTAGAATCTGAATTTTATTCTGTTACATATCTACGTACCATCCAGTACTGCAGTACTAATTGCATTTCAATAGTATCAAAATGAAGTATTTCAGTAGGTGGTGGCATAACATCTGAAGAGAAATATTTCAAAAACATATCTTCTGATTTGGTCTTATCTGAGACATAAATGTTTAGTTGCGAGATATCTCTGGAGACAGAACGTCTGTTTTCTCATCAACTTTAATGATGAGCCCGAAGAAATCCTGAGTTTGATCAGATGGAACAAGGCATATTCAAATGTATCTTCTGAATTGGATGCTGATATTGCTGCGTGACAGTGATGTATGGAAGAGATTCCCCCTGTCCCTTGGCATACCCCATCCTCCTTGTGAAAAAGTGAATCATGCCTTCCCCTGCTCCCAGCTGTATGGTTAATGCCTCATTCAACAAATTATTTCAGTAGAGGAAAGAGGTTGATTGCCACAATTACGTCAGGCAGCAAATCTGACCGGACACCAGCCTTTTTATGTAGCCCAGTCCTTGGTATCCGCAATGGAAAGCCATCAGTCCAGGGATGCAGGAGGGCGCATGGGCTCCTGCAGACACCTTGAAGGCAGGGAAGACATCCCAGGTGGGATTAGGACTCTCAATGAAAACCAGAAATAAAATTAATGGTCTGGCAAGAGCATCTCAGCAGTCGTTTATCCTATTGCTCTGGAGCAGGGCTGCGGTGGGCTGTGGGAAGCCTGGCTGGCTTGATGCTCTAATCACAGCAATGTGTGTTTGCAGAGTTGGCAATTTCGCATCGACTGGGTCCTACTGGCAGGGGAAAGGTTCTGCAGCGCATGCATCAGTGAGCTCCGTGCAGATATAACGGCTCTGAAAGTTGCTACACAGAGTCTGTGCTGCACCATAAATTACAGGATAGTTATTTCTTAGTTATTTAGCAGTTACAGTGTAATTAGTTCCACTTAATGTCAACTTTTGTCAATACGTCTTCCATTAGCCAGAAAATTATAGCTGGGTTTTGGAGCAATGGGGATGCATGAGCTTCTCCGAGCTTGGACTCAGAGAGGGGAGGAGAAGATGTGCTGTGGGGAGGGGATGAGGCTGTTAGGTGAATTCCAAGCCTGTCTCGTCTCTTCCACATTCCTACAAGCTTGCACGTACTCACACACACATATACAAAACCCACATCTCTTCTCCAGGATCAATATTCCAGCCCAGACTGCAGAGAGGAATCAAACAGGTCCCTGGAGAAGTTTGCTTTGGCTGCTCAGAAACAAACACACAAACAAATAAAGCCCAAGAGCTGCCTTAAATTAGTGTTTGTTGCCTGTGTTTTGCAGAAGAGAGTAATTAATAAGTCTGCCTGAGATTTTGGGGATCCCAGCTTTCATTCAAAGAGGACTTGATTTCCAGTCTGTGGCTGCTTTATTCTTGGTCGTCACAGGAAATCCCTCAGCTTTTTCTTCCTTTACTTTTCTTTCCTTTTGAAACTGTAGACGTCGTTAGGGGTTTGACATTTCTGAGTTTTGCCATTGCTTTGAACAGGACCAGGATTTTGGTCCCTAGTCCAAAAAAGGTGAAAATCAGGGGACTAGGCTTTAGCAGGAGCACTGAGGAATATTTTTCTGTGTCCTGATCGTCTGAATGGTGAAGGATAAGGCAAGCTGGCTTTAAGGGTCCTGTCTGTCCCCCTAAAACACCTCACTTCAGGTCATGACAGGCATTTGGGAGCAGTTTTAGTGTGAAGGATCCTTCTACCTGTTTCAAATTCCAAAACCATGTGAAAGCAGATTGCACAATCTGACTATTGACTGAGGTACTAACGATGAAATGATTAGGAAATTGCAAAATAAATTCTTTTGAGATTACTTTGTAATGAAGCAGATCCAACTAATTCTCTCTTTCTTCGTGTCACTAGACCAGGTCTAGGTAAATGCATAGAAGTAGAAAAGAGTCAGCATGGGTCCAAATTTTTTTTATATATAGCTTTCATAATTCCAGCCTCCAATACTCCCCTCCATATAATTTTCTTCTATGAATACGCTGTGTTGATTTCACACAGGGTCCTGCATATGCTAAAGCTGGTCCTTGAAGAAGAATTAAGTATTCAGTTCAGGAAAAAATATCAGGCAGAAAAAATATAATGGTAATGTTGGTATTAATACATCCTCTAAACGTATAATGAAGTTTCTTCTGTTGTCTCGCACCCCTCTGTGTCCACCAGGAGGCCAGGGACAATGGAGCTGCTCCTGCTATTATAAAATAAACAATAATAACAACAACAGCAATAAACATTTGCACCACAGAATTTTTCCAGACAAACATGAATTTCAAAATTAATGTTCATGGCTATTCAGCAGTGATTGCAACTTCCTCCTATTATGAATAATAAGACCAATATGACTCAGCTCATCCATTGCAATTGAAACACTGAGACCAACTAAAACCTATTCTAACAAATCCTTGGAGTTTTTATGTATACATATACAAAAATCTCCAACTATGCTTGAATAATGAAGTACTGTAAGAAAAAATCGTGATCTGAGGAATACCATAAGCAAAAAGAGAAGATAAATTCCTCTGATAAATAATGTATTGCAAACTACTCACTCAGCTGATTCCATTCTACCTTGGACAGGTTTACACCCATACAGAGTATTCCTTCTCTCTGTGGGAAACTGCTTCCCGAATAGACTGAATGAAATATATGCAGAGATTTGTGTCTGTTTCTCTTGAATATTTCAGACCACATTGGATAATTCTGCCCCACAAAACTCCCTTGCTTTAGTCGTTCAGGACAAAAATAATTGGCTCTGTTAAAGCTTGGATGCACCATATCCTAAAATACTGTAGAATCAGCAGGGATTGGAAACTGTGGTGTTTTCACTTTTTGGACAGATGTCAGTCAGAAAACAGCATGGACTTCAGCTGAGTCTCAGTCCACATGGATATAAAAGTATCGAGCACAAAAACGCAGCGAAAGGGCTGGTGCGTTTTCTGGCTCTAGGGTCAAGATGTGTTGTTCTAGCAGAAGAGAATGACTGTGGCAGGCAAGCTGAGAATGATCTCTTCAGCAGCTTTAGAGTCCCCCAAACCAGTTCCTAAGGCTCACTCAAGATGGCCATGTCCCATCCAACCTTTGCCATGAGTCCAAGGTGCTGCCCAGCTCCGTGCTGGGGTGGGGACTGCAACCAGATGTCAATCTCACCCAGGTCCATCCCTTACATTCTACCACCTCTGTGGCAATCTTAGCTTCTCTAAGCCACATTTCCCATTTCCACACTCTTTTCATGGGTAAACACTCTTATGGCTTGTGTGGGAGATGGTTATTATGGGTTACCACCATTTCCTCTGCAGAGAAACCTGCTGCCTACACTGCTTCCTCTCACTGATTTCTGCTTCATTTTATTTCTCTGGGATGAAGCCTGATCTGTCTATCAGCGCTGCCCCAGCCTCCTGCCATCCCAACCACAGCAGATACAGATCTCTGCCAGCCGAGCAGCAGGAGAGAGGAGGAGGAGGATTAAGGGAGTGGGGAAGTTAAGATAAGAACTTTGACAAGTGTTAACACAGAAAGGAGAAACTGTACCAAACTCTACTGGGCCCAGTATAATTTCTGCCTCTGGGCAGAGGCTGGAAGGTGCTCAGTGATGTCAGGAGACAGTTTATAATGGCATCGAGTGTTTGTCATCTCTTTTTGCCTCTCTCCTACACAAGCCCATGCCTACCAACACTGAACCTACATCCAAGCTTTGCTGTTCCAAATCTGGAAGGTGTTGGCTGAGCAAAGGGAGGATGGAGGATGTACTGACTCATGATCTCCATACTGCATCCATAACTTCGGGGGCTCGGTGATGGGAACAAAACCAAGCTACCACCCATAAAAGCCTTGTGACAGAGGCTGTGGAGTCATAGCCCAGGCCTGTCTGTGAGGTTGGTGGGGTGTGAAACACCTCACAGCCTCCCCGTTCCCTGGAGCTGAAGTCTCGCCATAAGGGATTGGAAGTCAGTCTGGCGGAAATGGGAATGTATCACTTGGTTGATAGGGAAATCACTGGGATGGGTCTTCCAGGGTTACTCAGAAACACATTGTGGTGCATCCACATACACGGTTCCAGCAAATTCAGTGCCTGCTCTTTTGACAAATATGCAGCTGAGTTACTTTCGCAGGCTGACCAAGTAGGAAGTCTCTGGTAACCGCAAGTCTCTACTGGGGATCTAATTTGGGACTCTGGGAAACGTAATAAAGATCTGCTGTTTCTGATCATATGAGAAGAATAGAATAAGGGTGAGAGAAAGAGGGGATGAGGAATAAGAGAGCAAGATGCAGTAGAGAACATCAGCAAAAAGAGGGAGAGGAGAGTGTGTTGTTCTTAAAGAATCAACAATACGCATAGAAAAAGGAATTACCCAGGGGAGCTGAGTGTGTGTGTGGAGATGTGAGAAATGTTATGGAAGAAAGATATTAAGGTGAAGCAACTGATATTTGAAATGTTATTTGAAGAGAAGTTTTAATCTGATAGGGCACAGAAAGAATTAATGGATTTTCAATGAGTTGCATAGCGCTTCGGGACAGTGTGGGAACAAAGTGAAAGTTCTGCTGCTGGAGGTCAATGCCATATCCCTGGCACAGAGCAAGCCATCAGAGAAGAAATCAAAAAAGCAATTGAGAAGTCAACTCTGGTAGATTCCTCAGAGATGAGGGAAAGTTTTAAAAACAAAACCAAAACACGTAACTCCCATATCTGCTTTCCTTTTAATTACCCAAGAGTTCAGTTTGAATGGCTAGAATCAGGGATGGGTACGTAAGCAAAGAAAAACAGGTAACGGTGAGGCATCTTTCATGTCCTTTGGAATATCAATGGGTAACAGCCTGGCTGTGCCAGGCAGAGACCTGCGTTTGTACATGAGCACGCACGCGGGAGGGACTGGCTGGGTTGTCAGGAGGAGTAGCAGCATATTTGGGGAAAAACTAATCGTAATCCAAAGCCTGCTTGGCAAAGTTGGTTGTGAATCACTGTATCTCCTGTTCAGCTCGGCGGCCTGCATGACTCAGTAGTCCCTCTGGAAAGCAGGAGACCTCATTTTGAAGACATTGCTATTGAAGAGCAATGGAAGGGAAAAGAGAAAGAGGGCATGGAGCCAGGGAAAGGGACAGAGGGAAAATTGTGCTGACATGACAAAGCAGGAAGATCCTTATTCAGAGAAACACCAATGTCTTGGGGAGCAGCAAAACTCCCTGGGCCATCTAGAAATCTTATCAGCTATGTAGCTCTTCTTTTTTTGCTCATCTACTTTATTCTGTCTTGCTTACCCCTTACTTCTTTTTTTCTTTTTCTTGTTCTGTTCCTTTTATGTGATCAGAGGCTGCAGGTCTCTTGTGTTTCCCAGAATCCCAGTTAAGATCTTGCTGGCATCTGGAAGGCAGAAAGTGTCAGGGGTCATGAAAGCAATAAAGCAGCAAGTTGAATCATTCCTATTATTTAAGCCTTTCTGGGAAATGCAGACCATTTGGGTTTGTATTTCTGTTTTTTACCTCTGAAATTTCCTTTCACCTAGGAAAACAGAGCTTGGGTCAAAACCCTACAAAGAAAATGATCACATTTTTTGCTTCTGTTTTTTGGAGTCAGACAGCTGGATGGAAGCAGGAGATTCTATGAAGTACTCGGTGAACAGAGAGGCTGCAACATGAGGTCCAAGACTTTCAGAAAATAAAAAATCTACAGGGAAAGAGCTATTTTAGAAAAGCCCCAACAACAAGGTCTTCAACTGGTATTTACAATCAGCCATGAGGCAGAAATGCATCTAAAACTAGGCTTCCTTATTTCTTAATCCTTGTTTCATATATTGATGCCATCAGTAGTATTGTTTATAACCAATTAGCAAGAGAAATGTCTCTCAGCAGCAGGCTGAATTCTTCATTACATCTGTTTCAGTATCAAACCATTCCAAGAATTCTTCTGAGACTGCATTTCTCTCGGTGTATTATGGAAATGCAGTGCACCTTTTAATCAGCAGGGACATCTCTATTTAGGTTGCAGACTTCAAAATTTCTTCTGTTTAGAATGCTGTCTTATTACCTGAATAAAACCAGAGATAAAACTCCAGCTGATACCATGGTTTCAGGAATCAGCAGATAATTAATTTCTAAAATTTGGGACTGAGTAATGCATTACCTTTGTGTGTTGATTTTTTATCCATTTTCTGATAAGATGAACTTCATCTCCTCCACCCCATTTAACAAACTGAAACCATGTATGTATGGAAGAGGATGGCATTAAGACTAAAATACTCCACTGGGACACTCCACTGGGGATGTCTTGGCTCCTCTGCAGTCTCCTGCTGTAATCAGTTTTGTACAGGATATTCACAGTCACTGTCTCTGGGTCTAGAATGAGGAAGGCAAGGTCTATAGAGGTTCAATGAAAGGCTGAGATGGCTATTCCGAGCTGCAAGTCAATGTCCTGTCCTCATGAGCTGAAATGTCAGAGGACCACAGCCTCTCAGGACGGACTTACTCAAATGAGACTATGTGTTTTTCAGGCTCATCATTTATGCCTCTGAACTGAAAGCCTAAAATGGGAAATAGACAGTGGAGATTATCCAGTGAATCAACCGTCAGCATTCACAGTAGTCATCTAAGACATCTGCTTCCTTTAGAGTCCATAAAAATACAGGCCACTCCAGTGGACAACTTGGAAGTCAAAGAAATGGTATCTTTATTGAAATTAAGTTGCAATGCAAGCACTAATTCCAACACGCCTCTGGTCATTGGTTTCTCATATGCGTATAACAAACTCCCTTTTTTCCTACCTTTTTGAATCAGAGTACATATTCTTTCAAGGCAGGAATCTCATCCTTTATTTTGCCCATGTGCAGCATTGTAACGCTTTTGTGTCATAGCTGGGCCAAAAATAGAGTCTCTCAGTATAAATGATCAATACCAATAAGATCTTATCACGTTATAGTAGTACAACGGAAAAGATGGAGCTTGAGCTTAGATGCACAACTTAGGTTGTCTTGCCCAAACAAACCACCTAGATTTAATGACACAGAGCATGGAAGAGTTACAGATACATCATCCCATCAGGAAGAGCTTCACTCTTCTGCTGATTGTTCCTGTCTCAGTAAGGGGATTGAGTTAAGTGATGGAGGAAGGTGGATCTTTTCTGCAGTGCAAAGAATGTATGAAGCCAAAAATCAGGTAATAATAGTAACTCCCATTCCTGAATCTTTTCAGAAAAACATTTACAAGTAGCTTTTTTTGAGTAGTAAACATTTTTTTCTTTTTCTTTTCTTTTTTTCTTTTTCCTTTACTACAGTGAAATCTTTAACAAATAATCATTTTACACTGTACAGTTCATCAATAAAAGAAATAACACCAGGTTATATAATAAATTAAATATGATGTGTAGTTGAAAGTAATCGTGCTTTCAGGCATCAGCTTCTTGTCACATTAGGGCTCTGGCAAACAGATTTAATATTCGTGGAATGAACAGAATTATTGACAAGCAGAGGAGGAACTAGACAGCAAGTGAGCATCATATTAATTTTTCAGAGGCCGATATTGCTTTTCCTGCTGACATCGCAACAAACATTCAGGGCTGGCTTTTGCAGTAGAGGGTTTTGGTAGTGGTTGTGGCAGCTTGTTTTTGCTTGATTTTTTTTTTCTGCCATTCTGTCAAGTTCATGCCTTTTTCAAGGGAGAAAGAAAGAGAGAGAATAATAGTGTTGGCTTATAGAATATGGGTAGCTTTAACTTTGGGTTTATTCTCCTAGATAACTCATTTCAAGGTTAACTCAGATTAACTCCAGTTCTACCTTTCACTATATTAATGGACATCTTTCATTCTGTCAAAAGCGGTGCATAATTCCTATTACACTTCTAGAATGTACAAGGATTTAGGGAATTCCCATTGCCCTTTGACTTAGAGAGAGTCTGATCATTGAAATATTGGAGATCTTTTAGGACAGAGTTTCTCAGGATGGACAATTCAATTAAAGACAGAGTTGTGAAGAGAAGTCAGCTGGGTTATCTGAGCTTCCTGATATTCAGAACTTCTGGAGGGAGTCACATGGAAATAAAAACTGAAAAGGCAAACTTCCTGAGGTCCAAGTGGTCCAGTTCCCCAGAGATGAGTGTAGAAGTGTAGGAAGTGATGACAATTCCCCCTTTTACCCAAGCATTTCCAAAGTGCTACAAAAACAGCTGAAGGAAAATAAAAAAAAACCATGAATGGCCTCGCTGAGGCATGTGTTTTGTCTGAGGCAGAGGTAAAAATAGCCACTGACATTTTTCTCGTCTCAGATTTGAGTTCTAACCACCACACCCTTCCTCTGTATGTCTCATCCAATTTGTCACCCAAGAAAAATGAAAAAAAAAAAAGGTGTTAAATAAAATGACTAGTGTGTGTTTCTGTTGATGGGACATGGAGAGGCAGAGCAGAAGGTTAGTGTGGTGGTCAGTGACTGCACAGATCGAGGCATCTGATAGAATTTGTCACTGGAGACACTCACAAAGAGCATCTTGAGATTTCTGCATCCCTGGGAGAAACACTGCCCAGAGCAACTCCCTATACTGCCTTTTACATTGTGGGTAGGATGGACTTCATCTTGTCTTCAGCATTTCTGAGGCAATGGGGGAGATATCGAATCTTCTATGCAATTAAATGAAAGAATCCTTGCAGGAGGCAATGTGCGAACACTCTCCCTCATCTGCCTCGGGGTGGTCAACTCTTTGCTTTTGAGACTTTTTCACAAGCCCAGGAACATGGGGAGAAGAAAAATGGGAAGCTGATGAGGGCAAAAGACAGCTCTGGTCTGGTCAGTAATGCTTTCATGAGCTCTGTTCTAACCTTTCTCTCTCCTCTCTTATCCCTATCCAACTCTCTGAGGGCATTCATATGGCTGGCAAGGCAGGCAGTGTTGCAATGAGCTGGGCATGCTTTTGAGCTTGGCAGCATTATCATTTGATTGGCCTGAACAGAGTTATTTCAGAAGGAGGGTTGCTTGACAGGCCCCATCAAATAACACTCAGGTCAGGTTTGTTCGTCACAGCAAGTTTTCATAGGCTGACCTTAGTGTATATGGCCAAATTTCCGGTAACGACCTTGGGTCTCTGAAAAATCCATCACCACTGGAGATGGCCCCAGCCATAGCTTCCTCTCAGCCATGAAATGTGCCAGCTACCTCATGCCAAAATATCCCAGAATGACCTGATTTCTCCAAATAAACGTCAGAGTGTGCGAGAGCCAAAGAAGGGTGGGGAGACAGCAGAGCTGTTCATCAGAATCAGACCCAGCCTCCCCACCCACTCCAACAGATGAAACCAAACAAAACTCTGACAAGAGTAGGATTTTGTGTTTCAGTGAAAGGTGATGGGAAGTGTAGGCTCCAGTTCTCCTTTGTTTTACCAGAAAGCTGGTAAACTGACAAACGTCAGCATGAAGATTTGCCTGTGTGATCTTCCTTACTGCTGTCCTGGGATTTTTTTAAAGGATTTTTGTATCTGATTGTGTCCAAGACTGAATGGAGCGCTGGGCGGACAGAGTCCAGTAAAAAAATGTGACCGAGTGGGATGATCTCAAGAGCAATAGACACAAGATCCCTTTCTGCTTATAAACAAGTTATTCTGTTTCACTCCCTCCATGTAGAAAAGGAACCAACAGTGAGAGATGTTAAAGCACCAATATGGTATCAAGATCTATCTGGAGGTCTGGGACTAAAGTGTGAGAAAGAGAAAAAGTTACAAGAGAAATGTCAGCACAGAAGCACACTTTTGATAATGAGCTGGTTTATAAAATGTGGAAATTGTTAGAATTTCAAGCATCAGCTGTGTGTCCTAATGGTGTATTAGCCACTTAAAATACCTTGGAAAATGTTGTTAAAGGCAAGTAACAGAATAAACAGAAGCGTGAAGCCATTTTTATCTGAGGCAGAACCTATCTGCAAAGGGATCCAGGCAAGGACTGCAGCATCCAGAAAGGGAACTTGTGCCCATATACAGGCCACTTCCTATGAAAGGGTGGGAAGGAAATTTCCTATCCTTATAGTGAGAGCAAACAGAGAGAAAGCTGATTAATTTGTTGAACCTGTGGGGCTATCACAGCAGAGCAAAGGCTAGTGGCTTCGAAAGAGCTCAGTACTTAGAACAGGGCTGAAAGAGTCAAAATAGTAGCTGCAGGAAGCATCTTTAAAATTCAGTCTGAAATATCAGTAATGAGAATTGCAATAAGAACTTTGACTTGTTTTGGATGGACACTCTGTTCCAAGAAGTGCCTGTCTCTCTGCCGGCATACTCATGCCAGCGGGACGAAGTCAAAAGGCTGGATCTTCATGGGTGAAAAGTAGAGGCTTTTTAATGTTTGTTTTTTTTTTTTAACCAAGCTCTTTCAAAACTGGTTGTTATACTTGTCTTTAAATCTTCTCTGATTTTCATCAATGCACTATCTAAGCATTTCACTGTCTTTTTCATGGGAGTTGAGGAAATCCTGCCATCCCCATCACCTGTGGTGCAGAGAGAGAAACGTGCGAAGAAATTTGTGTATGACTGTGAGGCTCTGAAGTGCCTCTGAGAATCCCACTTGGTACTTAGCTACCTATAAAAAACTGAGACCACTCGATTCCCCAGAAGTCAGTGGAAGATCAAGAACATGCATATGGGTTCCTGATGTCATTGGGCATCCTCTGAATCTAAGATGTCTTTTCTCTGACTGCTGAAAGGAAAGGAGCTACGGTATTTCTTTTATAGTGGTTAGAATTAGGAACAGAATTATTAAAGCAAAACAAAGCACAATCCTTTGTGTTAAATCTTGCACAAGCGATAGATACTCCTGGGTTTCTTCCAGATTTAGATATATGACTGTTAAAATAAAGTAATATTTATTTTTATCCTCACACCTTGCCTTTTCTATTTAACCAAGATGCTATTTTTGAGTTGAAAGCATGCACACAAATAATGCAAATCCCAAATTTCAAAGGCACCTTCTACTTGGAATAGGATCTATTTTTGTCCCTGTGACTATCTTGCACAGCTCTAATTGTCATGCCCCGCTCTGAAATCCACAGTGTGCTTCTCTCTCCAGCATATTTTTGGATTATTGCTCATTGTAATCAGCCTTTTGTATTCCATTTGATATGGGCCAAATTTTGACATGAGGTGCTGAGTAATGCATAATGTGGATCTTACTTGTGTCTCAAAGAAATCTTCCTTTTTCTATTCCCCTGTACCTGGGCCAACACCTGGCATAGTCTCCCCCATTTCCCAGACAGACAAGGGAAAAAGCACCTGAAACACATCAAAGCACTGAGCAGCTCAAAACAATTCATTTAGTTATTATTACAAAACGTCATAGGGAGTCCCAGCTTGGTATTGTAATTTCTGTCATAATTTGTTTTTTCAAAAAACTGAGCACTGAAAAAAGGTCAGAAGGAAGTCTTTTGACACTCAGGTCTATAGACTTGGGAGTGAAATATTTAATTTCTGCACACCAAAAATACAGTCATACCTGCACAGGGATTCCAAGAAAATAAAGAAATACTGGGAGATGATAGTTAATTTTCTAAAGGCAAATTACATATGATAGGCACTTCTAGGGAGTGATGGAGAGGGAAAAAGGCACTTGATTTAAGGGGGTGGAAAATCCAAATAATCCCATCTCTGCTGTAGGACTCGATGTTTTCTGGAGTGCTATCCCCACATGCTGCAGTACAGTCCTTGCTCTGGCGCTACGGGATGCCTGCGTACTTATATAGCATGACCATGGCCAGGCCTGCTCACAGTGAGGGTCCCTGTCCTGGCAGCTACCAGGGCTGGTTAAAAAAGTTTCACACCTTACATGTGAACGGATTCTTTTAAGTCCCCTGCAACTGAGATTATTTTGGGGATGACTACTTTTCCTTCTCTTTTAGTTTTTTATCTTATCAACACTTCGCATATGTGAGCACCATTTGATACGTTTCACCAGGTAGTGCAGAACAAGGATGCAATATTAGGGATAGAAACTGCAACAGTCTCTGCAGTAGCATGCCACATGTGAGGTGTCCTCCCTGTATCTGTGAACAACTCTTCTCATCCTGAATTATGGGATGTTGAATGCAAAGTGTCTGATATAGGTGCTGCTGCTTTGTGTTCCAGTATCCCACCCCAAAAATTTCCCTGACCTTCATGCACAGGTGTGCTGAGATAGGTGAACCAAGCAGGGGCTCCAGCCTTACCTGCTCCTTAACCCGCAAGCCAGGCTGTCCAGTGAATTCATGCAGAACAAGCTCCAGTGGATTTCTGTTTGCTGTTTCTGCTGACCAGCTGCTTCACAAATTGTTGGGTTATTTTAGTTTTGTTGCCATAATCATTTGGCTCCCTTGGTGCTATCTGTCACCTGCAGATGAAAACTAAAAGCCTTGAAAATCAGGTGACAACAATACAGCAGGTCCAGGAATGTGTATGTGTTTGAGCGCAGAGCAAAGCAGGCTGCCATAAGTAAATCGTTAAGCACCCTAGAATGGAGTGCTGAACACTGGAGAGAGTGTGTTTGTAGGAGAAGTGGAGAAGCACAGCCAAATGTTCATCTACTTTTTATAACTGGAGACCACATTCCTTTGAGGATGAAAATTTAATTCCTCAGTGGTCAGGGCTCACAGCACACTGAGTCTGTCCCTACTACATGCACAGTGGCATCACACATGGACCTTCAAAGATTAGTTACTGGGCAAAAGAGAGGCAATTTGACTGCAGTTCTTAGCCTTATCATGCAGGAGGTCTGGAGAAGAGATGGAGTTGTTCTTGTGGATATGAGAATTCGGAACTTCAGGGACAATTCTTAAAGCTGTGCTAAGGGGCAAATTTATGGAGATGCCTTCGGCCACAGTCACAGCAGCCTGTTGGCTGGCATTTGACATTATCAGAGATCCCAGCACTTGGCAGTATTAGAGATCCCTTGGTAGTTTCCTCCTAGGATAATAAATGTTGTCTACTGATGATTTCTTGTCTGCTACCTGTGAAGGTAATTCCTGTCATCTTTCCCCATCTGCATGTTTCTTTCATGTGCAGATGGAAAAGGAATGAGCAGAAGCTGGAAGCATAGACCTTGGGCTCTCGACACAGGTGTCACACTGATTTCATGTCAATGCAGCCCCAGTGCCTCTGGCAGAGCTGCTCTTGGTTTCCATCAGCACACGCAAGAGGAGAAGCAGGGACTGTCACAGAAGAACTGTTCAGAGGCACACAGGTGGGGTTCAATACCCGTATTTCCATCCAGCTGAGAAACTGTGTCTTTGGCCGCCTCACTCACTGACCTGAGTGGAGTTAACCTTGATTTACACTGGAGAAGGACAGGGGAGAATTGAGCACAACAAGCTGAATCTTAGAATAGGAAAAGGCCACTGGAGAGGGAGACAGAGTGCAAGGAGGAAAAGCTAACGCCATGGCCTCTGTAATTCTATCTTTGCAGGTCCCTCAGGCAACATAACCGTAAACAGTCTCTTCAAAAAATGTGAATATTATGCTTCTTTCTGACAGTTTTTTCCCCAATTTCCTTCTGCCTTTACAAGTAGCTGAAGAAAATAAATATTTAACGATCTATTTCAATATTTTAATGTAGATTTCTTAGTTAAAATACTACCTATCTCTCCGTGAAAGGGCAACAATAGAATTATAAAATAATGAGCATTGCAGCAAGTGGGAAGTTGATTTGAAAGCGGAGGAAAAAGAAAAGAGGCAAGGCTGCAGAACACCAGGGCATATCTTCATCAGGTGGAAATCATCACTGACTCATTTCAAGCCCTCCTTTCTAGAGCTTACTGGGGAGGAAAGACCCAGACAGATTGCTGTTTCACCCTTCACCAATCCTTTCTGTAAAAGCACAGCAGAGTTTTCCTGCTCCGTGACCTGGCTGGAACGTGTTACTTTGATCAGGATTCCCACACAAGCTGCATCAGGGCTGCAGCAGTTCAGAGCGAGCCATTAGCCAGAGAGGCTCCATGGAGCACACACAGCTCACGGCTCAGCCGTCCCACTCCCCGGGGACAAGAGTTCCTGCACTGCTGTGGGCACAGGAGGAAGAGCCACCAGTGACCCATTGCCCTTCTACCAGTGCAGCTTGTGGTGGTGATACTCCACTCTCAATATATGATGGGGCAGTTGTAGACCTGCACAGCTCCATCACCTCTTTTCCATCTCTCGTCCCCAGCTCCTGCTGCTTCTCTCTTTGTACCAAGGTGGATTATTCTTGTTCAGTCAGGTGTTAAGTCCTGTGGCCGTGAAGGCTGCATTTTCACTCATCCTGATCTACATTTGAGGCTGTTCTCTTGCATAGGAGAGGGAACTGTACAGTGCACCCAGTGTAGTATCTCGGTGGCGCCCACAGGAAGAGAAGCCAGAAAATCACACCCTTGCACCACTATGGATCTCATGCCATCCTGCAAGTCCTCACACAATGTTTGCAACAAATAACACACATTCCTGGTGCTGGGCCAAGGCTACTTCATTACACAGCGCTCATCATGCAGTCAGGGGGTGCATGCATAGAGTGTCAGCCTTATTCTTCTGAGACAGAGGTGGGCTGCAGCCCAGGAAATGTGGCAGTGAGTAGTCTCTGTGCAGAGACAACCTGGGAGTGAAATCCTGGACTGGTAGCTGCAGTGAATATTTTATACTGCTCTCTCCCCCCCTTCTCTGTCTGATCTCGGCAGCAGTCTCTAGCCAACATAATTCTTTGTGAGTTACTTTCGTTAGCAAAACCTTTCACCCTATGAAGATGTTCTACTTAATTAGTAAAAGTTCAATTTTTTTGTTACGGACAGAGCCCCATACATCAGCATGTCTGGAGAGTCATTAGCTGTAAAATTAATCAGGGTGGATAACGGCTGAATAGTCAGAGCCCTTTGTGTTCCTTCCCACATCTCTGCCTCCAACGTGAGAACCTTTTCAAGAAGGGGAATCCAAAAAGCATCTCCAAATATCCAGGAGACCAGTTTCTAGGCTAACACTGGAGTTCGGGGATATTCCAGCTGAGGGACTCTGACAGGATGTTGGATGGCTGAGATTTTCCATTCACCCACCTCTGGGAACACATCAAAAGCACTCATTTATTCACTTCCTCATGGGCAAGTTTGGTGTAAGCATGGCTTGTGAAACAAGAGGAATCAGGTCAAACAGAAGGGTTTGCCCCATACCATAGCTTGAGGACTGTGTACTGTAAGAGGATGTCCTAAGGAATACGCAGACCTATAGGAGAAATTCAAACGAGTAGATGACTGAGTTTTTAATCCAGCCAGTTTCTGTGGTGCACTGAACGAGTCATGACACAGAGCTCTGCTTCCTGGCAGATGATCTGCCTGGGTGTTTTTGGCAGCCCCACATTATAACCACTGGAACATTCTTCAGGGCTTGATGTGGTAGGAACGAAACCAAGGTGCTTTTGCTCCCCTGCATTGCACTGTGATGTCCATTGTGCAGGACTGCTGCCATGAGTTTTCTGCAACCCATCATGGCTCAGTGTTGGACTCCTTCCCAATTGTGTACTTACTTCTGCTCAGGAGGTTTCTGCTTTGAGGTGGCTACTGCAATTTCCTACAAGCTCCCCTATTTCCAAGTGGGTCAACAGATGCAAGAAGACCAAATGACCAATGGTTCAGCACGGATTTGCAAGTCAGCTTCTTCCTGGTTATTCCTTACCAGCACTAGTTTGCTCCTTGGCTCTGGGGTCTGGGCTTTTCTGATAGCAGATGGAGCCCATCTGTAACTGCATACAGATGTGGAATATTGGCACAAAGTTCTGCTGAGAATGTTGGATGCTTTGCAGGAGTCTTAGGACAGGTACATTAACTTAAGAGATTTTTTTATGAGAATAATAAAATCCTCTGTTGTTCCTATCTCCTGAACACAGGACACTGTACACATGAGTCTCGCATCACCTTTTCCTGCGATGGCACTTCTTATAATTACCAAGGAGATGTTGGCAGCTAGTTGTGATGAAGAGCACTGATATGCTTTATTTATTTTCTGTTACTAGTAGTAGTAGTAGTAGCAGCAGCAGCAGCAGTAAAGGAGGCCTTACAGTTTGATTGGTAGCAAACAGAAATAATTATGCATAATGCAAATGACTGCAGACAAGTTGATATTGCTTATAATTTTGCATAACTGATCACAGGACCTAGTTATAAGTGAAATCCTCAAGGTACGCTTCATTTTGGTACAGAACAAGACCAGATAGGGGGCAGGAAGGAATATTTTGCCTGCATGAAAATATGTCTTCCCACTTTGTAATTTTCCTCCTCAGAAAATGTCTGAAAAGCAGCCGTCCTGGGAATGGCTTGCCTGGGCTGCTGCACTACCTCCAGGACTTGCCAGTTCTCTGCTGCCTCTGCTAATGCTTGTAACTCTGTAGCATTCTGGAGTCTTTGACTAACAAGTGGCTCAAGGTCGCTAGCTCTGTCCTCACACTCCTGTGGAGTGTAGTTAAGTAAGTGTCTGAACAAATGGAAAGTGATTTCCCTGCCACATCCCTTCTGGGTACAAGTCCCACCCAGCCAGAATCACAAACGCTGAGGCCTTGTCCCTAAGAATGAAGCATGTGTATCTCCAACAGTTTTGTCCTTGGTGTCTGATCGATTTATAAAGTTTGTTTTCAGTGTGCTTGTGAAGGGATAAAGTAGAAAAAATGGAGCCTCATGACTCAAAACTCAGTATGATTCCTTGCAGTAGGATATCCTTTAGGCAGAGTGACTCTCTGCGAAGCTGTGGAGCTTTTCTTCTTGCTTTCCTGGGCAAAGCAAGGGGGTAAACCAAAGGCTTAGTATTCACCCAAACAAATGCGAAGTATGTATTTTTTCCTCCTTTATCATTCCTTGCAAAAAAGAAAAAAAAAAGAAAGGGGAATTTCTCTAGGGCTCAATTGAAAAGTTTTGTTTTCCATTAATCATAAAAATTCTCTTCATCTTTGTGAATCCTTAAGCTTAAGACAGAAGCAATTTGGATAACAGAAAACCCTGTTTACTTTTGAAGAGCATCTTCATTTCTAAAATGCCAAAATGGGATATTTTCTTTCTTATTTGCTCTAGTTTCCAGATTAGCTATTTGACGTAGTCAAAACAAATTAGTGAAAAGCTTCCCAAGCCCTGAAATTACTTTTTCAGCAAACAAAAAATTGACCTCTAACATATGTAGCTATAGTTATCAAGATTTGTTTCAGGCTTTTCTTAAGCACATTTCTCTCTTAAGCATTTATTAGCAAGGACTGAAAAGCTCAACTTTCGACCAGTGTGGACTTTCAGACCACGTGATGGCATGACAATATCTGTAGTGTACAGGACCCTAATGGGTGAGCTGCTGGCATATTGATAATAACATATATACAGGCAGAAAGATGCTCCAATGCCACAGCAAGATCCCATCTTTAAAGTACGTAACAGGTGGACCATTAGCACTTTAAACATGGTACGGATCATACTGCTGATTTAGACATAAGAATGAAATGGTATTGATTCAGGATTACGGCCAGGTGAAGACACCATCATGCTGTTTGTTTTGTGCTTGATGTTCAGGAAATGAACTAATTTATAGATAGGATTAGTGTGATCTATAGAACAGGGGTAAGGAATAGAGATCAGTGCCCTGAACTACATGAATCAGAGACTGGATTAGGATTCAGAGGAAGAAAAAAAAAAGGAACTATAGGTATCCTAAGTGAAAGACAAGGTGTAAAGTGGTCTGAATTCTACTGTAGTGAGAAAAAGAAGAGTTCTTCTCTCAAGAGCTGTTCTATCTGGACTTATGCTGTGCTGTACTGAATTCTCATGAGCATAAATACACAACCTCATGCTGCCAGTTTGAGATCGGATAGATAGAGAGAAGGTTTAGGTACAGAGCTGTAATTTGCTTCCCTTCTGCTCCCATAAATTAGCTCCAAATATTCCCAGTGTGCATGTTTCACTAATCTAGAACACCGACTATAACAGCTTTCTCCCAGAGGTGCCCTGTTGCCATTTGGCACTTGGGGTAGTCACGAATTTTCTCCCCTGTGAACCAAAATCTAGCAATTTGTTTGATATTTACTTGGGGAGCTGATGAGAACATTTTGAAAATGTCTATATCTCAGTGGAAGAAAAGTGAGGTTTACATAGAAGTATACACAAAACACAGTAAAACGATTCACAGATTCTCTTTCTTTCTCCCACCCTTTTGCAGTCAGTACTGCTCTGCAGGGGAAACCCGCGGTGCATTGCTGTAAGTAGATCTTGACAGCCTAAGAGACAGTGGTCTCTGGGGGCTTAAAAATCAGCCTGTGCCTCCAGAGACACGTTTCCCAGCATCCCTTTGTGATGGCAGCCTCTGTGACTTTCGGTAAACTCTTCCTCTGCTGCTCTTGACTTTCCATTTCCCATCTCACCTGTTCCCTGCTGAGTGAACATTTTAGGACAGGGACGATCTCTTTGGTCGTGGGTCCACAGTGCTAAGCACAAAGCAGCCTTGATCTCAAGAGATGTGTAAGGGTGCTAATATAATACCAGTAAGGAAAGCAAAGGCTCTCCATCACCCCTCCTCTTGTCTGAAGCTCAGAGAGGAGTAAGTTGATGTCCTTAAGAGGCTTGAAAAACAAATCACTTCTGTATTTGTTAAGTGCTGAACTTCAGACACTATAAAATGGGCAGGCAAATATGAGAACCTCTTCAGCTAATTAAGATCCAAGGTAGGAAGCAAAACGGGTGCTAGTGAAACTTTCCCCAGGAAAGCTAGAATAACTCAACCGATTATTAAACTCTATTAAGCCAAAGAACTGCCAGAAAACGATGATTTCTGAAGGAAAAGCCCCCTTCTCACAGCCCAGCATCATCCACATATCACAGAGAGGGGAATCAGGTCTTTCCAAGTGTTTTCCAACTTCATTGCAGCATCTGCCCCAGGCACAGAGTACCCAGACAATTTGATCCAATTTGTTATCAAGATGCATCAGACTTCTCCACAGCCTCTTTAGTCTCCCAGGTTCCAGGATGAAAAACCCCTAAGTGCAATACTAGAGCAAAAATGGCTCCAAGGCACTCCGGTTAGGATGAATGTTCTTTAAAAGCATCTGTTAACTCTGTAATCCTTTTCAGCAATAAAAATTACTTCACACACCGTCTGCAATCCCCATTTACAGGGCTTCAGTACTTTGGTGGCTGGAAAGAAGGAAGCCTGGAAAATGCAGAAGGGAAAGTAGTGCATAGCACTGTGCACACCACATTTTGTAGTCATCAGTTAATTTGATGGTCTTTTCAGACTTTTCCCTACAGGGCTATGTCTACACAAAAGCTTGGGCCTGTGGTTTTCAAAGTATCAACCATCCCCTGCTTGGTCACAAAATGTAGCCCAGGAGTCCAGGGAGGATTTACTTCTGGTGCATTGGCCACAGAAGTCTTGCCAAATGCAGACTTGCCTGATGGGCTGCCTCCCCATCCCACCTTTAGTTTTCCAGCTGGCTCTGCCTGCTTTGCAAGTGGCTGAGGAATCTCAAGGACCAAGGGAAGCCCAGCTGGCCAGCAGCTCTCTGTCTCAGTTCGGCCAGTTGAGTGGGACAAACAGGCATGGAGGGGAAATGGGATGTTGCTGGTGATGTGGACCTGCAACTTCAAGGGACGAATTTGGCACATGCAACCCGCGGAGAGATGTGAGAAAGCAAAACAACCAGACCGGCTCGTGGTCTGGTCCCCCAGCTCTCTTGGAAGGCCTGTCCTACAGCAAGCAACCATTTCACTACATATCACCCGCCAAGGCTCGATGAGGAGTCACCCTTTCCCACTCCAAATATTTTCAGTTGTTATTTGTTCCTGATTCCCCACCCCACAAAAAAAACACCCCAAAAGTCTCAAGTGCTCTTTTCATCTTTCATTATCATTGTCACTATTTTTCCCAGTCCCCCTTGTCATGCAAAACCCCTCCAAAAAACCCCAAACCCCTCTTAATCATACACAAGCATGTGAACAACACAAGGGAGCCATTAACATAATCAGCAGAAAGCACTAATTCCAGCAGTCTTTCCCAGAGCCCTTCATGGTGTGTGATGCTGGAACAGCCGCTGTTGAGCGGTGCTCGGGAGTGGGGCTGCCTCTCCAAGCCATCACTCCCCCCATCCTCCCACTGTGCCCTGCACCCCCTCACCACCCCCCACCACGACTCTCCCTGGCATCTCAAGACATTCTCGGTGCTTTCAAGGCCTCCAGTGGCCTTCGCCCTCCTCTTGCCAGTCCCTGGGCTCCATCTGCACTCTCACCTGCCCGCAGATTCAGGGTGCTTGGGGTGGAGCGGGCATCCCTTATCAGTTGGTGGGTGGAGGGAGTGGGCTGGATGCGGTGGGGGTTGAACTGTTGCCATTGGAGATGGCAACAGATGCATCCCAGTGGAGGCTGCGGTGGCTAATTCAGGGCTTTGTGGTTTGAGACAGAATGCCAATTATTTCCAATTAGGAGATTGTAGTGACAGCTGCTCTGAACAGGGCCTTCTCTCGTGGCTGAGAAACCTGCCTCCACTTTTAGCTGGATTTGGGTACCTGCATTTCTAGCATGGGGCTCTCAGCCTTTTTTTTTCTACCCTCTTTTTCTTCCACCTCTTGCTAAGCAATTCTTCCTCTCTCCCACACTACACCACCTCCCATGAGGAATTTGGTAGAGGAATCATCCTTATCTCTCCCTTACCAAAATTAATTCATTTTCTTCTTTCTATATGCAGGATTTAATTTTTCTGTTGTGCTGTCTGGCTCCCCCTCTTCCCAGTTTCCTCATTACTTCTGCTTGCCCTGTGATGTATGGGCCTTGTCAGGCAGTTTTGACCTGGCCCAGCCAGCCAAAATCAGAGGAGAACCTGGGTTTATTTTGCCAGGGGAGAATTCATCACAGAAGGTGTCTCATTTAGGGAAATTAAGGATGAAGGAAAGGGAGAGATAGAAATTTATTCTGGTTTAGTGTTTAAAATGTGTCTATCTACTGCTGTGTTAAAGGCTGATATTCTCTCCCCACTTTTCTTTCTCTCTTGTCCAACCACATCACACAGTCCAGAGACAGAATTCAGGAGAAAGGCGCACAGGGCCCTTTTCTGGCTGGAAAATGCTGGCTGCAGTAGAGGAGTGAATAGGACAAGCAGGAGATGTTGAACAACAAGACATGTTTCTCTTCATTCTGTCTCATAACTACTCATCAGAGACAAATCTAATACTAAAAATACAAACTAGACAAATCCTTTGGAAGGAGAAAGGGGAATTTGTGGGTGCTGGCTTTATTTATGTAGCTGCTAAATCCTTGTTTGTTTGGAGACTGAATCTGTTGAATCACAGCAGGGCTAAGAAAACCAAGAGCAAACCGTGAAGCGAGAAGTGCAGAGTCCTGGAGAGTCTCTTCCAGAGGCAGCAGTTCAGAGCCTGCTGCTTCTGCCCTCCCTGAGCAGGGGGACAGGGATCTTTCCTGATCTCCCTTTTCTGTCTCCCTTGATCTCCCTTTTCTATCTCCCTGTCTAAGATGCAGTGAAAAGTTCATGGTTTCCACAAGGAGTATTTCCAGAAGGTAATTTTTCTTATCAAGGAAGGTGCCATTTGGCTAGACCAGCTCCATCCCAGGTTTGCACTGTGAGCACCAAGCAGCTGTAGAGCAGCTTCTGGGCAGCTGTAGGGCAGATTTGCAATCACAATTTCTTTCTCTGCTATACCAAACCCACAGCTGGAGGGAGCCCAGAACCTCGCTCAAGCAACAGTTGTCATCTAAATGTGTTTGCACCCAGAAAGGGCAGCATGGGGAAGCTGGGGACACTACCCATGCTGAGAAGGTGATACCAAGGGGAGTCCAGGTCCTACCTGAATGTGGGTGATGTAAACAGCGGTACTGGGCTGGGCACAAACCTCTGCTGTACCAAGTAGAGATACAACTTTAAGACCTCTGCTGATGTCAGATCCACTGACATCAACAAGAATTTTGACAGCAGATTCTGGCCCATAGTGGTTTTATTGATCCCTGCACAGCCATCGTCTTCATCATGCTTCCGTTTTACATACGATCCAAGAGGAAACTTTTTAGCCGAGGACATTTTTCAGTAGGCTGCAAAGCACTGAAACAATGCAGTATTTGGATGACAGTGTTGTCTATTAATCCATGTGGAGCACTTAGATGCTACAAATGATAAGTGCCTTGTAAATACAGATAAATAGATTAGATTAGACCTTGACAGTGGTTCATGCAAAAGACATTTTTATGTGCAAAAATAGTAACATTGTGGAGAAATACTATTATTTGAAACCTTGGGCTAAATCTTCCATAATTGATATTGTTGGAGGAAAGAGGAAGCTAATGGAGAAGAGCTGCTGTGACTGCCCTTTTGTCATTGACTAATTCTTCCAGCAACTGAAGCGACATTACCCAGCTCCCATTTAGGCCTCAAAGCGAATGGCCACATTTTTCAAGAGAGCACAGCTCAGTGAGTACCGAGCCCTTTCAAAACTCATCTTGTGAGTGCTGTAATGCTGGGGATGAGGGAGGGAGAGTGCTTTCGAAAATCTGCCCTGTCTTTTCCATCCTGACTTCTTGAAAATCAGGACTATGGCATGGCTTGGAGAGCAGCCCAAAGAACTGTCACCAGCCAAGCAGCTGGAGTTATACATGTCCTTGATGGAGATATCCTCAGCAGTTTCAAAGACAGTGGGTGGAGAAGGATGTGGGATTACTGTTAATATCAGTTTGACAAGTGCAGATCACAATTTGAATTTAACTAATTTGTACCTATTCCAGCCCATTCAGGTACAAGTTCCCAGCATGTGGGAGGTTCCTCCAATGATGCAGAATTGCATCTTTCTAAGCTATACAGCTCTAGTCTACTGTAAATGAAGGAGGACCCTAGATATTAATTTATCCACACAAAAATAAAAGATGAAGAAAATAAACATCTGAGTGATCTAGGAAATCCTGAAACAAACAGCAGTTTTGTTCCTCAAACAAGTTGCAATTAAGTAACAGCATTACTCTGGCAACACCACTTGTTCCCATTGCACCAGGTACAAAACCCAAGTGCTTAAAAGCCAGGAGATAAATAATTAAGAACATCATACATCTTTTATTGCCTACATAAAACATATAAGGGTGAAATCCTGACCCATCCGAAGGCAATGTCAAAGTTCTTCTTGACTTTAGATCAACTTGGATTGCGCCTGAATTGTTTTGTCAGATACAACAAGCAATGTGTCGTAAGACACCTCAATAATCTTAATTCTGACCCAAGAGAGATACTTTTCTGTGATCATTTCTAGAACTTAAACAGAAAACAAAGCCTTTTTACAAAAATGTGAAACACATCTAGAAAACTAATGTTGATTAGAAGAACACCAATACTATGGGGTTTTTTTATTAATATAAAAATGAGCACATAGTCACCTATTACAAATGCACTATTACCCAGTAGTAATGGTACTTGGAAATACTTCAACCAACTAATCATATTTGCCACTTATGAATATTCCTTAAGAGAAAATGTTTGCACACCAAATTCAATGAAATAAAAATACCACACAAAGGAGGGGAAACAAAAAAGAAAACAATCCACAGGTTAAGCATGAGGTTGTTTTGCCAAAATAAAAAGCGCATTTCTTTGTACTCAATTTAAAAACATGTACATATTATGTGGGCAGTATAGGGTTTCAGGAGTCCTTAATCATTCATTTCCTTGCTTTTAAGTGTGAAGGTTTTGCAAATGATGTGATAAGTAAGTACATTGTTGTCACTTAGCAACCTTAACTCGTTTCTGAAGTGAGTTGTTTGTTTCTATAATAAATGAGACACTCAGATACCATGGTGATGAGCATAGGAGACCTTGTATGCTTAGACAGAGTGCTGTCTTGATAAATATGATATCGCTTAGCGGTATAAGACCCTCACAACAGAGGATAGCTCTTCGCTCTTTTCCACAGCACAGAAACATGGTCATTGGCTGTGTTTGTGCTGCCTTATGAGGAGCACCTGAAAGCTGTTCTGAAGACGAGACTCATTGTCCTTCCAGGCAGAAAACCTGGAATTTTGGTCTTAGCTATGGCAGGAGGTCAGCTCTACAATGTCCAAGATCCTAGCTGTTTAAGTATGCCCTTGATGGGTTTGCAGCCAGCTCTCAGATGCTTTTATTGTTATCACCAGCCTTCAGTGTGAAAATATATTCTTTGCATCAAGCTCCACACTCCAACAACACCATTCTTTAATTTCCAGGCAGTCCTGCTAGAACTGCACTGGGCCTTCTCTTGTCCCCTAATTACTGCTTTATGCACTTCTTCTGATGTGACACAGCTATAAAGCCAGCTTAAGCAGGTGGTGGAAGATTGCTGGCCTCTGGGAAGCCTGCTGTGATTAAGAACCTCCAGTATGGTTCCCGCAGATGGGAACTGATGCCAAACCTTGAGGGCTGTGTCTGGGGAAAAAAGGAAGAAGACAAATAATATGGCTGAGATAGAACTCCCTCACTAAAATTTCAGCTTCTGGTTTCTGGGAGTAAATTAAAGCTCAAGGGTTAATAACAAACATCAAAATAGATTCCAGACAACTCTGTTCCATCCTAAAACTGCATTTACTTTACATGACTCCAGTAAATCTCCAGACATAGTCAATCCTGCTTGAGCTCACCTAATTTTTCCAATTTTTCTCTTCCCTCCTTTCCTGTATTTCCTGACTTTACACGACAGATTTGTGTTGCTGTTACTGCAACTTGAGTTTAAATTAATCTTTTAAAGAAGGATGAACCACAGGAACTTTCTTTTGGTTTTAGAAATCACATCCATATTCATAATCCACTAATCATGTTTGATAAATCAGAATTCATTGTGAAACATACTAACCCTTCATGTTGCTTCAGTTTTTAATCTTGTAGGAAAAGCAATCATCTATGCGACACATTTGGAGGGGTTGGGCTGGGCCGTCTTGGGTGTCTCGTTGAGTCAGCTTCCTTGTTTGTACAATACAGCTTGTGCTTCTGAATCTAAGCTATCATCTAAAAACATAATTAAGTCTTCAGCACTTCAGTAGCAAGAGGAATCTTCACAGTGTGAATCAAACACTATCTTCTCAGTGATGCTGGCCTGAGTCTGCAACTCGTCTGGAAGAGCAGCTCTGAGCTTTCCCTCATTCCAGTGGTGTAACCACACTGAAACCTCAAGATCTTATTCTTGCCAGTCATCAATGGTAAGCGTTTCACGTGCAGTCAAAGAATAGAGAGATGACTGTTTGTAGAGATCAGTAGGGTCTATTACTATGCAGTGACTTGTTTAAGCTGGGTACAGTTGTTGGATAAGAGTGAAAAGATAGAATTTCTGCCCCTCAGTCATTTGCACATGAGTATGCACATTTGGATGTTTTCTAACTCTTTGCGAAATGAGATTTTCTGGTAACACCTAGATAAGTGCAAGATTCGCTATGTCATTCTTTTCCCCCACCATCAGTCCGTTAATCCTGACTTTTGCTTTAGAGGAGGAATCTTCACACGAGTCCAGATCCTACGATCTATTCTGTCTGCTACTCTCACTGCCTACCTCAAGTTTACCTCTTCTTCCTCACTGCCGTGTGGCAGCTGGGCTGAGACAAGAGACAAGCAGCCTGCAGTGGGGGAAGGACAGTGAAAAGTGAAGAACTCTAGACTACAGACCACCTCCTGTGGATGGTGTAAAGGTGGCTGGCTCCAGTCCATAGACTGGAGTTGCTCTGCTTTACCCACAGTCCCAAGTTTTGAGCTTCTGTGCTTTCCCAAAGAAATATAGCTGTTCTTTGCTGAAGCAGATTCTAAGCCTGCCACACTTAATAATTCAGTGGTGAACTTTAGAGCTGAGCGCAGGTTGAAAAATAACTTGCTTTAGTAAGTACAAAATCTCCATTTCTGCTGCCTTTGCTTCTCCCTCCTTCTGTCACCCGTGGCCCCAGCAGCCCCCTGCAATCCAAACACACACCGTTATTATGCAGTGGAGCAAAAAGGAAAGGCGGACGGGGGAGAAAACTCATTTCCTCTCTGTGGGATGTTTATTGTTTTTTCTGCTCTCAGCGGTCCAAGGTCTCTGTCATTTTACGTGATATTTTATAATGGGAATGGTTCTTGTAGGCACCAATGAGTTCATCTGCAGAGACGCACGGAGCCTGAAGGTTTTAAATTTATACCTCCCTGACGCCGCTGTAATTGGGAATCCCATGAGAGGAAACCCTGACAAGTGACACAAATAAACCCTGCCAGACCCCTTTCAAGACCTGTAGCAGCAGTAACCCCAGGAGGATGCCCATGATCAAATTACCCTTAAACAAATTCTTCTGCAGTAACTAAGGATGTAACTGCTGAAGGTCAACAAGGTGTTTGTAGAACATGTTTACTAGGTTTATTTCCCATCACCTGCTCCCATTCAAAGACCATGAGTTGCAACATTGGCAAAGCGGAACTGGAAGAAGCTGCAAACCTAATAAAAATTTGTTACTCCAGTTGTCTAGGAATGCATTTATTTAGGCCTTCCCTACCCCTATTCTATTCAGGCATAATTACAGCAGTACCATTTCCCTGAATATAAATGAATAATATAAAGTACACACATTTTCTCTCCTGTGAACTGAAATTTGGCAATGTCTGTGACATTTGTTTGGGAAGCTGACGAAAACATTTTGAAGACATCTGCATCTCAGTGGAAAAGAGGAGGTTAGGAAAAATTGATAGACAAGCAGATAGATATGAATAAATAGATAGATCCATAGATATATAAAAATGATTTACAATTTGCTTCCTTTCTCCCACCCTTTTGCAGCCAGTATCTTTTCTTGGTGGTGACAACTGCAGTGCATTGCTGTCATCAGATCTTGACAGCTGAAGCAACAGTGATCTTTAAATTCAGCCTGTGCCTCAGGACACCTGATTTGCAATGCCAACCTAAGTAATTTTGGGTCAGCCCCTTAACTGCTTGCTCTTCCTGGCTTTTTATTTCTTTTTTCTTTTGCCTGATTAGATTGTAAGCTTTTTAGGGAAACGAACTATTGTATAAATATATGTTATTTACATGTAGGAGGAAAAATAATTAATACTGACGTGTCATTTAAACAGCTGAGAGGGAATGCATTTCAGGTGCTGCACTGCTTTAACTGTTGGTTAAAAAAAGTCCCCAGAACTGACTTAGAAACTGTGCTGGTGTAAAATTTCTGTGTTGACCTTGTACAAAACACAAATAGCTCCTTCTGGTAAAAATATTAAGACAGACAGAGTTTACAGGTGTAATACAAAAATCATGGGATGAAATTCTCAGATTAAATTTTGTAGGAAGTTCAAACTCAAAGACCAGTAGAGCTCATAAATATCTTTCATTCTGGATTTCCTGCCAGAGTCTGCTGGGTTTGAAACCTAGACTTACCTTCTGGCTAGCACGGAGCTCTGTTGTAAGCCCAAGGCCTGACAGGATCTGTAAGTTCAATGAAATCTTGATGGGACCCAAGAACTTTAGAAATGTTTTCTTAGAAAGAATTAATCATGGTATCAAGGGACTTCTTCATTCCTTGCTCATTGTTTATCATTTAGTCATTAACTAAAGCTCACATTCCTGCATCTAGCCCTGTTAACAACTCATCCCTTGGGTTTCTGTTGCAATACAGGCCATGTCCTGGCCTTGCACCTCTCTGTCACATTCTACTCACATTCCTGTTTATCAGCTGAACTCTTCCACACAGCTGGAGGAACACCTTGTGCCAACAGGCTGGCATTGCCAGAAACAGAGCACAGCCAGCAAATGTCCTGTTCAGGACTCAATTCCCTGCAGCTGTTCGTATTCCTGCAGTAAAGGCGGAAGCCCAGGGGTCTTTTCTTGACCGCTGGCCCTGCATCCCAGGGGATGGGAAGATCTCCAACTCTGGTCCAGGCAGTGTATCTCAGTGCAAGGAGACTTCCCAAAGGCACTGAGCAAGGTTTTGAGCCCCAGTAGGTGTAGCCATACTACCATGTAGTACACATTCTACACAGTAGCTCACCAACTCATGCATTTCCCAACATGCCGAAGTTTTCCTAATATCCAAGTTACTCAGTGCCCCAGGTCATTCTGTGCTGGTTATAAAAATTGCAATCACAGAACTGGACTTTTGTATGTTTCCTGCAGCTCACAATCACCAGAAGATGATTTAATTGCATGAGAAAATGTTCTCTTTAATCTCTTAGAATTAGTCATCTCTTCCTCAGTCATCTCTCTATATTTTTGGTTGGAGAGACTGAAAATCTTAATATATCAGTGACATTTATAACACATGTTAATATTATAAAACGTCAGCGCTCTATTTGCAGAAATGAATACTGATGTGATGGGAGTGTTTTATTATGTCAATGACTTTTATTATAAATATGATAAAACTGTGTCACCTTTTTTTTCCCAAATAAAAAATAAAACCACCTAATCATTTATCTCAAGGTTACTGTTCTGCTACCTGGTTAATTTATTCAATAGCGCTGTTAAAAAAGATACACTCTGCAATGGATTTTCACATTGTGTGGTCATTTGATGGATGTTATAATTTACCTGCATGTTTGTTTAGGATCAAAGTGTGACAGTGAGCACAGATACACATAGTGGCTTCCTATGGACACAAAGCCAGGAGATGAAACCTAGTTTTAAGTGAATAATTAAACATTACCAGAGAGTGAAAGGTAGCTTGATGTTAGGGCATCTCCATTGCTCTCTGCAGGGCTACTGGCTACTGAAATTGCAATGCCTCAATCCCACCAGCCCCGTCTGCAGATGAAGCTCTTGAGAGGGTTGCCTGCCTGCTGCTGCCCGGGCCCTCAGGTTCATTGCCAGAACCCCGGAGATCTAGAGGCTCTGGGTGGTATCTTGAACCAGCCCACTGTGATGATACCATCCTATCAATTAACCTTTATTACTATAGGTACTGTTTACTGTTGTGAGGAACCTGAACCGTTCACAATAGGTAGTTGCACTTCCAACTCCAATAATAAGGTGACAGATTCGCAAAAAATCAAAAGCTCATTATAAGGATAATGGTACTTTATGGAAAAGATTAGTAAATAATGAGTGTTTGTATACATTTCTGCTCTGTCTCTTTGACTGTTTAAGTTTCGTTACTATTTTTAAAAAATTGCAGACCCATAAGAAGCACCTTTACAGGAAAGAAAATATTAATGTATTTGAAAGAGAGAATGAGAAAACTTGATATGATCCATACAAAATAACACGATTCCAAGGCATGGGACTTATCAGAATACCAAGAAATATTGTGAAAGTCCCTTCAAAGTTAGAAGCAGCCACCACAATGAATCGGCACATTCTTGGTCCTTGAGTTAACACAAAACACGATGAGGGATCTGTTCCCCTGGGGAGAAAGCACAGGAAGGACAGAGATTGCAGTGTTAAGATCATGCTGTTGCTATGGTTAGTAGTGTGCAAGACTTGAGTATTTATTTTTTTTTAGCTTTTGACTTTTTTCTTCTCCCCTCCTTTCCCTTCTGTCTAAGTGCTAGTGTTACCAAGTAGGGAAATCCAGGATTACAGTCCTCGTAAAAAAGACATCTGGCTTGGTTATAGGCTTGAAGGAGGTCAGGAATGGGCTGTCAAAGATGCTTGTCATACAGTAGATAATAAATCCAGGGCAAAATTCAATGAGTGGCTGTTTTTAATAGTCAGCATCTAAAATGTCTAGAGAGACACTCAGTCTTTTTTTCAGGAGACTTTTCTACCGCTTCTGAGACCCATCAGAATCATTGCATGCATGGGAGAAGCTGGCCAGAGGGGTCTGCAGGGAGTGTAAAAGGGCTGTGGAGAATGAATGAAAAGCCGAGGAGCCAGAGCAATGGGAGCCTCTTCAGATGCCACCAAACCGAACAGCAGCACAGGGCAGCAAAACTCCCTTAGCTGCTGCTTGAATGAAAAATATCTGTAAGCTGACTCCCCTCAAGTGCTCAGTAATTTGGTGCTTTGAGGGAAGAGAAAGAACGTTCTGCTGGTGTCCACTTCTGAGATTTCCCAAAGGGGAAGACATGAAGTGACCATTCCTTAGGACACTGTTGATGGGACATGGTGGGTTGTACCCTGGCTGTGCCAGGACCATCCCCTTCCCAGGTAGCAGGAGGACTGATGAAATGCTGCCTGCATTATTCGGCTGTCTCAACAGCGTGTTTATGATGGTTCCCCAAGGACTCCAGTCTGAAGTAGCATAGTCATACAGCCGTAGAAGGCTTCTCTCTCCCAGAAGTGAGCTACAACAGCACTTCAGCTGGAGACAGAACTGCAGCTCTTTAAAAGAAAATGCTGCAGCTTCTCTTTTAAATGTTCCACTGGGCTCTTGAGGAGGTTTGCAGACGTCTGCGAGGCTCTGAATGCTAAAGGATGCAGTAATGAGTGCTACTAATTCACAGCGTTGCCCGGCCACTTCTGTACCAGCAGCAAGAGAGTGCAAGGTGTCCTGTGGTTGAAAAGCAGGACATGGGAATCCGCTCGTTTCATAGTTTTCTTTACTTTCTTTCCCTATTCTCAAGCCTTGAGGGGGGAGAAGGGGATATATACCTTGCCCCTCTGGGTTGCCAATGCCTGTGGGTAAACTCAAACTAAGGAAATCATGGCAAGTTATTTGCTCCTTGAGGAAATGCTGCATTGAAGAAACATAAGTCAGGGTTTATTCAGAATATTTCCCAATTAGACCTACAGGAGAGCTGGATTTCTTTCCATTTATACTGCTCTCAAACAAGCTGCTCCCAATATCATATTGGTATGAATTAATTGCTCTCACTGTAGACTTCCATAGGGGTCTTTTTAATGGTATTTAATGTATCTTTAAAGCAGGGCCTATAGAAGCACCCTCCTGTATAGCATCCCATTGCACTCAGGAGTTGAAAGACCTATAGGAAATAAGACTGGAAATAGGGTCTCCTGAGGCACAGGCAGATTTTTAAGTCCCCAGAGACCGCTGTCACTTAGGCTGTTGAGTTCTGGTTACAGATCCGTTTGCAGATGCACTGCTGTTCTTGGATCCCAGCAAAAAAATTGTATTGATGCAAAAGAGTGGTAGAAAGGAGGAGAATTTATAAATTATTTTTATTTATCTATATCTATCAATACATCTATATATCCGTATCTACCTGCCTATCTATCGGTGCATTTCATTGCAAGCCTCCTCTGGACACGTGTCTGACTTCTGCTCTTCAGCAGTGGTGAAGCACTTGCACTCCTTCTTGTACAGCTCGTCCTGGTGCTCACTCACACAACAGTTGGGTGAATGCCAGTCATGTTCTGACCTGAGCTGGGTTTTGTCTGCATTTCTCCTGCAAGTGAGTTTTTATAACTTCCATCTCCTCTAATCTCATGCTTCAGGAGCTGGCTGTTGGGAGAGAGCTCGCATGAGGGAAGAAGCTCCCTTATGCATGTGCTGGGATTTCAAAACACAGCATGGATGGTGCACTGGAGAGCAAAGCTGACTGGAGGTCACCCAGGAGATGCCTTTAGTGAGTTCCAGAGAGAAAACCGTGGCGTGATGGTGCATATAATACTAGCAAACCATCGGACCCTGAAACAGAAGAGTATCTTCAAGCTGGTGTTCCTCTGGAATACAGAAAAGGCTGAGACTGAAAGGCTGAAAGGGGGAAAGCTACGGCAAGGGGCAGCTCATGGAGGGAGGAGCATGGGCTAAAGGTGAAGGCGAGCCTGTGTGAGATGACAATGGGGAAAAAAACATTGTAACGACAGAAAAGAGAATTAGGGGATTAAATGAGCAATCAGAGGGAATGTCTGAAGGGTCTTAATGTAAAGGCAAAACTGCCAAATCCATGATGTTGCTGATAAACATGGATAGTGTAGGGAAGGAATGGGCCATCTCAGGGACAAAGAGAAGGACTGGAACTGAGGATTTTGAAGAAAAAAAAAAGCTGCACAGTGATGCTAAAGAAAACCAAAGCATTAGCCTGAGGCAGAGAAGAGAGGTAAAGGATATAGAACCAAAGCACAGAGATGCAAGATTGATTTATAGAAAGGAGAGCCTGGGAGAGGAGGACAGCCAAGGGGAAACACTGGCAAGAGGAATTCAGCTGTGGGAGGAGTAATGCCAGGGACAGGGACAGCCTGCCAGATCTTGGTACCCTCTACATTTGAGTTTGTCACTTCGTTGTAATTTCACCTCCATCTAGCCCTTCCAGAACCACCTTGCTGAGTTTCTGAAAGATGACTCATTAAATGGAAAAAAAAGAAAAAAGAAGGGAAAAAAAGCAAAAGAAAAGCAACAGCCACCTATTTCTGATCTAAAATGAAAGGGCAATCTGTATTTTCTATTTGGGTTAGAAAATGCCTTTCAGAGCTCAGCTGGCATTTAATTTGTTTATTATTTCTCAGGACTCTTGCTTGCCTCTCTCTGCTCCTGTTTTTCACGGTTGCTTTTAAGTGTTAGGCAAAGCCAATAATGGCCAGGTTGGAGGTGAACTTTCAAACCCACAATATTGGAGCAGATTGAGAAGGAAACAAATAGAGGCTGCTCAGGCATAATTTAGGAAATGGCTGGAGACAGATGGGCATTTGGAGCTGAAACAAGAACAAGAAGACCATGCACTTTGGGGCGGCAGGAGGTTTTTCTGCTAGTTCAAAGAAGTTGTCAGTACTGTCCTGGGAAAAAAGAGGGGTGCTAACGACATCCCCAGCTGTGGGATGGTGCCTAGGTAAAACTGGCCTTCCCCTTCCTGGAAAGGTGACCTCAGCACCATGGTGGCAGTGGGTGGCAAGTAATGATGACAGCTTTATGAGCATATCTGTAACAATCAGGTTTAGCTCCTGAACAGCTCCAAATGGGACTTTTTAGGGCTATTAAACCAGCTGTGTGGTATTTTCTGTTTCACAAGAACAGCAGTGGCAAGATCTGTGCTATTTTTCAGTGTGAGGATGTGCATGTGAGCATGGATGTGTGTGCACAAAAAATGGAAGGGTTGCAGTGCACTAAAACCCTCCCTGGTTTCCAAGGCTACTTCCTAACTTCAGGTCTGATCTGAGGAGGAAGGCAGCTAGAAACATGTCACTTGAAAAAAGAAGCATGACTCCCAGTGGCCTTGTCTGTAGAGACGGGGACACTGAGGCAAAAGAAGACACATGTTGCCATCTGCCAGCTTGCTATGCATGGTCTCATTCCCTAGTTCATGCTGCCCTCTCTGAATCCCAGACACTCCGACTGCTTCCCCACATCCTGGAGGAACTTTTTTCCTATGAGCACACACTCTCAGCACTCATGGATGATACTTTCCTCCAGAACAAAGAGTTAACTCAACCTAGAGGCGAACGGATCAGCAGGGCCTTATGGCAGGTTGCAGTGTGGGAAAGCAGGCATAGATGAGTGAGTAGGAGGACAGGTTTATCAAGAAAGCAGCTAAGAGAAGCAGAAGGTTGTCAACCTTTGACTCTAGAACAGATCACTTAGAAATGGAAAATCAGTGTAAAATATCTTTGTGTTTCACCTGGACGAATTCAATTTGAGAATGTCTGGAGAAATCAAGGGAATGTGGTCAATACTTGACTCCCAGGAGGCACTTCACAGGCCAGGAATCTCTGATATCCCATCCATCTATCTGCATCCCAGCCTCAGTTCTGGGAGTCACCCATCACTTAGCCAAGCTAAGCTCAGCTAAGCCATGCTGTCCCTTCTGGCAGAAAACTCACTATTCTGTCTTGTCCTTGTCTTGCCTCTGCCTGCCTTGTAGCACGAGTCTCTGCGGAGTAGCCAGGCCACCAGTATCTCTTTCACTTTGGGTTTGCACAGCCTTTTCCTTGGGATCCAAGGGACTTACTTGTATTAACGTAATTGGCAAACACATTGTTCAAATATTAGCAGTGGCAGCAAAACCATTGTGCGGGACTCGTTGAGGCAAGTGGTTCCTTCACTCGCAACAGTTAAAGCCTGGACGCTGTTGCCAGGCGTGTTAGGCACTGAATATGATACAGAAAAGCCATCCAAGTTCTGAAGCTGGCTGAGCCGCTCGAATCTTAGTCATTATTAATTTGTCTGGGAATAAAACTACATATAAAGGAGGTTGCCAGGTCCAAGTCTCTGATTTGGGCCAGTTCAGTGGTTGACGAAAGTAAGAATTTGGGTCATTAACTATTCATCTCCCTTCTGAGGCTGTGAAAAGAAGTGCCAATAAGATCCCAGAGATCTCCATCTTGCTTTCCTGTAAAATGGAGTGCCCATGAGAGGAAGCTGGCGAAAGTGTCCATGATGCTGAGTATTAATAGGGAAGTAGTTATTACATTCTCCTTTACCCCACTGTCCAATGATACCAGCTTTCTTTGGTCTTTCAGGTAAATCCCCAGTTCTTGGAGACATGTATTAAGGGGTACTTTTTTTTGTGTGTAAGAAAACATGCAGTGCATTTTTTCTGTAGATGCAGCTGGAAAAAAACCAACACCACAAACTCCCCCCTGCCCCATGATCCCAGCATATCCAAAAGATTGAAAATAGAGAAGACACATAAATAAGAATTCAAAATGTGCTTATAAAAACCTCATGCATTTTTTTCAGCTATTCTCATCCTGTTTGAACGCAGAAAGCTGGGCATACTCTGGATATAGTCGATGCATCTCCTACTATAACTCTGTTGGAGTTGAGATGAGCTACATAAGCAGACAATTTGGCCCATAATTTTTCTCACGATCAGCAATTTAAAAAATAATCTCTGAAGGCAGTGGGAGTTTGAACACTGTTATCTCTGCTCATGCTGACGCTTTCCCTTACTGCCTCATCCAGAATCAAACCACGTGTGCAGTTTGAAGCCTTGGCAATAGCGTAACCTAGAGATGGAGTGGCCCTCCACCTGGTCAGACCACCCAGACCACGCTTCAACTCAACTGGGCTGAGACTAGACTACAATGGGAATAAATCCCTCCCAGTCTGTTCTCTCACTTCCCCAGACAACTGACATTTGAAAGAAAATCCATACAAAATTGCCTCTACTTCAGGTATGTCACAGCAATGCCACATCTGCCCTTTTTTGATGGGTGAACTGAGGTACGGAGGGGACACTTGTTTTGCTGTACATAAAAAAAAGGAGATTTTAACCCCAAACCACGTATCTTGCTCATCGGATTAATTTTCTTCTTAAACTCAATGTTATGCTTTAACTGAAAGTTCATCTTTAACTGAAAGTCTATCTTTAAAGGAGAAGAGAGCAAAAGCTGTGGTTTCAGCAAAGTGTTTCGGTTAGAACTGGAAAACCCTGGAGCTTTTCATACATTATTGTGTTAATTTAAAATTTGTCAAAATTAATGGGGAAAAATAAGAAAAAATCATTAAAAGAAGCTTTTCTTTTTAATAGTAGAAACTCAAAGAGATTGATGAACTGATTTTTTTCTACACAACTGTTTTGTTAATGAAGTATTTTGTTGTTTACTTACACTTACAAATATCCAAGGACAGCTTCACAGCAGGGTTTATGTTATTCCCCAGGAAGCAGAAAGTTTGTGGGTTTAGGGAAATGTTTTTATTTAATATTTACAAAAGAATACCGAACTGATTCACATGTAGAATTTTGTCCCATTAAGAGATTTCAATATACCAATAGGATTGATAGCAGAAGAAGTTAAACATAATGTAATTTTATTGCAAAATAGTTAAAGGATAGTTTGAAAATGCTAAAAAAATTATTTTAAGTTAAAATCCTCAAGATATGTCAATTTGCCTCATGATAATGATATTTTGGGGCACATTATTCTCTCCCACGAGCTTCAGAGTAGGGGTTATACCTGTCTAGTTCAAAGGAAAATTTGAAGCAATTTCTGTGATGCTTATATTTTAGAACCGATTTTTTAATATTATTGTGATAGAAACCAAATACTTCTTTGGAAATATTTTGATGGAAAATCCCTAAGAATTTTCTACAATTCAATGAACTCAACTGGAATCCTTAAATGGTCTACATTCCATGGAAACCAGCATCCCAAACCCGTGTCCAAGGGAAATATGTATACCTTTTTCAGTGGGTTTATTATGTTTGGATCTTCTTTGCCTCCTCTGATTTCTGCTGTTCCCACAGATGATTGATTGAGCAGTAGTATAAATTTGGGAGCTCCCCATCTGAGTTTCTCATCTGCGTGTTACATCCTGCAGCCAGTGACCGGGACGTGAGCAAGGAAATGAGAGAAGAGGAAGGATGCCTTCTGAGAAGCAACGTTTCAGATCCATGCCAAACTTTTGTGACCACTCGACCTCAAAATGGTATTTGTCTCCCATTTCCCTATCCCTGGACAACTATTAAGAGCAGTCATATTCATTGCTAGCAGGTTCTCACTCATCTTTCCAGCCTGTATACACTGATATACCTGTGACAAACACAGGAACAGGAGATCTTCAGATGCAGCTGCAGATTCTGGACCATCTAAGATGTTCCAACAAGCTCTTTTTATTATCCCTACAATCTTTCTTCTTTGCTACCGAAAGCCAACCACCATGAAACCGCTGATTCAGACAGATGAAATTAAACACATCTCACTCTCTTTTGTCCCTTCTCTAGTTGTATTTCACACTGGATTTTGATGAGCTTTGGGGATATCTGCCCTTGTATGAGCCAAAGTTAATAAAATAACAGTGAGATACCAGAAGTACTAGCAGGATAATGTATGGTAAGGAGAAGGTACCGAGGAAAAAAAAGAAGCAAGAGACAATATGAAGAAAAGTAGAGGAAAAAAGAAGAAAGAAGAAAAGAGGGACAGGAGCCAAACGTGAAAAAAGGAAAGTAATGCAAAAAAAAAAAGGGGGGGGGGGGGGGCGGAGAAGAACAAAGGAAAAAGTGCAAATGGAGGAGACAAAACGTAGAAGATGAATGGATGGGCTGAAGGAAGGCAAAGGAAGGTGAAAGCTGAGTAAGGAGTGATGAAAGAACTCCAGAGTGATCAGTTTTGCAGGTGCATCTCAGCAGGTTGCCTCTGATCGGCTCTCTCAGGGACACAGCATGTTACCTGAACTAATTTATAAAGGAAATGAAAAGGAAATGGACTTGTTATAATGAACACCACTAATTCATCTCTTCTGACTTCACTGTTTGAACAGAGAGTATCAAACTACTCAATTGTCATTTGTCTATTCTATTCTTCTCTGTTGCCTGTTGGAAATGACTGGTGAGAACCTACGCCCCCGAATGGCTACACAGCCACTAATTAGCATATATATTGTTTGTCCTGGTACAAATTTATAGCAAACAGCAATATTTTACACTCCAGTAAAGTTAATAAATGAGGCTTTAGGCTATAAAAATTTCATGTTCTTTTGTGCAAAGGTCAATTATAAATAGTTAAGCACATATTCATCCAAAAGCTCTGGGCTCCAGCACTGGAAGAATAAAATATATTTTGGTCAGTCTGTTTGCCAGCTGGACAAATGCCTCTCTTACAGCCTCTGAAACATCTCTCTTCAAAAGACCACTCAGTTGTAGAATGCTTTTGGCTGTGAGATGAGTGATATCCCATTTTAGCTTAGAGGAGGAGGATGCTCTGTTGGAGGCACAATAGGATCACACTGGCCCAGGCTAGGGGAGACTTTAAGGATTGGAGTTGTCTTCTCTGAGGAGTTCTGGGGTTAAAAAATGAGATGCATTCACTGAACAGCTCCAATCATGCTACCAAGGACAAAAACACAGGAAGAAGCTAAAATTAAAGACTATGAAAGCCCTTCCTCATTTTCAAGATAGAAGGAAATCTGGGTTTTAAGACACTTTTTATTTGCATTATGGGAACTTGTAGGAGCCACATTTTGCTCAACACTGTAAATACCTGAAAGAGAGGTGGCCTATGTTTTGAAGGGCATCATCTGCATATGAGTGATGGAAGGAGATGGATGGGAATTACGTGCATTATTACTAATATCCCTTCATAATACAGTTGCAACGGTAAGACTATATCCTATTATATGAGGTCACATGTGAACATACAAAGGTAGACATTGCTCACCAAGACTGAGAGCTTACAAGGTAGAGGATCAATGATATATGGATAGATCTTCTTTCTAGTGAAGGGGGGGAGGAAAAGCATTGATCTTTCCTGCAACAGCTTTCTTGAAAATGGAGGCATTAAATCATAGAAATTTTTTTGAGGGATCCTGGGGAAGCTGTGACAATGTGACAAGGTAATTCAGCTGAAGGGCATTGGACATTACAGGATAGACTGGACTGAACATATGATGTAGGAGGCTAGTTACTGGATAGAGACACTGTGAACAAGACTTGACACTGCAGGAGGTTAGGAACAGAGAAGGCTGGAGTCCAGATCACGGAGGAAGCAGTGTTAAACAAACTGTCATCCAGCATTTGTCATCAGTGTTAACCTGGTAACCAGGCAACTGAGAGATATGTAAGAGGCTCACTGCATCATCCAGAGTGAAGGGATGTGTTTGGAAGGGATAAGAAAGGGCTTAAGAGCTCTGTGATTCATGGGCTTAGCAACCCGTCATCAGGGGATGTCAGGTTGGCAACTAAGGGAACACACACAGCCTTCGTAGGCTAGATCAAGGGTGAAGCAAGAAAGCATGGAATTGAAGGGAAGAAATCAGCACAGATACGGGCTGTACTGAAGATCATAAGCTTCAATTATTGCCGTCACTAGCTACCTCTGAGCAATTCCTGCAGTTGTCCCAAATGCAGTTTTTCACTTTGGTTTTATGCTTTCCCTCTCCAGGATTGTGCATGCAGTGTGGCTCTGTGGAGCTTCATTCTCATCTTCAGGTCATATTCAGGCAGGCATAACATCTCTTCACTGCCTAGAGACCATGGCAGACACCACCAGCTCCAACAAAGGGAAGGAGAGCCGTTGGACTGCAGTGAACTTCCCCACAGCAGCAGCTCGGGGTGGAGGAATAAAGTTGTTGAAATAGATCATTGACATCTTGAGATAGGCATGTCTGCAGATTGGAGCAAGGAGACCTCCAAGCTGGAGTGATTTCATACATGGAATGGTTTGAAGTTCCTATACAAGAAGGAGAAGTTTGTCAGGGAACAGAAAGCTGTGTAGAGGAGAGATGAAATCAGAAATGCTTGGCACATGGAGAGACACAGAACGATTCTGGGACAAAGGAAGGGCTAGGAGGAAGAGGGAGCTAGATCATGGCACTGGAAGGGTTGTTAACACTCTGTGTGCATCCAGAAAGGAGAACTCAGCAGTCAAAGCTTGTCTCTTCCACTCAACCTGCTTTTTGCTGGGTGAGCTAGGAAGCTGGCCATGTGAACAGAGGGTGTGCAGAGAGTTACCAGTTCTCAGCTCTCTGTGAGGAGGAGCAGTGAGGAGGCACCCTAGACACCACAGACTTCTGTAATGGGCTTAATGGTAAAGTTGACTGAAGTTAAATTATTTCAGTCATAAGAGCCTGTGAGTTGCATTCCCTGCATTTCCACCAGATCCATTTTCCTGCCTGGCATTAAGGGAGCTCTGCAGCAGCAGGCAATCCAGCAGTAAGCAATAACAGGGTTGGAAAAGAGAAGCAGTCACCCAGGGTCAGCAGAAGCCTTTGGCTGCTAGTGCCAGGGTAGCTCAGCAAAGGTCACCACAAATGGGCAGAGATGTCTGTTTTCGCAAAAGGCTGGTTAGCATATAAAAGAGGCCAGGCCTGGGCTGGGCTAGTCGGGGGGGGGGGGGGGGGTATCAGAGATGCATCTGGCACCCAGAAAGGGAAGGGATGCTGATGTCGGCACTTGGTCAGAAGGAGACGAAGCTCAGCAAAGGCGGCAATCCACCTGTGACTGTCATGTTAGCTTTGCTTCATTTACGCGCCTGTTAATTACACAAGGTTTTTGTTGGGCAAGGTCCTTCCTTCTGTCCTGCTGCTGCATGAGCTGGTTTGATTGTGTTCTCCTTGGGATTTCAGTCCTAGATTCTGGAGGAATTTATCTGACCATTTGACTCAAAGGTGACCCACATCAGACCAGGAGGTTCTTGTCTTTGTGTGTCCAGGCACCAGTTCTCATTCTGGTTCTAGTTACGTAACTTCCCAATTTTAAATGGAGCTGTGAAACAATTTTGTAATTTCTTTTCATCTCAAAACATAAAGGCTAATAAAAGGGTGGGGGAAAAGGGGAAGCATCTCTTCTAACTGGATGTTTTCAGGGCCCCTGTATTCTTCAAGTTACAGGGACTCCTAGAGCCAGATAATTTCAGACCTCACTGCTCCAAACCTAGAATCTGCATTTTGTACATAGATCAGGATTTTTGCCCTTTAAACTTTCGGAATTACTAGAGTAAAAATGGGAAAAGCTTCTGAAGTTTAAGATACAGAACTTTCGTTACGCCCTCAAATTCAAGGAGGACTATGTTTGTTGGATAGTGGTATATTTGTGACTAGAGAGCTCACTTTCAGAAAATGTTTACACAGATGATTGCAGACGCAACTCCTGGGATTTTGAAGCATTTAACTAAAGACCTTGAATACAGCCTAGATCTCATTGTATATGAGCAAAGGCTTGCATTCACCCACCTGTGAATAAAATCTGGTCTGAAGGTGCTGTGCACAAGCAAAAATGACAGGCCTTGTGACAGCACACCGCCTTCACAAGGGAAGTTAACAGAGGTCCTACCATCCTGGAGTTCAAGCAAAGTGAGGAGAAATATGTCTGCAAAAATTCAGGCAAAATGGGTATGGTCATATCTTGCATTAACAGGAGATTTGGATGAGTGTGGCCACTGGTTGGGAAGAAAACAGCCACAGGAGTGTCCTTTTGTGAGACAAAGCCACTTTCAATTGTCCCCAGTTTCAACTGATGTGTCTTTAAACTTGCCGCTCATGGTGTGGGTCAAACCCCTCTCCTGGTATCACAGAAATCACCTGGTTTCCAAAATACTGAGTGCTGGACACTGTATTGTAGCAAGGGTAGGATAAGAGAGGCATCAGCCCTGCTACCCTGGAGGCAGGAGGAGATGTCAGAGGAGGGCACACCTGTACCTGCTGCACACCTAACTCTGCTGCTGTTACTTCCACCTTGGAAGTGGGGCTGCAGGTCTACACAGGGGGCTGGAAGAAGCCTAACAAGTGTGAAAGGGGGTGTCCTGTGATCCACATCATCTTGTGTAGCTCCAGCTGTGATGGTCTGAGTGGCTGATAGATACAGGTTAGTTGCTCACTCTCTCACCTGGATATATTAACCCCTCAGGAGTTCAAAAACTCACACAGATTCAGAAATTTGGAAGCTCAGGCTGGTCTCATCAAAGCTTTCAATGTTATTATCTCTGCTAGTCAGAGGTAGATTCCAAACACCCTCAGGAATTCACCTTTAATAAACAGTCGTGGGGCACAGGGTTGGAGAGCATCCAGCAAGGCCCCTGTTATTATATTTTCCCCTTATTCAGTGCCGCTCTCACTCAAATATCTCTGAGACGTAGGGAGCCGCTGGTGGTGATGGGGATCTTATTGCAATTCATTTCTCATCCAAATTAACATCAGCGCATTGGGTTCCCTTTGCTGTGCTGACTGAGTGCTTTTGCTGGAACAGAGCAAGGCCAGTGGTCCTTGGCAGTGATAAATATGGGAGGTGGACACTGGGACTCACTCCGTGAGAAGTTAAAAGATCACTGAGCTATCATAAAATTAAAGCTAGCTCAAATTACCTCCTCCTGTTTCCACTGAGGACAATAGTCAAACTTGGAAGGCGACAAGATTGCCTTCAGCCCACAGGCTTGTGAGGATGTGATGTAGGAAGTGTCATCTACATCTGGAAAAGGCTGAGACATAGGAAAATACTAGTCCTATGTCAATTGGCAACAAGTACAGCCTTCTGAGTGCCACAGCTAGGCTAAGCCCCTGAGATGCTGGTCAAATCACTTTTCTCCTGGCAAGGACCATCCTCTGAGACTTGGGTCTGCTCCAGGCCTCAGGCTCTGCTGTACCCCCCTCCAGCATGCTCAACAAGAAGCAGTAACAACGTCCAAATGTCTGCCACAGCCACAGGTCCCTTTTGGCTTATGATGGTGGCAGCTTAATGCAGTTTCCTCAGTGTAGCAGGATTTGGCCTCTCCAGGCAATGCAAGGAGATGTGGGGGGAAGCCAGGCTGCTAAAGCCCTGATCTGAGTCATTTGAGCCACCTGCAGAATTCATTTGACTAAGCAGCTGAAGGGGTTTGGGTAGTTGTGCTCAGGCTTATTCCCAAATCTTCTATCACCATCATCCTCTATCACAGAGGAATACAGCCTCAGCATCTTCAGTGGGAAAGAGTCAGTAGTGGGTCTCCTCTTCACTGCTGTTCAGAAATCTGAATTACAAGTGCTTCCCTTTGAAATCTCCTTTCACTTGGGAGTAGAGGCATGGGCTCCAGGGTTTATTTTATGTTTTACTATTTTATTCCCATTCTTTCTTGCTTGTCTTCAAAAGGTGCTTCTCACAATGCAGAGGGAGGATCTATTTCTTACTTTAAGAGGGGAACAAGTAAATGTGGAACAATACTTGACAAAATAAGCCTATAAGGGAAAATCTTCCAGCAGTTTTGCTTTTTATTGCGAGTTATTATATACACCTCCTGCTCCGACATTATTTTATAATCTAAAACACTGCCATGCAGTAAAAAAAATTAAATATAAATATATTATTACCTCTTTGCCTGGCTTAATGATGGACGTCTTGGGTAGGTTTACACAAAAAGTATAAGCAGCTGGTGTCCCTGTTGCCTTCAGCAACTGCTCTTGTCCCCTGATCGAACTCTGTCGCCTCATTTCTGTATGCTGCAGCACCTATTTACTTGGCCAAGAGCTGGGAGCCTCCCAACTGAGGGAGGAATTTGAGCCTATGAAACTACTTATTGTCATATACATACAAACTCTCACATCAATTTCATTTCTTGTTTATTATCAACCCATTTCGCACTTCTGAAGTCAATTTTCAAAGTCTGTTAGGGGCAGGTGTTCTCCCATGTCCTTGTTAAAAGGCCACCCTCTTTGGATATCCCAAAGAGCACAACCGAGCAGCATCGCATTGCGTCCAGGGCTCCGACTCCTGGTGTCAGCTGCTGCACACCTCTACTCTGGAGCCCAGGAGTGGGACAGCCTTGGAGCCAGGAAGAGAAAAGCCGTGAGAGGCAGAGAGGAGCGGGAAGGACTGGAAGAGACTCAGGACAAAGGAATGAAAATAAGAGAAGAAGAATGTGATGTACCACAGCAGATCAGGATGGAAAAAAAGAAGACAAGAAGAACAGGAGGATAAGATGGTGTTAACATAAAAAAGGCGGCAGGGGCAGATGGAGCTGGAAGAGCAAAGGTTTGTGGGAACGAAGGAGAAAAGAGAGAAGACAGACAGAAAGAAAACAGTTAAAAAATTAGTCTCAGGAAGACAAATAAAGAAGGAAAACTATAGCAAAAAGAGTTTGTACTTATTCCTCCTGAATAAGTACAAACTGAAGCTGTCGGGTGCAGTTTGTGGATAAGCATTTTGGGACTGTGTTTTAGAAGCTTTTCTCACTCCATGAGTGTCAGCCTTCTGGGCTGTTCCTGTTGATGATGGCCTGGTAAGAGATACTACTACAAGAATGGGGTGGTCACCACTGAAAAAGGTGCATTTCTTCCAAGGGTGGGCTCCTCTTCTCCAGGGCAAGATAGGAGAATGCTCTGAATATACATACGAGTCATCTTGGGCTTTTCTACACCGTCCTGAACACTCCTGCCTCAGGGCAAATACCCTTCGTCCAACTTTGGGTCTTACCAGCCACAACCACGTGATTCATCTTCAGAAGGCTCAGCCCTGCAAACTGCTGATCCACTTGCCCTTGCTCAAGGCAAAGTGTTTCACAGTGAATTCAGAGTGAAACAGATACTTAAGTACGGCACAGAACTGGGGCCAGCATGCCCTGTGCCTCACAGGCTCAATCCCTACCAAAGCAACGGCTTAAGTTTTCATGTATTAGTTTGCGGTAGCAATTTTTACATTACAGACATTGTGGATATCACAAATAAAACAAAAATGCAGTCAGTGAGACAGCAGGGATAGAGGTAGAGTCTTTGCAAAATTTTAGCTAATTCTGCCATTATTACCCTAGGCAAACTCTCTTAGGAAGCTTCTGAGGAAAGTACATCAACCTATTTCACTGTCTTTTAGCAGGATTGGGCCCGTGGATACACCCATTCCTCAGCCTTGAGAGCCAAAGCCAGCTAAGGCTGGGCTGAGACTACAGCCTTCTGCTTCCTCACTTGAAATCACTACCTGCCACCCTGGCAAAGCACTGAAATATGCTCCCCCCATCTCCTCCGAGCTCCCCACTGGCAGAAGCCTCTTTGGATTTTCAATTTAACTCCTCCAGGGAGAGTGTGCCTGCAAGGAAGGAACATAAGCTTCCTAAATGAATCTCTTAATCACTGCCATTGTAGTCCTACAAACACTAGCCAAAACAATGGTATATTTTTTGCAGACAAATGGAAGTCCAGAAGTGAATTCTCCCTTCATCTGATCACAACCCTCTTGAGAAATCTTCTTGTTGAGCTGATTATACTTTTTTTTTAATAAAGCGTATTTCCTTCGATATTTTTCATATTCAGAAAGGTGAAAATGCTATTCAAAAACAGTTTATTTCTGTGCAGAGAGAAAAATGATGTGTGTACCAGGCTTTGAAGCCTTCTTGACTAAACATAACTACAGTGTTCTCAGGAGGATCCAGATCCAGGACATGTCTTGATAGACTGGGCTGTAACCTGCTATCAGTTTGGGCTAAGACTGAGAGGACTTTTGCCTGTCACCAGTGCTAGGTGCAGAGCAAGACTGAACAGCAGTACAGATTCACATTTCCAGTTCACTACCAGTGCAGCCATACTCAGGATGGCATTACTGTTGCCCCTAGGTTCCAGCTAGTCAAAGCTATGGTGCACCCAGTATGAAGTATCACAGTTAGATGAACCTGAAGAGATGAAGTCTAATTCAGTCTCCATGTTAAACTGTCATAACACATTCAGGGTCCAGGAGGCAGAAGTAACCCATCTTTCTACTCGCTGTGAAGCTCACGGTATTTAATTATGTTCAGGTCTGGCCTGGTGATCCTATGCACCTCTGCTGAGTGAACTGCCCGCAGATTTATCATGGTTCACCTGAGATTTTGGACAAACAACTGGCATAAATATTTTCTCCTTGCTATTAATTGTCCTTGGGTAAGTCTCACCATGAGGAAAAATCTCTGCCTGGGAGAAAGCTATTTTTGAAGAAAAGACTGAAATGAAATAGCAGAAAGCTCAGTAGCTGCAGTGACATTACCTGCATGCCATGCATAAAGACAAGCAAAGGCATGGACTGAAAGCTGAGCCCTACCTCTCATCCACGCAGTGGGCTTCCCACATCTGGGGAATGTTTTCCCAGATTTGTAGAACAAAAGAAATGCAAAGAAGCCCTACTATCCTCTGCTTCCTCCCCCAGACGGATTAAAATTGTGCATTCAGAAAGCAAGTCAAAATGGATTCCAGTTAATAAATTCTGTTTGAAAGCTGGAAGAAGGTTTGCAGCCAGCAGAGGAGGGAAGCTCTGGAGCTGCCTTCAGCAGGAGGAGTGGGTGGCAAGCAGCAGCCTGACTAGTTTTATGATGAAGCCTGATCCATTTATGAGTGGGATTATGTGGTGCAGTTGCCTGAGACACCAGGGGACTGGATGCAGTGACCTTTGAGATCTCTTTCCATCACATGTTCTTCAACTGCAATGAAGTCACAGGATAAAATAGACATAGTTCAATTTTTTTCATGGAAGCTACTTTAGTTTACACCATCTGAGAATCTGCCCTAGTGTGGCCAAAGTCAAGGCTGGTAACCTTTAATCCTTGTAATGTGTGGTAAGACTTCAGTCCTCTCTTCTGACACCTGGCTTCCTGATAATACCAGTGATGTCTTTATTCTGCAGTGTCTGTTTCTATTGTAGAGATGTTGGCAATAGCCTATCTGGTGGTCACATTCAAATATATATTTTTCCTTTTGTCTGGCAATAAAGGATACCTTGAAAAGAGCAAGGATGGTGGTGAGAGTGTCAGGTGGGGTCATGAGGCACAGGCGTTCCACAAAAGGGAACAAAACAGCAATGAGAAAATACCTTAAAACATTTTCCAGAAATAACAGCCTAATTAATGCAGCTTTTGTTTGCTTGGTGGCTGAACCTCCTTTTCCTGTACTTGGGAATGACTACTGGGGAATACTAGAGGGAACTCGACTTTGTTTCTAAGCTTTACCCCTAACAACCTGCTTTGACAGAGAAATGTGTATGAAATCAGGGGGACAGATACACAGCATGTGAACTCTGGGTTGTGTCAGAACTAACCTGCGCAACATGAACATGGATACAGAGTAGTAACAATGTACTGCCTATTTTTTCATATATATATATATATCACAGAGGTACAGTGTGCCCCTAGTCAAAGTGCTAGATGGACTACAAACGCAGAACAAAAAAAGACAACCTGCGGAAGCTTACAATTCAAGTAAGTTATAACAGAAAAATAACTCCAGGAAAAAATGCTTGGCAAATAAATCCAAAGAATTAATGATCTCAGTTGTAGGAGGATAACTCACAGAAAGGCAAAATGAGTCTAATAAATTAGAAAGAAGCAAAATTAGCCTAATAAACCTTCAGCTAGAGGTTAATCACTGCAGTACACAGGTACAATTTAACTTCCCTTGGGGTGACCCCAATCATGGAGAGTGACTCAGTGTGGATACACCAGTCTGGACATGTCAGAGTTGGGGAGGAAAGTGGGAACGGAGGGTTTGTTTCACTCCTTTACGAACCTCTCACAACCCATTGCTCATCAGAAAACAGCTGTCTCAGTGTGTACCCAGTCCATTCCTGATAAGAGGCTGTCACCGGTTTTGTAGAACTAGCTGTTAAGCTTTGTAAGACTTCCAGCTTTGTAGGGCTTTTTTCCCAGTTTCTGTGGTCAGCCAAAATGGCATCTGTTGTGCTGTTGTTTCTCTAGAGGTCTTCAGAGATCTGCTGTGCATGCGCCGCTACTGTAAACTGGCAGTGCTGGACTCACCCCTATGTATCTGACGATACCAAAAGAAGGATCTAGTTTTATAACCCCATAAAATAAGTTTGTCCAAGCTGCCCAGGAGAGCAAGCCCAGTTGCACATTTTTTTGGATGGAGTGATCCTATGGGCAACAGCTCAAGGGTACAAAAGTTCACGGTTTCTTTTACTGCCCCATATTACAGAGAAGCACATCTACATTTGACAGGGGAACATCATCGAGATGTCCCTCCATCTGCCCCTGTGGGGAGGCAGGTTAGAATAGGGAACATGCCAGACCAGGACCCTGCAGCCCCACACTACAGCCATGTAGTAAGGAGTGATGTCCCCAACAGACATCTTGCTCTTGCCAGAACGCGCAACTGCATGTTATCTGTGCATCCACACTGCTAGTGAGGAAAGACTTGAAGTGGTGTCTAAAACTCCACTTTTAAGAAGCCTCAGCAGCTGCCCAAGGACACTAGTCCTCTTAATTGCTGTATCAGTACATTCAAAGATACTCACTATCTCACTATCGGCCCTAGCGAAACACGTATTAACCATTTGTCCTTGAAACCAGCCATCCCCTTGCAAAGTGATTAAAGCAGTCTTGTGCCAGATGAATCGTGCACGTCTTCTTTTTTTTCTCCTGCTCCCCCCCACAAGATATCATCCCCTCTGCATTCCTACTAGTCACGACAGATCTTCTTCCCTGCTATTTATTATGTTTGCACTCATTTGTTTTCCTTCAGACAGTCTTTGAGACACTGCATCCAGTGACCTCTGGCAAAGGAATGGGAATAGCGCTCACTTTTATCCTGGCACTAGGCAGCAACAGTGACAAATTGGTTTGCTTTTCTGCCTGACACTGGGGGTTGTGAGTAGGGAAGGGGGGTTTTATTAGCCTGGACTTACTTATTCATCTGAAATATGCTTTGTACTCTATCCTCTCTGATGTTATTTAAAATATATGTTTGGGCTTGTCTATTGCTGTCTGGGAATGCAGAAAGTTTTGCCCAAATGGATGGAACCTTCTGGTGGGAAGTAAACTTGTTCTCACGATATGCTGGGATAATTTTTAAAATTTTTTTTAAACAGCTAAATATACATGTTCAGTTGTGCACGGATGTACTCTGCTATGCTAGGCAAAGGAACAGCAGACACATCCACAATGACACTTCCCAGCACGAAAATATCCAGCCATTTACCAGTGAAAAGAGATTAGGAGGTGTGCACAGCCACAAATACTTCTTGAAGCCTATAGGAACATTTTGGAAATAAAGTACTTTCCCCACTTTGCTGCTTCTAAACTGAGCAGAAATAGCCCAGCAGATGGGGGACTCTGGATGGTTCTTGAAAGTGCAAAGTGATAACAGTAAGGATTTTTGTTTCACAACTGCGTGTTTCGTTAGCATCCCTCCTGCCTTCCAGTGCACACACCTGCATGGGCACAACCACCTTCGGGGTGCCCAGCAGAATGGCACAGGAACTAAAGTGATGGAGATGATAACTTGTGTGGAATTAAAAATACTGACCTTTTTTGCAATGCCTGTAATATCTACTGATGAAAAGCACTCTGTAACAGGTGGGTATTGTTGCCTTTATTACATTCCTCATCTATTTAAAAATCAAGGAAAGGTTAAAATACTTCAGGACTTTTCCATAAGAGTTTGCATAACTATTTCTAAAAGGACACTTGCATATTTGACTATTCATCTTCCATTCTGGCTGTGCTGCGTGCTGTTGCTCTGAGGATTATCCATGCAACATACTGTTCATCTCAGTTTAGTGCACTATCAGAATGGCATTTTCCCTGTTCCCATGTTGCTGCTGTGTCCTGACCTCAAAGGGATGATCTCAATGCAGCATCCTCAGAAAACTGCATTCATTTGTGTTCCCTCCTCCGCTTTCTTTTTTGTGGCTGATGTTACCTTGTGTTATCTTAATTACACGCTTTAAGGATGCGTGCTGCACAGATCATTGATGGAGTTTGATGTTTGTTAATATTACATCACGTTATGAAAATCTGGTACATTAAGACCTTGGTGTCTTTCCAAATTATTCTGAAAACATAAAGAACTTAATAAGCAACCCACTTTAACTAATACAGACTAATAGGTTGAGAAGGGAGGGGGTGAGCTTGGGAATATGTTTCTTAGAAGGGTTTTAAGTAAAATGATTTAAAGAGCCCTTGATCAGGACTTGCTATTCAAGGTCAGGATTTAGTGTCAAAATTAGGGTTAGTATTGGTGAGGATAGTAGATATCAATTTGTGGTCAAATCAAGTCAATCTTCACGATTGTATTTAATTTTTCCCCAACGAGCAATTTGTCTTTAAATGCAAACACTTAGCTAAATCAGGTGCAGATGGTTGTTTTTATCAAGTGAATGCTGTTTTTTCACTTTAAAAGCTTTTGTTTTTAGTCAAGTGAAGGAAGTGGGCAGCACTCCCTTGTTTTTGAAAGAAGAGCATATGCTTTTTAATTTGAAATGTAGCACTAATAGCATTATCCACAGGGGGATAGGCTGTGCTATTGTGGATTGTGGATAATGCATTTATGCCCAGATATCCTTTATTCCCCCCTGAGTGAAAGAATTTAACAGCATATTGTATTACCACGCCATGGAGAATATAGTTTACTCGAGTGAATTTTTTGACAGTATAAACTCTGGTTTTGGTTTTGTTTTGTTAATTTTTAGGGAAATTCTTGATGAATTTGCAATGTTCTTGTAATACTGTGTTGAAAAAAAACCCTCAACCTACCATGAACTACAAAAAAATACTGTTGAGGGGAGATCTGGAGATAACGCAGCCAAGAGCCAGAGCCAGTTTCAAAAATAAATTTACTGACACATCCTTTTTTTGCATTTCTCAGTCTCTGCTCTCTTCTCACCAGAAGTTGGTCTTCATGCTGCAATGGTGCCAAGCTGGGGATGCAGCAAAATGGAGAGAAGCAGGCTTGAGACAAGCAAACTCAAATCCATTTGTGACTTTCTGTAGCAAACTCCTTTTCCCCAGGTCTGTAAGACAAGTAATTTAGTAACCCAGAATGCTGTGCTCTTTGCTTCAGCAAAGTTGACTCTCTGCATTCAGCCTGATTCACAGGTATCTCCAACAACCTTCTGGGAAAATGCTGAACAAACGGAGATCACGGCTTGGAGGCCTGGGGCTGGCCTTGCATTGTTTGCTTTCTATTGTAAGGCTTATCTTGCAGTGTCATATGGTTAAAAACTGGAGCCTTGCCTCCAAGATAGCAGTGGAAAGGCAAGACGAGCTTGTGCGCATTTGTCTTCGGGTCAGTTTTATAAATGAATTTACTGATGCAGCCCTCAACAAAAATGCAAGGCAGAAACTACGAGCAAGAGCGAACAAGAACAAGTCCTAGCTTCTTTCCTGTCACGTGGTTTTCTGGAAACGAAAAATTTGAACACTGCTCTCCTGCTCCCTCACCAAAAAACTGGCTGCCCTTCAGTACTCATGTGAAGAGCTGATCTGGGCACTTCCACTCCGAGACTGCAAGCATGGCCATGGCTAGCTTAGCTGGAGGTACATTTGGAAAATGAAACCAGGTCTTGTACTTAGTTCCCATCTGCCCCAGGATCTTGGGATGTCCTAGTAGTCTCAGAGACACTAAGCCAAGTCTGTCAGAGATCTCAAAATAGAAACAAGTGACTAAGGTTGAGTAGCTCAGTGTAAAGAAGGCACCACAGCCCATGGGTTGCAATGTTCAAGTGGGGTGGCAAAGGAAAGAGAAGAGTTTTTTGAAATCAAGTTGGAGTCTGAGTGCTCCCCCACTACTTAGTTGCACAAAACACAAAAAGAATTCCTGCTGTCTCCCAGGAGAATTCAGCTGAGGCCACAGCCTGCACCTGAGCTGACTCAGTGATGGGCAGCAATTACTTCAGACCTGTTTAGGACAAGACAGGAGATCCATCCTGCAGCTCCACTTGCAAGGGCGCAGAGCAACAGTGGTTTGGTGTTCATTACAGTGCTTCACTGTGAAGCATGGCAATATCTGTGTGTTCTTCAGCAAAGTGAAGATTACTTTTACCCAGTTTTAGCCATGTAGAAGTTTAGATGTCTAAGCCAGTGATCTAGCCCTCCTCTACAGACTGTGAAGAGAAAGGGAGGCATCTCCCGAGAATGAGTCACCTCTTCCTATGCACAGTGTCTAAAGTGGGTGGGATGACTCATCCTCCAAAGGTAACAGTCTCTCTTTCTGTGGCTTAAATGACTAGTTTCAACTGAAAGCCTAACTTTTTGGTCGCAGAAATTAGCCATGTTCACCATTACCTGCATTTGTCTCAAGTTATTTTCAAAATTCAGAGTAAGTTGAGAACGTTTACTTCTCAGTAGATGGCCCCTTCAAAGGACCATTTTGTGCTTTCTGATGGGCTCTGCACATTTTTGTCCTTCAAAAATGGTGCTGAAACGGTTTGCTTATGTTTCATGGAGTTAGAGAAACTAAATCCTGTTGGAAACATAAAGAGAAGTCACTTGACCCATCCCCAAGCCACAGCCAGAAAGCTGCAGTGAAGTTTTGTATCCTTAATGTTTCCTCCTTTCAACAGTATCTTGCAACAGTCAGTAAGAAAATTTCATCTATCTTCGATAGGCAAGCCTACCGAAGACAAAAATATCCAAGCCTGCAGGGACAGCAACAGAGAATATTCAGGTGCAGAGGCAAATCAGCAGAGGGGAAAGGTAATGACACGAGAGAGCTAAAAGATGTAATCGTGAGAGGGGGGAGAGAGGGAAACAAAGAGATGTGCTTTAAAGATTGAGCAGTGGAGGAACACAGAGGCAATGCTCAGTGGAGAGGAGGTCTAGGCAGTGGGAGAGGAACAAACTCACACCCTTGAAATACGCATCTCTCCAGTGCTGCAGCATCACTTCCATTTGAAAATGCCTAACTGCTCTTCAGTTTAATCATTGCTGCACTTTTAGGTATAAGACAAATAATTAAGCATGGGAGTAGAATACAGCAAGTGCTAATAGGGCAGAAGGTGCTGAATAGTCCTTATAAAAAGCTGTGCTTGCAGCACAAAGTGGCTGCTGTTTTCTGTGTCCCCAGTCATGAAGTGAGGAGCATGAAAGCACTAAATTAAATTAAGTGCGTCTGTATCCATTCTGGTGCACTTTTTTCCCCCTGTGTTTGATACTACTGCTTGCTAAATAATACCCCGTCTCTAGCAAAGGATGAACAACATCATTTTAAATCTTCCTTCCAAATCAAACCAGGACAGACATCCTGCACAGCCTTGCATGCCTAACCCTGCGGACTCCCACAAGCAGAGTCTTCTCCTTTGTATAAGTTAGTGTTTAACGAAAATATCTGGTGCCTTAAAGAGACAATTCAGTCTGAAGTGGCAGTGTTATGGAGTTCATCCTCTTTGATGAGTTCAAGATTGCTTTCTTTTGCTGTCTGAAGATCAAAAATGAAGAAATAAATGCCCACTTCAAACCATGAGAGGCAACCATTAACCAATGTCTGAGAAGACACTGGGCCAGCCACACTGCCCAGGCACCTCGCAGTGCTGGCTCATGCATATAGCAAGAGAACACACAGCAAGGAAAAGCTGTGCCTGGAATGAGATGCAGCCATTAATCCTCGTACAACACAAGTTATTGAAGTTTGCTGCTCTGTCTACTGCTTTCCCCTCAATCTGAAGTGTCCCTCATTCTCTGAGCACACTTCTTCCTCAGGCTGCGGGCCACCAGGACAACAATCAGTAGCTCAAAAGGAAGCAGCTTGTATTTGAATCACCCGAAACACAAGCAGGGACAGTGTGCGAGGAGTGTTGTTCGCTCCTGTGAGAGATCAGACTGAGCATCACACTAAACAGCAAATGCAAAGCTCCTCTTTTACGTCTCATTTTCCACATGCACCCAATTAAACAGAGCTGTATAATCAAATTAGGCTGTGAAGGAAGAAAGACAGATTGTTATTTTTAAATACTTGGGAGATGTTTGGAATGGGAGGTCATAAAGGTAAAGAGGGAGGTCAATAAATAGAAAGCAGGAAATTATTTTTAACTATTGCAGATAAGGTATTATTAGAGCAGTCACCTGAAAGCTCCCTGAACTACACAGAATGATAAGCACTGCTCAACACAGCAGCAGTAATGAGAGCTGAGCTGAAGCCTGGCTCAGACCCATGTTCCCTTGCTTCCTTCAAGTGAGTTTTCAAGCGTAATGATTTTCTTTTTCTCTTCCTTTTTCTCCCATCTCCTGTCCTTACTGCTATCACTGAGCGTACCTCAGAGAGTCTGGCTCTTGTATGGACATTTGAGGAGGTTTTCAGTTGTTGCTGAGTGGGTATTTTTCCCCCTCTCTGGTTTCTTTTCCATCCTTTTCTTTTTGACTGGTCTCCTCTCACCCCTGCACCAACTGTAGAAGATGAAGAGCCAAGCCTCCACAGGCAAGCATGTGTGAAAAGAAAACAGAGGTTGACTTCCAAATGGGCTGGAGGACCTGGGGGCCAGGGGGACACACCTCTGGCTGAAGCATCATTGAGGGATGCCACACACAGAGCAGGGGCAGGGATGCTGCCAGAGGAGCATTGGCCCCATCCATCAGAGTCTCATGCTGATTTCCCAGATTTCCACGCTGGAGGCAGCAGACACCGGCAGAGCTGCCAGAGGAGTCTCTGTGTGTTTGTCTGTGGTGGGAGGGATATCCCTGGCTTTTTAATTTCACTCTTGGTCCTTTTTGCACACTATCCCACACAGTTTCACCAGTTCTTTATTCACTTTGTCAGCAAGGAGACAGGATCAACACCTTCATTTTTCATAGTCTGGACAATGGTCCAGGCAAATTTAGGTGAAGGAAAACACGTTTGTATCAGAATAAACTTAGAATATGCCCCCTACATACATTTCCCACTAATGCTGCAGACAAAAGCATGGGATGCACTGACCATACTACGTAGGAAACACTTTTTTTTTGATCTCTACTCTTCTTAGAAAGGGCTAGATCTTCAAGATGATTCAGCATAAATCAGGCTATGCCATAATGTGTAAGCTGTGAATTTAAAACAGACGTTTTCAAAGGTAAGAGAAGATGTCTGAGTGTCTTCCTCAACCTGAATTAGCATTTTTCTCTCCTGGATGCCAAGCTTTTGAATATCAGTATGTTGACATGTTGCCACAGTCTGGGGAAAACAGCTGTTTTGGAGCCATCTTCCTATCTGCTAACTTCAGTTCTTTGTCTTATTGCACCTTCCCTGACCACTTCTCTGCCTGCGTGGTTTTCCAGAGTGAGGGCAATGAGAAGGGATTTTTCTTTCTTTCAAGGATCAAAGCAAAACATAGAAGATGCCAAATGATAAATATTTGACTTTGAAACATGAAAAATAAGAGGAAGTGCAGCATCAAGGGAATAAGTCTCTTGGGATGTCCTGCAGTGTGAATGTACATTTTGTACTGCAAAGACAGGAGTTGTGGATGCAGTGTGTAAAGACGTGGGTTTTACAAGAAAATAGAATCAGCCAGGAGACCTCTGGGAAATCACAGAATGTGTGTACGCTTTATGGTTTGTATAAAATTAAATTATCTTTTTTCTTAGAGATATTGATCGTTGTTCTTGTCGTCTTCTCCTTATTTATTTATTTATTTTCCACCTTTATTTCATTGTCCATGTCCCTGTCTTTCAGGTCCCTTGTTTGAATTGGTCCTATTTATGTGAAACAAGTTGATAACTCATATCTTCTTTCTTTTACTCTCAATAATTATAGGTCTCCTAGGAAAGCTGTCCTTCAGTAGAAATTTTGTAAAGGTTTTGAAAGATTTTATTAGAAAAGATTTGGGTCCTGCACAATTATCACTTCTGAAAGGTGCTTTGCCCACCTCCTCCAGTGGAAGTGCTATTGATCATCTCACAAAAGGAAGGCACGTACTTACAGAGAGAAAAGTTGAGGTCTGGTTGCCTTTTTAACATCAATGATAAAACTGCATCTAATGTTCACCCCATTCACCTTAACTCCACTGGTCTGCACTAATTAAGGTGGAGCAAGCCGTGCCGGTTAATAAAGAACACTGTAAATCAGCTTGTGCTGGCCAGTGATTGCAACAAGAGGACAAACCCAATAACTGATTCAAAAGATGGGCTTTGATTAGCAGAAATATCTGGGGCTTTTGTTCACTGATTGTACAGAACACACTGTAAAACCCTGCCACTATCAATGGCTTAGATGTAAGACTCAAAATACCTTCTCTCCCTTTTAAGTTGGGCTTTAACTTGTAAAGTCCGGCTTTAAAGTATTGCAGATGATCATCACAATTCTGCCTTATATTTTGCAAAAACACAGTTCTACTTGGCTGTTGGTACCACCGTATTGCTCCAAGGTCCTATAGCCGGGGCAATCACATCCCACATGATAGCTGACTCCTTTCGGAGCCATCAGCTTGTTGCCTGTAAGTCAAACACTAGTGTAGTTTACAGAATATTTTGCTCTTGGGTCTATTTTAGACATCCGTATGTATAACACATTCTGTTCTCTCTATTCAGGACAGTTCGTCACCACTATCAGAACAGACTTTACTCCTTCACATCACTACCAGCCATCCTCACAACATGTCCTGCAGTAAGCAACACGTCCTCTGTGTCATGTTAGCAAAGCTGCAACACAACTCCTTTGCTACCTTCAGCACTTTGAGATGAAAAAATCTACACACAAAATAATCTTCTTGGGTGCTGGGAAGCCACACAAGGCCAAGAGCCAATCTGGGTGCTGTATGATGTCCTGCTACCGTGGCTGATGGAGTATTAGCCATGGAAAGTGTGACGGACACCAGCTTTTGCAGGCTGGCCTGAAGATCAGGGTGGGAGTTGTAAGCACACGGAACAAACCCACAGGCTTCTCATACCCAGCCCTGTCTGGGTCAGCACATTACAGCTGTGTGGACACAAGACAGTGCAATCAGGACCCGCTCCTCCTTCCGAGGCCTCTCAGGAGCAATAAGAAAGGTCTACATATACTCAGCACAGCCAACTTTTCACACCCCATTAGCCCAGATGTGATGAACTTTACTTCCTGTAACTAGCTATGCCGATAGAGCTGACCAATTTTTTTTTCCCCAGCTGAACAGTTTTCTGTTACAGAAATGTGAATTCAGCAAAATATATTTTTTGTTGACATTTTTAATGGGAAATTATTGAAACACTTCATTTCCATTTTAGCATTTGGCCAGTTCTGTCTCATCTGGCATGAAATAATTAAAATCCAGCAGAGAAGCGCTTGCCTCTTTCAATCATTTACCAGAGTTTCCCTTCAAGAAGGCTGTCCTGAGATTCCCAAACTGAAATATGATGGGATGTTGCCTTTCACTCTAAAATTTGAGAATGCCACTTTCTATTTAACTTTAGAACTTTCCTCCTCAGAATAAAAATATTGTTCCAGAAAGCTGCATTTCTGGGGAGAGAAGGTGTCTTGCACCAGCTGAATCATAGGAAGGATGGTTTGACTCAAGGCTTTGAAAGAATTAACAGTTGCCACAACAGGACTCCCTCTCATGTAGCCAAGGCGGTGCAGAGAGGAGTTGGTACAGGGAGCCCTGCGTGGTTTAAGATTTTTATAGTGACAGATTTCTCTGCATAATGCATTTTGGGTGAAGCTTCAGGTTTATTTTGTACTTATCTGATGTCAGAACAGTATATATTAAGTCTTCAAAAAAAAAGAAGAGGAAGGTTTTTTAATCAGCTTATTACAGCCTTCCATGTATAAAAGCAGTTATATGGCAGTAAACCTGGAATCCCACAAGAATTTGTTGTAAAGTGACAGATTCAGGTCAGAGTTGTTAATAAACAGCCAGATAGATGTGTGATGCATAATGAGGGGAGAAATGGCATTACTGTTTTACAGGAGAGTGGAGAAAGATAGGATATGCCAGGTCCCTGAGAACAACTGGGTACCCTGGCATTTAATACCTTGCCTCTGGCCAATACCTGATATTTCAGAGAAATTAGAGCTATTCTACAACTGCTGAATAAAGTAGCCACATGGTAGACACATAGTTTTGGTCCCTTAGCTCCCTTCACCCTGACAACAATCTCTAAATTTCCCAGTTGACTCTTGCTTCTGTAGGTACAGACTGTGAAGACCACTGACATGGGCTGGGTATGACCAAAGCAGTGCTGCAAAAGACCTTTTTTTTTTTTTTTCTTACTTTACTTCTGCCACTGATTAACTATGTGACCATAGGCAACTCTTTCAACACCTACTTCTGCCGTCTTTCTTGTTTTAAACATACTTTTTGGAGCATGAGTTTCTCATGCCCATGTCAGTTAGTTGGCTTTCATCCTATTTCTTGTTCTAAATTTGCTGGTCTTTATTTTCATTAACTGGATCCTATAATAAATGCACAAGTAATTCTGACCTGAAGGAAATGCTGGTCACCCTATAAAGAATATCAGAGAGGTAAAAAAATGCTTTGCAAATGGGAATATATGCAAAGTAGCAAAAGCAATGGCTCCTGTTCAACATTTCCTGGGAAGAGAGAGCAGCAAAAAAAACACCCTAAAAAACAGATGAAGGACTGGTCCACCTTTATGGGACTGACCCTTGAAAGCCCACTGGGAACTTCAGCTGGTGTCACATGCATCTCCCTCTTAATTAGTGCTCTTCTGAGAAGCTTCTTGAAATCAGATCTCCTTTTTTCTTATGTCTCGGTAAAATGCCAGCTACTCTGGGGTCTTGGTGCATGACTGAGGTCCCCCAGTGCTACATCAGAGGTATTAATTCTCATTAAGAACTGATACAATTTGTGTTCATTTGGACACTTGTAGTGCACTTCACTGGCTGCTCCAGTGTGCAATACAAGTGTTCATCGCGGTCTAAAAGGCTCTGCATATGCTCCATCACAGCTGCCTAGGCTTACTGAACCCAACCCAGCCACTGAGGATAAAAAAGTAATTCAGGTAATTCAGGCTAGCAAGCTGTTTTTTTGGTCTTGGGACTCCTGGGCCTTTACAGCCCGGAGATCTGGGATTCCCCCAAAGCTCAACACACATTACCTGTTGCTGAGAACTCCCGAATCCGAGCTAGAAAAATACATGGGCATGATCTTAACTCATATGGTTTTGAACAGTCTCTTTGACTTTCACGCATTTGCCTGCACACATGCAGTCATTCAGTTTTGCAATCCATTGTGCTCAGCACCTTGCAGGACTGAGCCCTTCACTAATCCTTCTAAAGCCAAGTCTACTGACTTTGAAAGCAACCCACAAGGGTTTCTTATCTACATTTCCTGAACAAGCTGCTTGCTTAGGCTTAGCCTTTTTGCATTAGTCTTCAACCAGAGTTGATTTTGAGCAATGAACATGATTAGATTTTCATATCAAGAGAGACTGAAAGTACGGAGGTCGTTCCCAAGTATCCTGGATTAAGTCAGGAGTGAACTCCCTTCATTGAGCAGCTTGTAAAAACACAAAAAGATCAGAATTAGTGCCTAAATCCAACCCAGCCAATATCCAGGTTTTGCTTTCTCATCCTGGAATGAATCTTAACAGAACCCCGAGTCTAAATGCCTTAGGGAAGTTTGAGAACCAGATCTCAGTAGTTAGATGCATGACATTTGTATAATATGATTCTGTCATCACATTGCAGAAGAAGATTCAGTCCTAAATTACACCACAGCCCAACTCAGGGGGAGATGCTGCATGCTGTCAAGAAGCCTGTCCCAGAAAACAGACTGAAATAACGATTGCTTCATCTCTAGAAAATGTCTATTACTGTCTTCTTTTCACACCAAAATCAGGCAAAGGTAGTTCTTTCAGGCTTGACCTGAGCAGTTGGGATGTCACAAGTCGGAAACAAAATCCACGCTATGGCAGCAAGTCATACGCCTTTCTCAAGGTCACTATCCATACATGTGAGAGTGGGACATTCAGACATGAGAAACTGACAGTGGAAATAAAAGCATATCTGGAATAACCGTTCCTGTCATCTCTTCTCCTCTTCATACAATGGTCAGTCTTAAGACTGAGGCTCGAGACAGACTCTGGTCCCAGTTCTGTGAAGGTTTTGCCATAGCAAGCCAGTCTGTCTGTCTTGAGCTTCCCTTTCCCACCTATAAAAATCAGGCTAGCCCTAAACTGATCACTTCTATTTAAATAACAATCTTGTATTAATTCTGTGTATGCGCAGGACTAAACACAATGAGACTTGGATTGCAATCAAGACTTCAAAATATAGATTAATAGATAAATTAATAGATATCTATTAATAAGCTTAAAGATATCTAATATAAATATTTTAAACTTAACTAACTATATACCTGTATATAGAAGTACAAAAGGTATAGGTTGTGTTACTGTCTTTGCGGTTTCACATGAAGTCTCTCAGCATTCTCACTTGAATCTAGTAGCACCATAATCCAGGTGCTTTTTCCTCTGTTCCTGGCAGCATCTTTGAAAACTTTTGACCTTCCTCTCCCCTTGGTACACCCTTTTCAAGGAGATCTGTGAGCACCTTGGAAAATCAACCCAGTAGAGCTTCTTTTTCCTATTTAGACAAAGCTATGTTCTAGGCAATATGACTGACAGTATTAAAAACCAGGGATAGCTCAGATACTCAAAAAGTAGTATCTATCCCACATAGTTCAACCAGAAAATCTTGAATTTAAATTTCTCTTTTTTAGACCTCCTTTAAAATTTCAGTCAAAATAATTCAGTTGGACATTTTCTACTGGGAGCTGTTGTGTTGTTAAAAACTAAGGCATCTCACAGCAATTTATCACTGGCAAAATTATCCCCAATAAACACAATGAGTCTGTGTGCTTTTCCCATTTCATTTTGCTTCTTTGTTCAGTTCAATTTGGTTGACTTTTTCGGTGGCATTAAATATTATTTTAAGCTGCACTTACATGATGTGTGTTATATTTAATATCTAATGGGCTGGTTTTGTTCATTACCGAGGCAAAACTGAAAAGAGGAGATGATGAGAGGCAGGATGGGTTTGGGGAGTGAAAGGAGTCCTCCCTGAGCGCTGAGGTCAGTAATCCAATCTCTTTTGTGCCTGCCTGTATCTGTTCAGGGTCACCTAAGCAGATCCTGCTCCTCCACAGGCTCTACTGCCATGATTATTTTTTCTAGCAATACCTTTTGTAGTTCTCCTGGGGAGGGACCCATGGTCTGTTTTTTCTAGGTCTCTACACAAGGTTGAATTTCCTTCTTGTCTGAAAAGCAAGTACTGGAGGCCAACAGGAACCACTCAGTGATTGCACAGCTGTACAAATTATACACTGAAGATGGGGACACTTGGATGGTGTGCCTGGGGCCATTCCTGTAGATGTCTTTAATATCACTAGACGCCATTCAGATGTTTAGCTAGCTACATCCCACCTCATCTGTCCTGCTAAACTTAATCCAGCTCAGACTGGAAAGATACTCCTATTGTGAGACCCACACCCACTACAGTGTCTGGTGGTATTTTGTTGGTATTTATCTGAGAAGCCACAGAGTTGGTAGGCTGGGGAGCGCCACTGCTCGCCTCTTTCTTGTGGTCAGGATTCATATGGACAGTCTTGTATGTTAGAAGGTTTGTTTTGCATATCCAAGGGTCATAGATTGGTACCATTTTTTTTTTTTTTTGTCTTGCTACACAAAAAAATAGTTATATTTGATTGAACAATATATGTGTACCAAGCACCCATCTTTTGTCAGTTGAAAATTCAGGAGGAAGGACTGAAATTTCCAACAAGATTTTTATACAGATTTTAGGCCTCACTTTTTCCATATTTATTTAATTTACAGAAGAATAATAATGCTGATGACATTAAGAGAAGGTAGTTTTATATTATGGAAAAAAAAATTACTGGAAGAAGTCACAAAGAAAATGTGAGGGGGTGTTAGTTGATACGTGGATTAGAGAAAGTATCTTCGACTAGAAGGTCTGTAATCTGACTGGGTCCAGCAGGTCTAATGTATCATTTCAAACCTTCTGGTGTATAAAGAACATGGAAATGTCTCCCTCATGAGTTCCTTATGCTTAGTCTCATCTGTGTCCCTTCTGCCTCTCTCCTAACACACACCACCGACCACCTCTCTGCTTTCAGACAAGAAACTGAAGCACCTAATTCTTGTGCCATTTTTTCCTTTCAACAAACCCTGCAGTAGATTCATCAAGGAAAGAACTTTAGCTTGAGGCAGGAGCACACAGTTTGGATTGCCACTCAGCATTTCTCATCCAGCACTGGGAACTGAGCAGCCAGGCTGAGGATCTCGCTACACCCTGGTGCAGGAGATGCCATCTGCCAAATGTCCTCCGAAGTGTTTTTTTAGCAAGTGGGCTAAAAAGAACATCCTGTACATGGCAGCTGAAGTCCATCACAGCTGTAACGGGACCATACGCACACAGCCTGGGCTGGAGGTAGATTCTGGATCTGGAGGGACACTGGGCAAGCGGCCAATGAGCCTCTGTTACTTGCCCATGTTTCCCTTTGGGGAAAGGGATTCCTAGCTTAGCACGGCCAGAGATGGCTCTGAGGAGCAGGGAGCATTGGCATTCACTCGTCCCAGGTGTAGCTCACCTAGAAAGATGCTAACTCCATTAACTGAGTCCACCAGGGCATTGTGGCCAGTATCGATTTCTTTGACGTCATCTCAAAAAGCAGCAGATCTCTTGTGATCTTTATACAACAGCAAACAGGCTTCCTGGGAAGAGGGAAATCATCTGCATCCTTTACTTGCTTCCCTGCTTTCTGCCCTTGTCATCCCCTCCCCCTACCTGTCCATCCACTTATTGTGCCTCCAAGAAGACATTTCTGCTCCAGGACGTGGTTGTTGTTGGAGCTGTGTGGGGGTCACTGGGGCTGTGCCCTTTGCCTTTGAGGAGGGCAAAGCTGCTGAGGTCCAGATTCTTCCTGATGATTTCATGTGATAGCTAATTAATGGCCTCCCCATGTTTCCATGGCAACTCCATGCTGTGCTCTTAGCCCTGATCCAAATGGGCATTCGGTACACTTCTGAAGCCATAGCATCAGCATATTAATAAGACTTGCTGACGTCCTTTACTTTCTGACACATCGTCTGGTAAGTCTAAATTTGAATAACTTTAAAAAGCGCATTTCTTTGTAAGCTGCAAGTGCGTTCTGTCATGTGACTTGAAGCACCTGATCCCAGAAGTCTTGTGCATTTGAAGAGAAGCAGCAGGTTGATTCTTCTCTACCTGCTGCTTTTTGCCACGTTTTGCCTTTGGGACACCTGGCATGTGGCTTTTATTTTTTCTCTGGGTTATTTGGAAGCTCCAGCTTTCATGCAGTCCCTAATTTAATTGCAGCAATGGACAAGTATCTGCCATGATTTGGTAGGACCATCTCTGTATTAGCTGAGCTGCACAATCTTATGGACTGCTCCCTAACTCCTTTTTGTAGAGGAGAAAGAAGCAGAGTTTCATTCTCGTACAGTCAGAGAATGGTTACTTATGTTTCCAAGTATGAATGTCCCTTTTATCATTAAACTCTGTAACAACAGCTGATCATGCAGTTTAGTGATTCTAGTTTTATGGGTGAAAGGATTCTCTGGGCCTCACCTAATTCTCGTCTATTAATTATCTTCCATTCTAGTCACTGTCTTGTAAATGATATTTTCCTGACCAAGTGGAGGACCTGGACATTATCTCCACACTGTAGCACAGGTGTGGCCTTTCTAGGGGGATCTGAACTACTTTCTCTTATTGAGACAGAAGTATGCGAGATGCCTCCACATTTTCTATTTTCTGCAGAACAAACACCCTAAAAGAAACCTGTGGGGTATGGTTCTGGATCTGGCTGTCACAGGCTGTCCCCTTACCTGGGGAAGGATTTAGCAGTGGAAGCAGAGCATGTGCCCTGTTTGTTGCAGACATTTATTTTCTAGCATGAAAAGCAGAGGGTAGCAGGGTCCAGGCCACATTTGATCAGGTAGTTTGGTTTTGTTTTTCCTTTTTCTCTCTGACAAACTTTGAGCCCAAAACAGTCGCTATGCTCCTAGATAGCTTCATTTTCCCCTACCCTGAAGGGCAAGGGAATTTATTCTTGACATTTTGGCTTCATTCCACCTCAAAATTTCATCTAGCCATGTTGCAACATGGCTCCAGATCATTGTGTGGATGTACCATCATACCTTGGTGCCATGTTGCGCCATCAGGTATTCCTAGGGCGAGTTTCATATGCTGAGAGCATATTTATGCCAAACTTCCTTCCATCTGCCCACACTGGTTTTCTATGCTCCAGCTTCACCGCTTCCAGCCATGGTGGAAATGCTAGTTGAGGCCAGACAATGCCTCTTTAATGCCACTGCTGTTCTGCCATTGCTTGGGTCTGAACTTGACAGCAATGACTTGAAGTTCTGTTAGCTGCCAATGTCTTGTTTAAGGTTTGCTGTGTTGCCCCCCTTGCTGAAGCCGTGTATAACTAGGGGCTGACCATCCCAAGGCATTATTAAAAATACATGACAGCAATTGATTTGATCCCTAACAGTCCCACAAACACGGGGCGAGATTTAGCTAATGTGTTGCTAGTTACCTATGAGATCTGAGATTTAATTGCAGATTCTCTGGCTTCTAGTCAGTAGAGCTGGATACTTATCTCATAGGAAAGCATGTTGTCAAATTAATTTCACTTTGCTTCATCATGTTCACTATTCCTAGCCACGAACAAATCCCATCACTGAATATAGACTGCATTTCAGGTTATAGGTTGCTCATAACCAGTATTCAGTATTTTTAGAGCAATCACTATAGTTCTTTCCAATGTCAGCTCTTTGGGTCATACATGTAAATTAAACAGTACATTTCTATTCCTTGCTTGGATGGATGTAACTGTCAGGAACATTATTCCCACCCATAATTACAAATTTGACATTCATTTCCCATTAACACTCCTACTATTTGCTTAAAACTAACTTCCATGCATACTACTGCTGGTGAATTTTATCAGAAAGCTGATGCAGGAAGAGCACAACTATAAAGAAACCTCTTTGAATTATGGGGTCTATAACTATGAACCTCTACTACACAAAGCAAAGACCAATCAAATGAAAAATAAACAAAAGAACAAACTGGGAAAAGTAGGCAACCTTGCAACCTCTTGCACAGACTGACCAGTAGAAACAGATGGAGATCCTCATGCAAATGAGTGAAAATACGAAGTTACTACCAATGGAAATTAGTGGATGTCCCTAAAAACATCTTTGTTGCTTAATTCACCCAGCTCTTCCTCAGATGCGTGCACTTCCCCACCTTTTGGTAGACAGACGGGGACTGACGTGTGCTTTTCTGACTAGAACTACCCAGACAGTTTCTCTTACACCCTCGATTGCTAGTTCAGCAGGAGAGTTCAGTCAATGTATAGTTTCCTTAAGGCATCTAATTCCTTGTCAATTCAGATGAGCATCAACCAAAACCACACCAATTAAACTAAACCTGGAACCAAACTTCATTGTCTAAGTCCCTGGTGTCACATGAATAACACCACAATGCATTTAGCTCTTTCCAGAAGAACTGATGTTATTCTCAGAATCTGAGCCAAAGTCTCTAAATAAACAGGTCAAAATTTCTACAAGGCTATTCTGAACTTGATTGAATCAACACGTTAAATCTCGAGCCAGATCTGAATCTTGGACTTTGAATCAGGTCTGTGCCTCCTGCTCAGGCCTATTTTTCCCCAGGATACTCTCCAGCTCTAGAAGCCAGCAGGATCAGAGATTTATTTCTCCCTTCTAGGAGGGAAGAAATTCTAGTCTCTCACTAGCACTTCTCACAATTAAAAAAACAGTGAGATTAAGAGAAACACCCCACTACTCACCTCCCAGTGCATTCAAGCTTCATCATTCATCTTAGTTGATCCTGCATTCATACACTCCATTCAATATATTATTTTTTTAAATGCAAACACACATGAACACACACTCCATAAAATTTTACCCACATTTTAGTTACTTTAGTTATTTTTTGATAACTCAACCTTTTTAAATTTGGCTTTATCCTGGCAAATTCAGGGTAGATTTGGTTATTGTTCTCTTCCCTCCCACCCCACACTTTTACTGCTTTTGTGGATATTTTAATAAAATTTTCTCATCTGTTTCCTGTAAATTTTTTTTTGTGGACACAGAAAGTGCAAGTGAAACAAGGATATTATTTACAGCCATGGAAACATAAGAAAGTAAAAGAAATTTTTCCTTCCCCAAAGAACTAAAACAACATATATACCCTTCAGTGTCTCCAGGTTTCCTTGGAAATATATTTTCTTGCATTGTGCTTTGGTTTTTGTGGTGATAAGGTTTCCCGGTGTAATTTGAAACCCCCCCAGAACCTGAGGCAAAAATCCAAACTCAGGTTTTCCTTTAAGTCTAGGTTTATCAAAGTGGTGTATGGTTTGCCTTTAAGTCTAGGTTTATCAAAGTGGTGTATGATTTTGGCTCTCTCTGGTTTAGGGACTCTGTTGAAGTACCTTAAAGATGAGTGCCTCTGAAGATGCACAGGTGCTGATCCTCAAGGGGTTAAGCTCTGACATCACTGAAGGCAACAGCATTCTGATACAGGGCATAAACTCCAGTTCAGCAAAGTATCCAAAAGGACCTGACGTTCCATTCTTCAGCAAGTGCTGAGACTATCTCTGGTGAAAAGTCTTGCACCAAAGAAATCCCAGAGTGAAGACACCTGAGACCTGCACCCACCCTCCACCCCTTATATGTCTTCTCACCAATGAGGCATTAGTTCTACTCTTAAAGGGCTACCATCACCTTCTGTCCTCCCGCAAAGCTCATCACAGCCTGTGTGAATAACTCAACATAAAAGCTGTCATAAATCTTAACAGAAGAAATATCTTTTATCTTTAACCATTTACTCCCACTATAGGAATAATGGCAGTTCTTTTACATTTACATATAACTCTAGTTTGTTTTGATTTTTTTTTTGTTTGTCTCTTTGTCTTGGCACCTGCATAGCAGAAAACTTCACAGTTCATTACAGAATTTTGCCCCTCTCTTTGCTTCTCCCTTTATTTACTCTGCTGCCCCTCAGGACTAGCAAGCAATACCCCCAAGGTCAAGAGAGAGTAAGGTGTTACCCTTTTATGACGGATTATAGAAATAACAAACATGCCTGACAGTTTTATACAGCTGCTAGAACGGGTTTAGTTTTCAACAAATGAAGAATTTCCTCTTTTTTTTCTCTTTTGTATATTAATTACATTTTACAAATCTTCCCCCCCTTTTTCTTTGTACTTTCCCCCCACTTTTCTTTCTTTCTTTTTACTTTTTTCTCTTTTTTTTCTCTTTTATTTTTTTACAGCAAAAGGATCGATCACCGACATGTCCACTGAAAAGTCCGGGTTAGCAGAGTTTGGCTGTCATCTGATCCGACTGTTTGAGGATCTCAGTGTTGTACAGGTCTAGAGCGTGGTTCACGCGGATGATCTCGCTGTTGGTGAGTTTCAGGCGGTGCTTGAGCATACAAGAGAACAGATCCAGCTGGGGCTTCCCTGGGGCGACGGGAGGCGCCAGTCGATTGATTCGGTCCCGAATATCCAGCAGCAAGAGCATGACGGAGGAGGAAGAATAGAACTGCCCACCTTGCGTGTACGACTGGTTGACCTGCTGCACAGCACTGCGCAGTAGGTCAGCGTTAAAACGCAGGCTGTAGCCATACACCTGCACATCCGAGATCTTGATGTAGAACTGACGCTTGGTGGGGTCAGAAAGGTCCACGGGCCCTTGGCCAGTCTCATTACGCAGCAGGGAGGGCAGCCGAGTCCGGCTGCGCAGGTAGATGTGGACAGTCTCGAAAAAGGTTTTCCACCGGTTGCCCAGTAGCAGGGTCCAGTTGTAGCACTGGCTGTTTTGGAGGCGAATTTTCTCCCAGCGCGGGTAGCCGTACTCCCCAAAGGGCATGTTCCAGCCCTCAGAGTGACTCCCGCTGAATGGGTTGACGTAGACAAAGAACATAGGGTCCAGGCTGCTGTTGCGCATCTGGCAGATTCGCATGGAGATCCCGATCACCATGTGAATGAAGTCCATCCGGTTCTTGTTGCTCTTCAAGGTGAGGGACATGCGTTTGCGCCACCTGGGGTCAAAGAAGGTGTCCAGGCGTATCTCGTTGCTGATGAAGGTGGTGTGCACATACAGGCGAGAGTCCATTTTCTGCAGCAGATATTTCAGCTCTAGGTCCTGGAAGTCCAAGTCTGTCTCAAAGCTGATGAACTGCTCACTCCGCTCTGAGTCTACGTTCTGAGGCTCGCAGCGACCCCGGTAAAGCTTATAGCCCTTGTTGCATGAGCCGCAGAGAGAGATGTTGGCAAGGCTGCACATGGCACAGCTGTTGTTGCCCCCAATGATGCAGGGGATGGGGCGCTGGCACAGGCTGGTGCCACCGTGGCAAACGCAGCTTCGTTGGCTTTCCAGAAAGGTCCCCCAAAACCCATTCTCATTGCAGTAGAGCAGGGACTGGACCCGAGTAAGCCATTCCTGTATTGTCCTGCAGGTAGGAAGAAGAAAGCATTAGCATTGTAGAGCCTCACAGACTGTTCGGTGTTGGCACCTTACTAGAGTCACAGTGTTTTCAGGGCTAGATCTGAGGGAGAGCTCTCAGAATATTGATGCCCTGCTGTGGCATCTAGGAGCCATTCCAGTCTATTTCTAGACTGAATCTTTCATCTACTCTTTACTCCTTTGGTGGAGAACAAAAGCCCTCTAAGAAATATCTAGAAGTTGGGATTAATCATCTGAAGTCTCTCTTCACACTGCTCAAGGAGCAGAGACTGGCACAGTCTTCTGCCAAGGATCCCATAAGTGCCACAGTAACAAATTCCACCATGGGAACGGAGCTGGTAAAGCCATGCCAGAGGCCAAGGTGCTATCAGACACTGCAGGTCAGCATAACTCCTAGGCTAGCGGGAGAAAGCTCCCCTCCATGTCACTGGCAATTCTCCCCACTCCCCAAAAACAGACCTGTAATAGGATGAGGCAAAGCCAGCAGTAGCCTCTGCTTATAGTGCAGAGCTCAATAACAGCAGAAAAGAGGGTGGAACTCAGGGTGCATAGAGACAAAGCCACTAAACAGCTTCTCCTTTAAAAAAAATCTGCTGTTAATTAACCTTCTCTTACAGCCTCTCCCCTAACAAGCAGCCACACTTGCCGGCTCCCAGGCCCCACCACTCCCATAATTGCTATATCAGCACCCTCACCTCCACGTCCTGCAGGCCTGGAATGACTCCTAATGAATGACACTGTAACCCACGTTTTCTTTTTGTATAACCCACTTGCAGTGTTGCCTTGCTGCCCCCTCTTCCTCCTTCCCCACCGCCCTGGGAAATCTCTGCACAGCAACTCCTTTCTCAGCAGCCTTCAGCAGAACACCTCATTCAGCCGCTGCTCCCTCCCCTCCGCCTTCCCCCCAGCTAATGAATACTTCATTGTCTCCTCTGGGCAAAAAGTTCTTGGTAGCGCTGCAGTGAGAGGACTGGCTAATGACAAATTAGGATTCAGTCCCTGTAGAACGGGAGGAGTGATTATGGACAGAGGCTCTCAGAGCTGGATTAGTGAAATTCATGGCACCTGCATCGCCTGACCTCCGAATAATCATTAAGCTGTAGGCTGTATCAAAGAAGGCATTAAATGATACAGCAGCAAAGAACAGCAAGATGATTAGGGGGAGGGAGAGCGCGAGTGGAGGGATGAGAGTATAAAACAGAGGAAAGCGCTGGAAGGAAAGAAATAATCAAGAAGCAGAAAGGGTATGGGAAGAAAGAGAGGGGAAAATGTGCAGGTAAAAAGAAAAATGAGAGAGAAATGCAGTGGGCAGGAAGAATAGAGATGGAGAAAAGGGAAAACTGAAACAACAGCAAGAACTGAAAGACAGAAGACAGGCGGGAATGAGAATAAGCAGGAAGAAACTGAGTGAAAGGAAAAAAAAAAGAGAGTGAAGAAAAAGGAAGTGCGATAGCAGGAAAATTCTGAAGTCTTGGATGTGGGAAGAGACAATTTTCGTGTTCTTCCTGTGGTACAGGGATACCAGGGTCTCCTTCCCCTATTCACAGCTAACAGGAACTCTCTTGCTAGTGGAAAAGACAAGGTTGGCTGGGGAGCTTGGGAGCAAGGCAGTGACCTCTATAAATACCTCTTCTAGAGGCACATGGTAACAGCCCTGGTCCCTAGAAAAAGTGCACTGGGCTCCTTCTGATTTCTAGGACAGCTCTGCTTTGGAGGGGACAGCACAGCGTGACTGAAAAACACGTTGCTGACAGCAATAAGCACTCTCAAAACCACCCTCTGGGGACTGAGTCCACCTTCTGCTCATAGGTGAATTTTTGCTCACTTTTTCAGTAATACAATTATTTTTTACCCCATCTGAAGCCTTGCAGTTCCTGTTTGGAAAGCCAGCCAAATGCACTTGAATTTAGCAAGGCACCCAGATTCCAGGTTTCAATCTCCCTAAGGTGCTGTGAGCCCACCTTGATTCTTCCATGCACCACCCTGAAAGCTTCTTTCTTTGCTTTTCACCACTAATCTAATCATGAAGCTGAGGGATGATGAGCAAGTGGAGGACAAACTAAAACCAAAGCAATCCTCCAGTATACACACATGCTGGCTGCCTGGGTTCACTGGGTTAGGAGAATTGCTTAAGGCAAGCACAAGGTTCCTGCATGCTGCCTCTTCCCATGATTGGGCTTGATGACAATGGTGAAAATCAGAGGTTACTTTGAAGTGAATACCTCCAGCAGCCCCAAGCTTTGCCCCTAGCTCCTGCTCCCACTGTAATTTCTACCAAGACAAGGACAGGGAGAAGTCCAGTGGCACAAAGACAACAAAAAGCCGAGGCAGCAGGATGGTGGCAGATAGACGGTAAATGTCCAGCTCCACCATGTACTCTCTTAGCCACCCTACCGCTGACCATGAGGTGAGGACAGTATTTCCACAGCTCTCTCCATGGCCACGTTTTTCACTTTTTGTGGGACTGGGCTTCCGGATGAGGTAGTAATGGTTGCTCATAGGACTAAACGTGGTTTCTGAGGTGGGTTTGGTGAGGGATTCGGCACTGTCAGGTGTGCCTCTGTGCACACACTGACACCACTTTCTACAGCTGCCAACAGCTTTGTGCAGCTGCATATGCAAACAACAGCCAGACACAGGCTGAGCAACAGCCATGCACAGATCTCAGTTCAAGCTCTGTGCAAGCGAACCTTTCTCTCATGATTTTGCACAGGATTCTCAGAGTATTTGTGTAGTACTGGCTCGACATTTTACACAGGTTTTACATGTTGATAATGCCACAGAGTTCATGGACTGCCAGGCTGTACAGCAGGGGACACGATCTAAATTAGACTCAGATGACCATAACCTGTCTGTCTTAAGTGTGTTCTGTCTTAGGAAGTTAAAAAAACGCTATCCTTCCATCCTTCCCTTTACTAACATTTGGGAGATCAAAATGAGAAAGGAGTCTCAGCTGATATCTTGCAGTTGAAACCAGTAATTTTCCTGTTCCTCGGATCAACCTTGTGGAGGAAGGATGGGAGGAGATCAGGAGAAAGAGGGGTTTTGGGGGGCTGGAGAGTGTAAACCTCTCAGCATTCAGCACAGACACAAGTGGGCCAAAAATAAAATAAAATAAAGGCAGCCACCAAGGCAGCTACCCACCATCTGCTGATGGCCGCAATAAAGGATGTAATTGAATGAAAATGCAGAATCCAGGGCAGAGCTGGGCACTGGCTATAAACATGACAGTGGGAAGTGTGAGAGAGAGGAAAAGTGGTATAAATAACCCCATCCTGTCTTGCAACTGGGACAGGATAAGAACATACCAGTCACAGCCCTTCAGCTGACAGGAGGGAACTTCTTAAAACACAGAGCTGTGATGGCTCAGACTCATGTGAATCTAACCAAGAGATACCAGAGCAGAAGGAAGCTGAAAAGAGCCACTGTTTAAAAGCTGAGAGCCAGTAGCAGAGTAGCCATTGGTTTTCATTTTAATTCTTTTATCTTTCGTTAAGGAGTCATCAGTTTCTCTTTCTCCCTCTTAATATCATTGCAATATTTTGCCTAATGTTTGCTGCCTCTGCCAGTTCAAAGTATAAAGTACTAGAGTGTGTGAAATTAAAAAAAGGAAAACTATGTCTTCAAATGTCACTGTCAAGCAATTTTACATTCAACTTTAGTAGTTTATATTCCAAACTAAAATGAAAAAAATGACATCCAGGCAAAGCTGTGAGTTACTTTGCAGTCGTTTTTTGCAGTTTCTCACTGGAGACGTGCAGTCCCCTGGCAGTGCTGGGAACCAGGAGCCAGGTAATCATGCAGAGCTGTTTCACCATTTAAAACCTATCTGTTGTGACAAAAAAACATGTTTTGCAGACCAGTGCTGGGCTTTCAGATCAGAAGTGGAGATCAGGTTATTTAGGAAGGTGGTGAATCATTTTCTTTCCTTCTGCCTTGTCATCCTTCAGGATTAATCAGGTCTGGGGAGGGAAAGAGGCTGATGGGTGTCCCTTGAGACAAACATGCAGTTTGTTGTAGATGGTGTCTGAGCTGATTAGAAAACCAAACCATACCAAAATAAAAACAATGAAACAAATAAAAAAAACTACAAAAAAAACAACCAAAAACCTGATCCAGCAGGACAGATTCTTTTTTTTAATTGCAAGATAAAAGGTAGGGATTTAACAAGTTTTTGTCTGCAAAAACACCTTTCACTTTCCAACCAGCACTAGCTGCTGTGGAGGTACTTTTGGGCCTTGTGTATGGAACAGTGAAGTAAAAAATTCTAATTTTATTCTCAGCAGCTGTGAGATGTATTCTTAACTAACAACAATTTGGCTGGAGCCCAGAACATGTTTCAACCCCCAACTCCTTTGGATGTTATTTATATTTTACATCCAGAATTTTAAAATGCAACTATAGGTACTCATTCAACACTGAAGCTTTAACAACTGAGGAGTGGTTTCTGTTTTAAACCAACAAACTTGCCTGCAAAGAGGTGTTTTTTAAGCAAAAGCAGTGCAGAGCAAATATAAGTATATTTCCTTCTTAGCGATTGCAAAAGGTCATGGAGAATCAGCCTAATTGCCAAAATCCCTACTCTCTCTTTCTTTTGGAAACACCACCTCTTCCTTTCCCTGAGGACAATCAACAGCAATCCTATTTCTTTCTTACATTGCTTTTGAATATATAATGTAGGCTTACTATTATGTGTATTAAAGAGAGAGAGAGGCTTGCTCTTAATAGAACCTTTCCATCCTTTCAAAGCCACTGGCATGCTTGATAAGTGTCTGTTGTTCTGTACAGTAACAATTAGAAAATTAAAGTATTTCCAAGTTCTTTGAAAAGAACGATGAAATGCATACCTCTTCAGCTACATATCTGTCTACCTTGGCCCTCCCCTGTCTAGCTACAAATGCAGAATGACAAATAAGAAAAGAAATTATAATATGCCTGGTGATGTTGACTTAAACAAATCAAGCACATCAGTCAGTTAAAAACCCAGCTGCCGTCATCCATTTTGTCCTCCTTCCCCCAGATTTTATAGTATTAGTTGGAGGCTCCCTTTCTGCATGCCTGGCTTTTTAAAAAGGAAGAGAAATTCTGAAGACTTCTTTATCTGAATGCTTTATAGCAACATGGTTGGCTGGATATTTGCTTGCTGCTGCTTCACTTTGTTGTTGTTGTGGCACAACTCAAAATAATGCCTGGACATGCTTGTGCCTCTTCCACCAGCTGGCTTGTCTACAGCAGCACAGCTAATTGGCAGGAATGGGCCAATTTTAGGAAGTTCTCCAAAGTCTTTTTTTGGTAATCTCTTAAACTTAATAGATATTTCTCCTCATCCCCAGTAAGTCCATTAAGTCTTTCTCCAGAAAGATGAGACTTCTTGGTAATTAAAGAGATTCTAAGCCCGGGACGAGTTTCCTGAGCTGCACAGTGATGAAATGAAAACTCAGTGTGCTTAGCGGGCAAGAGGCCAGATGATAATAGGAGACAGCAGTCAATCAGTTAATTTTCTATTGAGACTGAATATTTCAGTAATGAAGGAGGAGAAAAAACAGTTCCTCTACAAATGTTAACTTGGCCCGACCTTTCTGAGAGAAGCATGGAAAAAAAGGTGTTTGGACTCATTTGTTCCAAGATTTTCAGTGTTACTTTGCTTCAGACAATGTAGAAAGAAAGAGCAAGAAATGTTTATTAAAATCAACAAAGGAAAGTCTCCAAAAATGATTGGAAGCAAACTTAAACTCAGCCCTAGGTCAGGGCTGAAAGGAGCCAGCAGGAGGGGACTATTGGATATCAATAGTTGCTGTAGCTGTAATGGAAAATCTACTCTCTCCATCTGCAATAACGTTGCTAGGCTTCTGGTCAGTGCAGGTCTGCAGGTTCACTCTGCACTTTGAAGAAGAGATGTGATCTATTCCAAGTGAAACTAAAGCTTCTCTTTCACTCTGGCAGTACTCAAGGAGCGCATCTTGAAAATGGGCTGAAGCATTTTATGCTCCCTATGTCCACTTTAACAGCAAATGGCAGCTTAAAGCTAGGCTGTGGTACCTGATGTAAGACTGCTTACAAAGCAGCTTAGTCCTGCTTAAAAAGCAGCTTAGTCTTCTTGGCTGTCTGACGTCTGCCCTGTAATATTCTTGCAAAATGCAACAGAATAACTGAGTGCCCTTCACCTGGGTAAGTAAGATCACACAGAAGGGATGTGAATATGCTTAGGTATGTGATAAAGGTTACTTACACCTCCAGAAATTTCAACCCACTCCCAGACTTTACCATTTTCCCTGAAACCTCCATGTCAGCACACCCTATATCCGAACACTTATGCTGTTGTGTTTAGGTCCAAGCCCAGACTCAGCTCCATCAGTCACCCATGACACCACACTCATTCTCAATGAAGGATGAAGGTACCTTTCTCTAGGCAGCTGGTGGTTAGGATTGTGCCGACACCGGACACTGAGGCCAAAGAGTTTGCGGGCAGTGCGCTGGATCTTCTGGCGTTGGGCTTCCAGGGAGCTCTGCAGCAGCTTGTAGCGGTTCTGCAGGTCCCAGTCATTCCCCCAGTGCTGGTGGATGCTCCCAATGGTCAGGAAGTGGTTGCTAGGTAGCCTTTTCATGAAGGATTTAAACTCATCTGGAACACACAAGAAAATGTGGAGAAATACAGAGGTTTCTGAACTGTAACAAAGTTACAAAGCTTTTCATTAGCAGGATGGAGAAACAGCAATGGTGTATGACGCCATCAGTGCTCTGCTGAAGGAAGGTGATGTCCATTAACTCACTGCTCTATGCATTAGTCAGTACCATCATAATATAGATGCTAAATGGATGTTCATGTCCTACTCGTCACATGGTGAAACTGAGCACCTAATAAAAATAATTATCATCATCGCACTATCGAGATGCATGAGACAGCTGCTTGTCTCCTTTCTTCCACAAAGATAACAAAGATTTTTTTTTTTAATCATCTCTCAGGATTTCACTCGATTTGTAATGCTGCTTTCAGTGCCCTTCTCCTCCCCAAAAATGATTCCCTCCTGTTCAGTGGTCCTCTGAAACTATCATCATGTATAATTGCTTCTGTTGACCATGCTGATTACTCCTGGTACCTTTCAGCAGTAAAAGCCTTGCATTTGCTTCCCGCCCCTTATAAATCAATTTCCTCAAAAGCCTGTTTGTGCAAAAGACCAAGCTCTTTTCCCTCTGATGATGAATGTGCTACATTTTTCATAGAGACGGGCAAGGGAGAAATTTCAGTGCAGTGTGCACATTTTGATACTGCAGTGCAACGTTGGGGAAAAAACAAATGAGCAAAGAAATCCGGCAAAATAACAGCTGAATGGGGTTGTTTTTAAAAAAGGAGGATGGAAAAAGAAATCACTTTCTAAAAAGAATAGTTTCTTCATTATTTATTTATATTTGTTTCTAACTAACTCTGGAGGCCCCAGCCAAGACTATGGCTGCATCGTGCTAAGCCTTGTACCTTTCTGGGAATAGTTCATTCTTAACACAGATAATTTCCAATTAGCTAATGACGCTGTTTGCATTTGTTTTTACTTTATTTATCTGCACAGAAACTGTTGACGATGGCTAGGACTACATCTCCCATAATGCAACATGGCCCCTCTTTTAGCAGAGTCACCTAGTCCCTGCAGGCAGTCCCATGGCAATGCCCCATCATCGCAGGTAGTACGGAGCAGAGGGTCCAGCCTCTGGAGACGAACGGTGGCATCATAGCAAAATGGCCATGTCAAACATCTCTTTCAAAGATGAATCTTTCATTTTTCCAGTGCTTGTCTTTTCAGTTACAAAAAAAAAAAAAAAAAAAAAAAAAAACCACATTTTCATCAGAAAGCAATAATACTGAAGAAAACCTCCATGACTTAATCAAAAGGCTGTTTTAAAATCCAGAATCACAGCTCTGATGCAGAATTTTTTGGCAAGTCCTACTAAAATGCCAAGAATAAGGCAGTGTTATTTTACTCAGCTTACACATGAGCAGCGAAGCACAGGACTGAGAGAGAGCTCCTGAGCTGATTTAAAACAGCGTCTGTCCACTGCAGCCTCCTTGACTTTGAAGATGCTATCCCAAATCGCACCAACTCTTGACTTGCCCCGCATGATTTTTTCAAATTGACATAGGAATCCAACACAGATCAGAAACAGAATATAGATCTTTTAGGCTATCTGCAGCTTCCTGTGCAAACGGTATTTGCTTTCAGAGCACTCGTGCACCTTTCAGCCCACTTTATTGGAAAAGCCTTCAGATGTCATTACAGATTTCTGCTGTTCATTATGAAGAAATTCCTCTAGTTATTGGGAATATTTATTAAAACAAGGAAGCAAAATACTAATACTACACTCTTTAGTGACAGCAACTTTCATCTCAAAAGATAAATTCACACATGATGCAACAAAATGCTGAATGAGATGCAGCAGCTTTAAACATAATCACTCCATCTAGCCCTGAAAAGCCTCCAGCCCTAGGTGGAATACGGCTACAGCACAGCAGAGAACGGCAATGCAACGTGTCACTTCAACATGGCAAATGAAAAACACCTTCCCCTGTTGAAATCTCAAGGGGAGAGAGACTGAATATAATTATCTACCACAGTCTTGGCTGAGATCGAGCGCAACAAGTACAGAATGTAACAGTAAAACAGTCACTGTGGGACCGTAATTCTCTCTCCATAGGGCTTTCACCTTCTAAGCATCTGGGTTAGATCCCCTGGGAAGGTAAAGTGGTCTTATGAGTGGTGGCCAACACGTGGCCCTTGAGCAGCCCGTGTGAAGATACTGCACCAGAACTGGCAACTTGTAACACGTAACTAGTGTCAGAGTTGTGCTGACAGGCACTGCCAGTAATCCGAATGTGTGTGGTACTGAGCTAGCAGAAGCTTCTGAAATCTGCATTCCTTGTTTGCCCTGGTGTACCATGCCATCCATGAATCTATGGAAACTCCCAGAAAAGCACTGACCTCCTCAGGTAGTGACCTAGTTCTGGAACTGTCCCAGCCTCGTGGCTCCTCATAGTATGTGGGGGGCTCTAGTCAAGATGGTCATCAGCCTTGGGCCATTAACTACTACTCTGATTTTGCTCAGCTGAGCACCAAGTTGACAGCGCGAGTTGGACATAAGAATCTGTGCAACAGTAGACACACCAGCAGGGTCCACATGTTGAAGTGTGAGGCAGTCCTTTAACAGCCTGTTGAGGAAAAATCATAGGCTGCTTTCATTTCAACCATTAAAGGGATTAAGGTCACCTTCAACATGAAGAAAAAAATTGCTGCTGGGAAGACTTCTCAAGAAGAATTCTTCAATGCCTTGAATGGAGCTAGATAGGCCCTTCCTCACAGTTTTCTTTCCTAACATGGAGACCTGGACAGTTACAACAATAATCATTAAAGAAAATGTGTTGGAAAGTAACTGGCTAACGCTAAGAGATGAGAGTCAGCACAGGGATAGTAAGTTCTCAGTTAAGTTCTGCATAGTGCCCATGTGGCTTCAGCATAGGCAGACCACTTGCTAAAGGAAAGGATGTAATTGCACTGATGCTACGCTGCTCTTTCCTATCTCAAGCCCTTGAGAGTGCGTCACGTAAGTATTACAGCACACCTACTATGGTGTTACCAGCATCAACATGGAACAAACTGCTGCCACACGCAGCGTCACATTGGGAGAAAGTGGAGGGAGAAGAGAAATGTTCACACCAGCAGGCACCGGCACTGTAGCAGAGAGAATTCATTTCCCCTCTCCTCTCCATCTCGAATGAGGTGTCATCTGGCCTGTGTGCTCTCGCTGTGAATTGCCTTTCACCAAAGCAGAATAAATCATTCATGCAAATCTGAAAAGCAATTTCTGCATCATTCATATTGTGGAAGTTTCTCTGTAGAACTATTAAAGAGAGATTCTGAGCTGGTTTGGTATGAAAAATCAGACTTTTAATCAAACAAATTCTTCCACGGAAAACATCCCCCTACACACAGAATTACGCATGGTGTGTGGTTTTGTCTGTACACGTATAGAGAGAAAAAATGGCACTCCCTCAAGACTAAGATCATGGCTTTGGGTTCAATATCTCTACTTTTTATCCAGACTGGAACTTTATATGAGCAAAGAAAAGATTTTTAGCTGGTTTAAACTGCCACGTTTCATTTGAAATAAATCAATAAGAAAATATGTTTTACTCAATTACCTGAATTCTCCAGATCTTTATAGGCTTCTGTCCAGGTCTTGGCCATGTTTGCTAGTGTGTACTCCATGATCTGGATGTCGGTGATGGGGCAGTTGCACTGTGGGAACTCCTCTGCACACTGGCAGCCACATTGGCTGTTCCGGCAGATGTACTCCCCCTCGCCATTGCACATGATGTAACTCAAGGCAGACTGGACAAACTTCTCTTGTAAATACTGAGGGAAGATGATCTGCAGACCTGGCATAGAAACAAGAGGCAGGCACACAAAAAGACGAAGTCATTTCAGGTATCCGTTCTTCTTTTCAAAACCTGTTTCATTAACAGCTTGGGAAAGTGACGCTGAGGAATTAAAAGCTGCTGGGAGATTTCTCTCAGAGCTGTCACAAGTAAGGAAGAAGGGGTACAAATTGCACACCTCCAATACAAGTAGTGAGTTAGTTGAGAGCAGAGCCCATCTGCTTTGTGAGACAAGAGTGACAAGTAACTTCCCCTTCCCAATGCCCAGTGTATCCCCTTCATCCCAGTACAGTACAAAGCATCTGAAGGAAAAGCCTCCCTTATTCCAAGGTGTGATTTTGGTTTGTTTTTTTTAAAAACACTTTACAGCCAAGCACTCGTGCAGAAGTGGTGAGCATTATGCTGTTCCGACCTGTTTTGAAAGAGACGAAATAGGTTTGGTACCACAGAAGCAAGGAAATGACACATTGAAAGAGATAAAAAAAAAAAAGGAAAACAGAAGAAAGGAAAATAATGCAAGGAGGGATTTATAAAAGACCCTTGCAGAGTTAAGTGCCCAGCTCCCACAGCATAAATACAGGAGCTGGGTACCTGAGTCTTTTCAGCTCGCGCCCTGCTAGGAAGGCCACTTGCCAAATCCTATAAAAGTGCAAATGGATTTTGTGCCAATGATTTCAGTGGTGCTCTGAAGATTTACAGTAGCTGAGAGATCTATCCCCATGTCTCTCTCTCCATAGCAAGTGTTTGAGTATCCATCCGTCTGTGCAGGCATTAGCGTAGGTGTACGCTTGCTCAGGTCCCAGAGGACATAACAGTGTGTCCTGTGTACAGTGTACATGTTTTTCCATCCCATCCTTCTCCAGCCCCCATCTCCAGGCTCCTTACAGCTGCCCCTGAGGATTCACAGCTGTTTGCTTCTACCTGGCAAGGCCTGCTTGTCAGACTCAGTCAGTATCTGCTATGCATGAGCCAGAGATGACAATAACTCTGAGCGAGCCTTTCACGGGAAGCCTGGCCCACTCACCTTCCCTGTAAAAGGCCCAGGGACTTTGGTGTGGCAGATATAGGAGTTTATGGCTTGAACAGGAGCACTGAACTCCAGCGTAATGAAGGCATGTGGGTCAATTACCCATCTGCTTGTGTTTCTATTGCACTGAATTACTGTATCTGTGGCTAACAGCTCATCGGAGTGGAATGAAAATAAGACAATAATTCAGAGGATGAGAGTGTGCAGGAAGGGCAGGAAGGGCTGTGACTCCTTTCAGGAGTTCAGGCTCATCTCTGTGATGGGTCATGTTCACCTCAGGCAAGAGAAAATCAGCAGATGATGCCCCAGGGAACCCCATTACCCTTTCGCCTTTGGTCCCACAGAGACACCTCAGCTTTGACAAGGCCCCTCTGGAAGACCAAGTCTGAGGGGAACAGGAGAGTGTTGAAGGCACAGTGACCTCTGTTTCCTCTCCCCTCCCACTATTGCCAGGGCATGGTCTCCGAGAGCACCATGCCCAGTGGCAGTGAGCTGCCCCAGTGTCCAAACTAACTCGCAGCTGAGCATGGAGCAGTGGCAGCCGCCAGGCAGGATGATCACAGAGCAACATGCAGCTGGAGAGGACATTTGTGATGCTTGCAGGAGGAAGGATTTCAAGCCCAGCATTTGGAGACACTGTGTCTGCGTAGATCCTGCTGCCTTTTCGGCAGTGCTGTTGCAGGGAAGGGAGGGAATACAAGGAACTGACCACAGCCTACAGCATCCCTGCAAACACCTGACAACTAGTCTAATGAAGATCAGCATTTTGAGGTCCCTGGGGTCTTTCTTGAGGTGTTTTTTGATAAGAGGCCCAGCTTTCTTCCTGTTGTCTTCAGGAAGGACTGAAGCTCAGCCTCTCTTAGGCACTTATCTGAAGCAACCACCACAGAGGAAAGGTCCCTTTTCAAACTTTCACACTGACATTAGGGATGGTCCCACCTGCCAGGCTCCAAGACTTTTCTCCAGGATGGAAAGAAAGTTCAGCACTACTGGAGAACTGAGCTCTGTGAAAGGGGCTTGGAGAGCCTGAAGGTTGCTGTACTCACTGAGCTGGCAAGCTCACAGGAGGGGAAGGCTGGGCTTTCTGATGGGCATTGACCCTGTTTATTCATGGCCCAAGTCCCATAAACAAATCTTTCCACCCTTTGCTTCATGAAGGAGCAACCTGCTCCGGTTGCTCCTCTAGCCTTTGAATATGAGGCCCAAATGCCCACAGGCTCTTCAACTCACCATATTTTCTCTTTGAATTTTCGCTTGGATAGCAGCACTGACATGCTGTCTGGTCTCAGCTACAAATTACACTGGCTTTGGAGATTTTTTTTCTGGAGGGGAGAGGGGTTAAAAAGCAACTAAAGTTTCAGGGAAAGCACTTCACATTGCAAGGGACATCCACTGTGTATCTCAGTACACACAGAAACACGCATACCCTGTAATGTCCAAAACATAACATGGTCCCAGCCTACACTGCAGAGTGCCTCATGTGAATACTTGCTTTTTGTCCATAAAACTTGTGATTTAAAAAATATTTCCAGGATAATCTTCTCTTGTAAGAAATAATCTCATGTTTAAGAGGTAATCAGAACCCTTGTACACTTAGCTCCAAATTCAACAAAACACTTATATAAACACTTAACTTTAATCAGGTAAGCAGTTTTGCTGGAATCCATGCAGCTAACTGTAGCATTTAACAAGCAGCACATATTCAAATATGCGCTTAGAACAGAAATACAACTATACACAGATCCAGCTACTCCTCTTACCACAAATGTGCATAGACCAAACGCAAAGCCCTAGCTTTAAAATTGCAAACATGCTGTAGGGATTACGTGAGACTCAGATCTTCCAGCCAGGAATTTCCTTCTGGAAGAAATCAGTGTTAGGGTTACAGAAATACAGCCATTCCTGCTTTCACATTTGTACTTTGACAAATATAGATATATAAAAAAATACCCACACATTTATCATCATACCCATACAAGGGCAGATTCGTATCAATATTTTTGGGTTTGTGTTGAGCATCCTTGTGACCAGATCCTAGCAAGCTATTTTACTTGTACTGGGCCAGTAGCATCTCATTCAGTCCTGTAGTTCTGTACCATGTCCAGCGACTAAATAGTGCTGAAAATGAGTTGATTACAGCTGTCAGTAAAGCACAGGTGTGATTAATCATTTTTAAGGTAATCTTTAAAAACATGAGATTGCAAGAAGGCCAAACTGGTGGAGAATGAGTGCTTCAGTTGCCACCTTTAAAGCAGGAAATCTGTAGTCCCAAGGATGGTAAATGCACACCGGCCCCACAAAACAGCTTGCAGCCAGCCATGCTAGCTGGGAAAGCCCTGCTTCCAGCCACGACCTTAATAAAACATCCTAAGATGCTACTTTGTTCCGTAAGAATTTTCTTTGGATATCGCGAACATTAAAAACAAAATTTAAATCTTTCAGTGTTGTCTACTGACAAAGCAACTTCATGTCAACAGCGAGGCAGGGGGGCAATCTGGTCTTAAAGACTGAGATACTGGACCATTTTCATGGAACGAACACCTCAATCCAAGTCAGGGTGTACAAGGAACAGGCTCATTCTCCACAGCAGCCTCGGCAACTGGTAATACATGCAGAAGGTAAGTTTGCTGGTGATGAGTGTTAGGGAGAATATCTTCGTTTTAAAGGTAATTTATTGATCAGAAGGAGGAATTCTGCCACTCTGTAAAGCATGAAGTTGTTCTTTAAAAATTAAGAGCAGCACAGATTTGGTATACGTTTCTCTTAAATAACTACAGGCAGAATATGAGGCATCTGACAAGGGAACATGTCCTTAATTCATCTAGAAAAACTATTAGAGAGACATGTTTGGCTTTGGACTGTATATAAAAGGCTTCCTGCATTAAAAGAGGTAAATTTCCCCAGCTCTAAATTAGAGCTATTTGAAACGTTTTCCACAGAAGAGTTCTCTGTTGAAAATGCAGTTTCATTGAAGCATTTTGTGAGAGCATGTTGACTCCAAAAGCACTTTTGACAGGGAAAGGTCTAAATGTATTTTTCATACTTCCTCATTTTGTTTCACTGAAAAGCTGAAACGTTTTGTGCTGTCATTACTGCTCTGCCCATCTCGGCAAAGACTTTAATATTAATTGTAATGTAAATTTTAATACTCTATTACCATATTTGATGTAACAAGCTACCTAATATGCAATTTTTCCTGTTTAATGTTGCAATGTATAGAATAGCACAGAAGGATTTTACCTTCTTGAAATAGTGCCATGCTGCAATACTGATATCGACTGCCATGCTGTGAGGATATGTCTCTGGAATTTTTATTTCCCCAAAATTTTCAAAATCTTGCACTTTTTTTCACTCAAAATTTCAAATTTTGGTCTGGGACACTTTTCCAGGGAACACAAATTTCTGTTTCCCACCAGACCACCACAGAGCTGTTAGCGTCTTCCCCTCCCATGCTCTGGGGTTCACTCCTTCTCCAGGCAGCTCATGCATCTGCCACGCCGGAGGCAGGGTCAGGCGAAGGGACAGTGTCATGCTGGTGGCAGGGACAGGAGGATATGAAGTGCCCATAAGTGCAGTCACCTGTGAGATCCTGCTCCACAAGCGGACCCCCCCAGCCCCGTGATGGGAGGCTGAATCACTGCACAGCCCTCCACATCGCAGGACAGGGAACCTGCCCCCAGGCAGTGCTAGGAAAAAGGGAAACCTCCTGAGCTACTGTGACAAAAGAACCTGCATATATACCCCAGTGCAGGCACCTGACACAGATGTACATGCATGCTGGGTCCACAGGGATACTGTTCTATAAATTAGTGATGCTTTACTGTCCATGTGACCACAGGTGCAGAACCAGACACCCTGCGCTGTGCACGCATCCACATCCTCCCCTAAATCTCCAGGCTGGCTGACCTTCCTGAACCCTACATGCAGGCATGAAGGTAGCTGAGCTCTGGGTCTGGCCATTGCATCTTCTAAAGGGCATGTCTCCAAAACCATGACTCTCGGGGCTGGGCGGTGGCAAGCAAGTTCAGAAACAGAAATTCTCCCTGTCACGAAGATGCTGCTCTTTTATTGAGCTGGCCTCGGAGCCAGAGTGACACAAAGGTAGTAACATGGATTTCTGTCAGCAACTTATGCTCAGCTGCTAATCAGATCAGAGGAGACTCGGTCACGATCCATTATCTGCAGCCCTGTGACTAATTCCTAATGAGGCCTCTCAGACCAGAGGAAGGATCCTGGGTAATTATCCCAGGAACTGCACTCCAGATTAGGCAGAAAACACTCAGGTGTAGCTATAAAGATCACTTTGTTCTATTAGGAAGAGCTCCTGTCTTCTTCCCTTCCCTCACTGTCTCCCTTGGCTTGGGTCTGGGCTATGTCATGAAGCTCCATGAAACCCACGTGTGGTTGGCCCTGAGGTCCTCTGTCTGCTTCCATTCGAAATCACAGCCTCATCCATCTTATATCCCCATCTCTCCTAAATTTTCCCTCTTCCTCCACCTTCTTCCCCCTCCCAGGCACCTTGCTTTTTCTGTTCTCTTACAGGATTAGATAGCCAGAGATCTATTGATTCTCCTGCTTACCAGTTTGTCTGCCTATAAAACGAGCTGTCTGCTTCTTTAGCTGTTTACCTAGTTATCTGATGTGTCATCCTTGAGTTTTCTTTACCAGCAGCCATCATCACAGTATATAAAAAGCCTCAAATTGTTTATTGTTAATTAGGTAAGAACCAGAACTCAGTGATTTGGATAATCACCGGAACAGTGAAAACAACCTACCTATTATTTTTAAAGGCAAATAATAACAACAATAATAATATATCCACAACATAACTCAGTAAATGAAACCCAGTTTCTGTGAAACCAAGATTAAAACAGCACTTGCCAAATTATACTCAAAGCAGAAGATGTAATGTAGCTCATTCATCTGAAAAATTAAAATTTGTGCAAGTACAAGCATTCCAGAAATAAAACCATCTGGGCAAATGAGCAACTAAATCCCACATTTCCTTATTTTGTCAAAAACTTGGGAATAACCTTAGTAAATTACACGCCCAGTGAATTTCCTCCTTCTACTGAAGTTGACTTCTTGCTAACCAGCATGTATTTATTTATTAATTCAGTCATGACCTCTATCTGTTGACTTCTGGACTAGCTTCCCAACTGGGACTGAAGTCATGGCTTCTAGCATCCAAACAAAACCTTTGTGACTTTTCCCAAAGATTACGGTCATTAGAGAGTCCCCAAAGCTGATCTGCAAACCTCTTACACAAATCAGCAATTTGGGAGGGACAGAGACGTGGACAGAATGTCCCTTCAATATTAACGCAAAAGGTCACATCTATTTATACATGTGTATATATAATACACAGAAGTCCATGAAAATTCAATGGCAGGGAGAACCCAGATGCTTCACTGGGGTCCAGTCTGCTGTTCCTTGCACCTTTAGCTCAGTCCCTGTCAATCCCTGGCTCTGCTGTCCTGAGTATCACATGAAGCCACTGGTCCTGCTTCAGGGAACTTACAGCGAAGGCAGCAATCACAGCAAACAGAGGAAGGGAAACGGCTAGAAAAAAAGCCACCCCTTTCTCATTTCATCCCTCCACTCCAAGCCCTTTATTACCATCTCCCTCATTCCTGTGCCCTACCTTGCAGGTGGAGTTTGCTCTCAGTGCTTTGCAGAAGGACAGAACTCACAGAGTCCAGATTGTCGTAGCTGTTACAGCCCAGGGGGCCAGTCCGAGTTTCTGTTACCTATGGAGAATGTAGAAAAGAGACAGTGTTCCCTTTGACTGCAGCATCGCATCTTCCCCAGGCAGGTTCCCTAGTTGGGAAAAAAATGCCCCACACTGGACAGACATGGCTAATGTTTGGCACACTCACAAGCTGAAAAAATAGAGTGAATTGTATCTGCTTTCTTTATGGTACTGAATGTTATTCTGGGCTTGGCAATGAGGTCCTGCACATTGATGTTTCTCAAAGAGGATCTCCATCAGAGAACATCAGAAGCCAGCAGAGGAATTAATCCCTGGCTTCTCTCATTGGAAAGTAAGATACAGAGATGGATTGCCAGCCCACAGTGGTGGCTAGTGCTCCCACAACATATGTGCATACCATCCTTGCGCTGAGGATAGATGGAGGCACAGATGACCTGCAGTGCTGTTGCTGTGGTTGTTGCTGTTGGTTTCCAGACATGGAGGAGAGCTGCCCTTCCTGAATTCACAAAGGGTGATTATCTGCTGTCACTGTTTCAATATCTCAATTCGATTTCCCATCCAGAAGGGAACAGACTCAGCCATGAGACACCACAGAACAATAACAAGAGCTGAAACCTTTCAGAAATGGCTAACAATGACGACTCCATCCACATTGCCTTCCCTGGAGTGAACTCTGCAACAATAAAATCCCTCCCCAGTATAGGATGATTGCTTTCAGAGAAGGCAGCCTTTGTCTGCAGAGCCATTTTCCCTATTTTGTATGCTCTGAGCAGCTCCCTTTCCTTCCTGCTGCAACCCCCAAGCTGTCTCTCAGTCCATTTCATTCCAGATGCCTCAGTAATGCCATGCTGAGTTTTTCACCTTTTCTTGTAGTAAATTCATCTGAGAGATGTTTAGCAGTCTCATACCCACAAGAGGAAAGTACTTCTGGCTTTCACGGGGTGGCCCATTTCACAGACCTGCCTTTCCCTTCCAACCTCCATCACTGGTCTGGATTACCTGTTCCCTCTCTCCCTTCCAGAGGTCACTGCCACACACAGTGGAAGTCTCCTATCCTATGTAACCATCACCTTGAATGCCCACCTCTTCCCAGATATTATGGCCTTGGGGAAATCAATTCTTCAGTAAGGTCTGTAAGAGAACAATTTACCCTGGGAAATCAGTGCAGGAACAAAACAACTTGGGATCAAAAAAGACATCACTCTCGACTGGGAAAATCCTGCCCCAAATTCCTACAGTATTGGTATGGACACATACCCCAGGCAAGATACAGTACCTTGATTGCTCCCGTAGAGATCTGGATCTCATGGAGTCTCCTCATGGTGCCATCACGGTCTACAAAGTAGGAGGAAGCAAGCTGGTGCAATGCTTCCACACTCTGGGTAGCATTTCCTGACTTTCTGTCGAGGCGGCTTTTGTCCATGTACATGGTCAAGGCCTCCTCTCCTGCAGCAGAAAGAAAAGGAGATTTCAGTAAGGCCCAGGAGGCTGTCATGTAGGGTCCTCTTAACAGGAACACATGATGGCACATGTTGCACCTAAAGAAAGAAAAGTCCAGCACCTAAAGCACTCTCAAATGAACCCACCCTTCCTCATCAGTACCAGAACCTCAGTGTAGTATATATGAGCCTTCTTCTCTATTCAGCCAGAAAGGCCAGGTCCACCACACTTGTAGATCAGCTCCACTGAATTGAGTAGACAACATTTTGGATATTTATTAGCCAGCATATCTTTACCCCAACTTTTGGAAAGGATTCAGACCATTTGTCCCACTGAAGAATGCTTTTCTCTGTGGGCAGTGGCTCTGAACGGTGCCCACCTGACCAGAGAAGATGCCACTTTTATGCAACTCCCTCTGACCCGATTTCTATCAGGAACAAATGATGATTAAGTTGCAAATAGGATACAGATACATAGGTGGGTACAGAGGGCAAACAAGTGCTAGTTGTACCCCTTCAACTTCCAGTGACCATGCAAAAGGGTAAGGGCAGGGGGCTGAGTGGAGGAACGCAATCAGAGGAGAGAGTAAATGAGAAAGTGAAGTTAAACCAACCAACCTTCCTGCTTTTTTTTTTTTCCTCTCCTGCAGTCTCATTCAGTGAATTTAAGTGGAGGGCAAAAAATATTGTGCAAGATAAGGGACAAGAGGTGATTTTGAGCCAGTAATCACAGAGAATCTGGGAGTGAAGCAGTTAAGACCCAACAGCACCAGATGTCCGAAACATTAGCAGAAACCTGAATCTAACAAAAGATACACAAGAAGGACATGAAGCTGAGAAGTAATATTTACCCAGAAGTTCAATTTGTGCTGTATGAGCCATATTAAAGTCCAGTTAATTCTTCACATAAGGCTGGCATTATAGAAGGAGTAAAAAGGTAGAATACTATCCTGCATTCTTCATAGCTGGAGTTCTGATTGTAATAAATGAAGACAACAGATACCTAGGGTAGGAATGTGCCATTTCTACATAGCTCTCTTAATGAGAAGAATGGTACTTGTTCTGATTTGATAGATGAACCGCTAATGAATACATTGCCTCTGGCAACGATAGCATGGTCAAAAAAAAATGCACCACTACTTTTTAGGCGAAGAAATATTTTGCTCTTCAGTGGTTTTGCGTACTTTAAGAGAACAAGCACTTACTTTTCTTAAAGATTTGTATTAGCTGAAACAGTTTGATATGTCCAAATAATTCATTTTACTGCATACATGCAAAGAAAACCAAAAACCAGTAAGCCCTCCCCCTTGCTTTCCCTGGAAGTTTTCCAGCTTTCATCTGGAAGCCAAATGCCTGAAAACAAACCAAAAATATTCTGGCTGAAAATCAAAATATTTTTATTGGATTCTAGTTTTTCAAGTGATTGATATGTTAAGGATTGAGCCTTTGGCTTTGAGATGAAAAATGGAGATTTTTGGTGGAAAGAATATACTTTTTGTCAAAAGAATTGATCAGTTGAAATATTTTAATTGGCTTCACAGAAGCCAAGTACAGAAGTCTGGCATGTAAAACTTTCTCCTTTTAATATTTTCTTAAAAATAACATATTATTCTTTGACCATGATCAAAGCTGTAGTAGTAACAGTTTCATTGTTGTTACTTCTCACAAAAACACTTTCTCTGGAAAATGACAAGCTTTGATTTCCTTTATCACCGTTAGCATTATTATGCACTGAGCAGTGTGTGAGGAGACCTTGGCAGGGATCAAGGCTCTGTCACATCAGGCACTATCCACACAAACAGCAGAAAGATGCTTCCTGTCCCAGAGGATTTAAAACCCACATATCTGATGAGACACACCAGGTGTATACAACAAACAGCCAGCAAAGCACAAGAGTAGAAGACTGCTGTGATTAGCGTGAGAAACAGTGGTCATCACACACCAGATGTCTGGTCGCTGTCAATGCATTTTCAGGTTTCATCTTTGAGATGAGTTTTACAGGGGGATTTGAAGGAAGGTCAGACTTAGTGAATTTTCATGTGGTAACTCATTTGCCACCAAAAAGATATCTGCACGGGAGTTAGCCAAGAGGCCTCGGGGAATATAGGCTGGATTGGTGTGAAAGCGTATTTTGAGCCAAAAGTTTTTTATCTCTCAGGTAACAGAAGTATTTATCTGCATGGAGACACAGCAGACATAAATGATACTTTGCCTCCATTTCGCAAGGCTGTGAAAGGAGAGGAAAGACCTGGGGCAATTCTCCCCTTAGCGGCGATTCTCAGAGGAACCTGTGGGATCCCAGTATCAACCCTCTTCAATTTCGGCAGTTACTGGAAAAAACAGCTTTTTGGAAAAATAACATGCCTTCTTTCAATAGCCAAGGCACAGAAATCTGGACCTTTTCAATCCAGAACAGTTCATTTTAGTAGAGGAATTCTGAGGTTGAAGATCCCTTGGACAACAAAGAGAGCAACCAGGAAGCTTGGGCTGAATTGCATCGGGCCATAACACTGGTTTCAGATCACCAGAAGATCCACCATTAGCTTTCAGTCCCCAGACAACACAAAGCAGGCAATGAGCAGCTGAGACAGCTCCTAGACATCAGACAGGAGATGCTTGGCTTGTTGGGCAGTGGGGGTCAGTTATTTCCCCACAAAAGCTCTCATTTTTCCTCCCTGAGGTGTTTGGACCCCTCCACCAGGAGGAAAAGGAAGAAGAGAGGAAAGTAAAGCCCAAGATGTTTGATGCTTCTTCTGAGGAACAAATACTGTCCCTCAGAGTGAAGGGTGTTGAGCAGAAATAATGTTGCTGGAAACTTGGTCTGTGTACATGTGTGCAGACCTGGAAATGCACACCATCCCCATGGAGATTGCACATGAGAAAGCAACCCTTAGATCAAGAGAGGTTAATAGACTTCTGCTGCATTATTAAGTCTTAATTTCTCATTTATTAAGAGGATGCTATGTTCAAAGTTGTCTTTCCTTCAGGGCTTTCCTTGTAAATTGGCTCTCAGCTCTGTGCGGTCCATCCTGGAGCATGGATGCCCTCAAAATGACCCTTCACCAATCCCTTTGTCAGAATTAAACAGGAGCAGAGCTGGTTTTTTATTGAGCTCCAGGGGAACCCAGCTGCTCTGTAGGCTGAGAGGCATCAGAGCTGTTCCTCATGGCCAGGTGTGAAAATAGTTGCTGTATTCAGGGGGGCTGGCCTGATCCATCACCCAGCCTCCTGGGGTCCATGCAACAGCTGGCATTTGAAAGCAAAACAATTTCCTATGTGTTTGTCACTTGTTTGCAACTCAATAAGACATCAGGCTAAGTTTACAAACCACTGTAATCCAAAGCAGAATTCTTGTAACTTTTCTGAGGAGACCTGAGGTCTTGGGAGACCAAGGGTGCCAGGACATGTCTGCTTTTATATCCCCGTGGTCTTGTTTAGCCCACAGACTGTGATTAGTGTGCCCTCCTTGCATAATGCATGCTCAGCTTCATCTACATTTTCTCTGGGACTGCCACCGCCGAGATAAATCCTTCGTTTCTCCCCCCACCATTCCTCACTGTGCTCTGGGCTGTTGGAGCATTTAGCACTCCTCCCAACGCTAGTTCTAGTTACAAGCCTCTGCATATTTAAAATCGTTGTGCTGTAAAATCAGGAGAAGAAACAAGTCACTGTGAATAATTCACAACCTTATCCAGGCAAAATTAAAAATATATTTTACCATCAAAGGTCTTCCTTATTTTGCATCTCCACAGATGCAAGTGGCAAGAAGAAAAAGGCATATAAATGGAAAGAAAAGTGAACCCACAAAAAACCTCCCAGTATTTTACTGGATTCCTACTTGGCTAGCTTGGGGTCTGTAATATATGGCCCTGAAAAGCAATTTCCTCAATAAAAAGGAGTTTATCTTTACACGGACTCCATTAAGGTCTGATGCAGGCAGTCACTTGTACACTTCAGTGCATGGAAACCTGCTTTCTCTCACATTTTTTGCTGTTGGAGCAGACAGCTTGAATGCCTGGACTGGAAGAGCAGCCCGAGATTCTTTGAAGGACATGTGCCACACAAGAGGCCATTTGACTCCAATGGAACCATGCCAATTTACCTACCAACTAATTTGTGCATGAATCATATGCACACATCTAATCTCATCCATGTCTCATCCGAGTGTCTGCAGAATGCTTTGGGAAGAGACAGATGGACAGAAACTCCTCAAAGTTCACTACAAACTTCTCAGTGTGGCAAGGCTGGAGGTCAGCTACATTAGAAAAACCAACAGCAACAAACTCTGTACTAAAATTAAGACCCTTCACCACTGCAGAATCCCTCTCACAGATAGTAGTTCTCAAAAGAGAGGCATATAAATGCACACCCCAAAGGGTTAAAGAATGGCAGCAATAGTACAAGACGGGGAAAAAAAAATCAGCAGCAAGTATCAAGAAGAGTTGCTGATTTTCACCCCTCCTTTTTCAGTATTCAGTACTTGAATTGTTTATGCAGCGCCAATAGCAGTGTGTGCACATGGATTAATGGCCCTACAGTACACTCCTGTCATTACTGACATATTCTGCTTGCACACGCAAGCCTCTCTGCAGTCCTTGCATATATATTTTGAATTTTACTTAACTGTTGTTTCAAAAGTCTACCTCATGTTACTGCTTTCACTCATGCATTCAGCACAGGCTGTTCTGGCCATCCCCTCCCCTGCTGCACATGGTCCCTGTCCAACTGCTTGAACTCTTTTCCTGGAGCTCTATCAAATTCCTCCAGTTCCAGCAAGAAAGGATGTTTTTATCTCCTGCATTTGGTTTCATTCTGAAAAAAAAGAGAGGGATCAACACACTCCATTCTCAAACGAAGGTGAGGGGCGCAGGAATGACAGACAGGCTCCCCAGCTAAATGAAGCATATTTATCTTGACGCACACTGGTACACACACGCCGTTGTCAGAGGAGCACAGGTGCACACATATCACAGACGCCGAACTTGCACGCACCGCTCTGAATTCATTTGCGAAGTCTCTTCGTACTCTGGGGATTTTCACACCAGCTGACAGTGAGACAGGCTTTCCTTGGAGGAGCTGCAGCCCGGCTCCATGCAGCCAGCCAGCCTCCACGCAGCGTGACCAAGGTTTGCAGGTTCTGTCCAGTGCCTCCACCACCCTACCACTGACACCCACATAAGAAAACAGCTCAGGTTGCCACCTACCTCCCAGGGTGGCAGAGATGAGGATGTGGGTGCCGTACTTTTTGATGATGGTATCAATGAACTGCTGCGTGGTGGGTCTCCTGCCCAGGAGGCGGATGCTTCTCTGAAACTCAGGCATCAGGGGCAGTGGATTGTGGAGCAGGTCCCTCCGCTCGATGGCTGTGTTCCTCACCTTCCAACGGGCAAACTCCCTATGCGACAACACAGGAACACAACAGGGATGAGGCTTCGAGTCCAGAGGGGCAGGGAGAAGCACCGAGGGCAGAGAAGGAGGGTAGTAAAGGGGACAATCCCGTTGGACACCCCCACATGGATACACAAGTGAGGCCACAAGGCTAGACAGAAGGGCAGGGGGAAGAGAAGAGGAAAAGTGAGACATTACTGCACAATAACAACACACTTTGAGGATCAGGGTCTGGGCTGAGCAGGAGGTAGCCTCAGAGTCTCCAGAGATGTCTGGCAGAGGGCTGCATTTCCCTATAAAAAAACAGCCTGGTCCTTTCACCATTACACATTTTAGGGTCTTGCACTTCTCTATAAAGCACCAAATTCTGGTTTCTGTCAGCAAAAGAGCTGGTCAGTTAGACTGTAGATCCACACCAGTCTGATCATTGTTATGCCCCTGTGTTCACAAGCCTTCCTTGTAGCTATTGCTGTTGTAAAGCAAGGCTGAACGAAACACACTTCCTCCAAACATCTTAATCTTTCGGCACCAGGGAGTACAGCAAAAGGCGATTTTGAAAAACAATACGCTTGATAAACCATCGAAAAAGATCAATTCAGATATAAGCAGAGGCCAGGATGAAAATGGAGGGTTTGTTTGTTTTTCCTTTGTTTTTTTTTAAAAAAACCTTACAAAGCGATTTTCAAATCCCTTCCTTTAAACTGATAGCAACTGGGAAAAAATAAAGTTAATGTTTGCAAAAGCAGCACTTTATTGCAGGTATCCATTTTGAAACAACACCAAGGGAAATGTCTAGAGAAAGCCTTGCACACCTGTGATCTAAAAATCAGGCCTCTAAAATACATCACAGACGAGCACCTAAAAGATGAGAAACCTATTAATGTCCTTTGAAAAATACTGAGCAAGGCCTTCTTAAAAGGCAAAGATATTATTTATAACCACTCTCCTACAACACACCTGCACTATCTTAAGCTATCTCCCAGATAATCGAGTCACAGGCTTCTCTGTCACTTTTCATTTACTTATTCCTGTAATTGAGGTTTAAGACAAAAATTTCATTTAAACAGTAGGAATGACAGTACCTGGCACGGATGCAGCACGTTCCATCAATGTGTGTCAACTAGCCTTGGCAATCCCACTTTGCTGGTAGAGAACCTGACATGCAGGCAGATTTAGGAGATGCTGTAAGTCAGTTGCAAAACCAGGATCGCAAACCAGACCTTTTTTCCCCAGGTTGATTCTACATCCAGTCCACTTTATGTGTGTTGGGTTACTTTACTTAATGCAATTATGCATGTATTTATTTTGCTTGCACCCCTCCACAACACCCCAGGCCGCCTAACAGCAGTTGCGTTGATTAAAATGGCAAAGCGCCAGCTTTTTACTTCAAAAAATCTCCTTACACCTGAGGTAACACCCCCTCTGTAGCTCCTAGGCTTTCACAAGCCAAGTACAAATGCCAAAACAAAACATCCCTCTTATCACATCCTACAAGTCGTAAGTGTCAGACCTTGAAATCTGCAGAACCATTGGCCTTTCCTAGAAAAAACTCAGTCAAAAGGCCAAAAAAAACCCAAATCCAACTCAAAAAAACCCATAGACCAGGAGCTTAACACCAGGAGTGGAGAAAACATAGCTAGACCATTGGCTCTAAGGTTGCCTACAGATAACAAGTACATTAGCCATGTCCAAGTATTCACTGTCTGAGGCAGAAAATAATTTTTTCCTTTGCTGTCCAAGAATAATATAAAAGTCTAATACATAGTATCTGTGAAAGAGAGAGATTTGGGGGACACATAGTTGCTTTTAACAATAGATAGAACGTTAAAAGTAAAGACAAATAGCTTCTCTCTGACGCTACATAGAGAGGTTGCTCTAATCTTTCATGATTAGAGTGGCGATCCCAAACCTGGCTATACAAGGAAATCCCCTTTGCACGAAGAAGGAATCGTCCCTTCAGGATACAGCAGTTACATTGTGTGGGAAGACGCAGCTCTGGGTGATAAAAGAGAGGCAAGTTTTTTATTATAAATAGAGATTCTCATGTTCCTACCATAAAGATCATGACCAGCAAGTGCAGAAAAAATGCCATCTATGCTTCCTCTCCAAAGAGACAATTCTTACTTCCTGTAAAACTCAAGTACCCTTTTGCTCTCAGATTACTGCTTCCTGCAAGTGTCACCAATCAAGTCAGGAGGGATTAGAGCCCACCAGAGCCAGCACGTTTTCAGAAAGGGCTGGGGGAATGCTTCATGTTCCCGGACAAAGTACAGAGAGTTTGCTTTTGTTACTGTGAAGTTATACATTCCAAAGCAAAGACCATGGAGTTGAAACGTGCAACTGTTCAAGTAGGGCCCTATCAACACCCAAGCCTTAGGAGAGCCTCCATTCAGCGTGTGGAGACAGACCGGGCAAACGGTCACAATTAGGACCACGCACTGGAAAGGAGTGGTCAATAAAGATGGGAGAAGGAAGGAAAGGATAACGAAAATTTGGTAAACAGTGTGTTCAAATGGAAAGTGGGTTCATTTTTTACATCAGGTCCAGCATCACCTCATGACACCACTGGCAGGAGGCAAAAGGAGGAGTTTAAAAGAAATCATTGCCGTATCTTCAACCTTGCCTGCTGCCAAGGGACGATTCCAGTCATCGTTCATGCAGCAGACAAGCCCTTAGCAGAATCCACACCTAAAACATCATAGTGAAGATGACTGTTTCCACTCAGTTTTTATGTATGCCATCCCTTCACGGTATCTCCTACTCCTTGGGCATATCATTGAGGTGAAAGCCCAGTTCTGTAGCATCGTCCTAATGCCTGAATGTGTGGCTTTCATAGCTGATGAGAAAAGCTGAGCAAACACGTTACGATGAATAATTTATGCAGCTAACTTAGATGTTTATCTTCTGCTCATAGAATATCCATGAGCCAGTTGCAATTCCCTCTAATTTATGCATTATCTGAATTTACTTAGTGACAGTTTTCAAGCTTTTTTTAAGGTTTTGCATAGTATTTGGCTGTATTCTCTTTGTGTGCTATTGATTGGTTGGGATTGGTCAAGCAAATGATATGGTATTAAGCTTCCTCATTAATGACCACAAATACATTTTAAACTTGGCTTCTGCAGTTCCAGAATATTTTACATTGAAAGCAATCCTTTAAATACTAGCAATGTTCCATGCAACCTATAGAAACCTGTGCTGTAAGATACACTCGAGGCCAAAATCATGGTATAATTTTGGAAAATAGACAACATTAATGCATATGGCTAGTGAAATCACTTAGAATTACTGAGCTGATTAAAAAAAAAGATATTTGCAGGGAACAGTATAGCTCTGTCTTCAGGGAATGATCCAACCTTAACTCCTGAAGTCTGAAAAAACGCCTCCAAGAATAGGTTTACTATTAGCTTTCAATGCTAGACTTGATTGCCTTTTCTGCAGAAACAACTGCTATTGGCCAAAACTGAATCCATTGCACTGGGCTAGGTAAGCATATGCTTGTCTGTTTGCCACCACTCAATCCTCGAACTTATGAATCTTTGGAGGATATACCAAGGTGCTGGATTAATGGGTGCTGTGTACAAAAGGGCACTGAAATCTTTCCTCCAAGAAATCATTCTTGGAGGCCATTTCACTGATCATGGCTTCTCAGAACCACCAGTGACACCAGTCTCAATGCCACTGCCTGGAAAGCACAGGTGAGGCCTCTACAGGTCTCAAGGCACTTTATCAAAGAAATACTAGACTGTTGCTTGCTCATTTTCCAGGTGAAGAAGTTGCAAAGACTTGGCCAGCATTATGACGGCACCCCATGATACAGTTAGGCTTAGTACAGAGTCTTCTCACCCTCAGAGGAAATCCCTAGCAAGGACCTGAACTTCTGCCTGCGGGGAAGCTTTCAAGGGCTTCGGAAAGACGATAAACCTCTTAGCAAGGAAGAGGAAGAGTCTGTATCCCTGATGCAGAGACGGGATAAGGAGAAACTATGACCTAACGTCTGAGTAGTGGGGGAGAGGCACTTGTTTATGCCCTAATGTCTCGCCAGTGTAGACAGCCCATGCTAATGTGGAATGTACCCAGGAAAATGCCTGCCAGGTCAGCGGAGGGGAGTCTATTCTCTAATGCCTGGTGAAAGCCCTGAAGAGCCTACTTCTCTAATGGCTGGAAGGGGTACGAAGTGCTAATGCTTAAAAGGGGAAGGGAGCTGAGGGGAAATAGAGGGATGAAGTACTGCCTCAGGGAGGCAGATATGCATATTTCAGGCCTTCCTCCCTGCCACTGTAAGGGGGCACATTTTATTTTTATATGGTTATATCTGGGAAAATACTTGCCCCTTCAGAGTTTGCATTAATGAGCTTGCCATCGAGGCCATGCATGTCAGAGACAGAGGGAGCCACTACAGATGTCTCAGTGCTCATTAGCACTATGACCCCTCCAGGGAAGCAGAAAAAAGTGGGAAGAAAAGTCAAAAGGCTGGAATAGGTATATCACCCAGACCCCTCACTGCACCAGCAAAGAGGCTAGGAGAATCCAAGGGTATGAGCATCTCTACACAGGGAGAGAACTCTGAAAGAGAGAGGCCGTCGGAGCAAATTAAATTCTCCATCTTCAAATGGCCACGACAACCAAAGGACATAAGTGAAGAAACAAGTTCAATGCAGACCTCAGGGCTGGTGCTTGAAACCTGAAAGAAATTTAATGCATTAAACAAAGATTGTGATAGAGTCTGTTTAAAATAGCAAAAAGGAAAAAAGCAGAGTAGGAAGACACCAAACAAAGCCTGCAATTGTCATGCTAACTAGAACAGTCCAACACTTCCCACTGCTGGATATATTGCCTTCAGAGCATGCATGGCAGTCCGTGCATCCCACTGATGCCCATGCTCAGCAAACAGAACCAGCCCCACCACTCCCTGGGAAGCGGGCAAGAAAGCACCAGCTCCTTTCTGTTCAGTTCTTTATCTTTTGTATAGATCATAGCTCAAAAGCCATCAACTACTCCCCTCAGTGAGGAGCAGACAGAGCCTTTCCAAAGGCAACACCCTCTTCAGTAACAGCAAGATACAAATGCTACTTAATGTCCTCTGCCTGGCATATTGCACACATTGACTCTCTGATGTCTCTGACTGAGGATCCTACTGACAGACAGCTCGTAGAGTCTTCTTGCTCTCTTGGATTTTGGTGTACATACAATGGCATCTGCCTAGACATGTCTCTGCCCCTTGTTTTCATCCAAGCACCTCACAGTCATTCAAACAGACATTTTTGGATGCCCTTATGTACGTTGCAGACAAGCATTGTTAGCTGTTAGAATGAGTGTGAACCAAAGCAGACAGATTCTAGTCCTCGTCCAGGTGAAAAACAACTTTTGTGTTAGCATCAGGAACTTAGCCTGAAGTCCTTCAGAATCCTCCAAGACGCTCCTACAATAGAGCTGTTGGTTTGGGGGTTTTGTTTTGTCTTTCCTTTCTCAGCCTAACTGTCCTAGCCCTGGGCTTCACAAAGCAATAGTCATCTCCAGTCTTCAAGGCCACAGCTCCTCCAGGCTGCTGTGAGCCCTCGGCTCTGCGAACAGCGCCATGAGGGCAGAAGACGAGCACAACCACAGCACCATGACGTGTGGCTTTTACTGCCAGACCCGGCTTCATGCGAGTCTGGACCGGGTAGCCGTGATTGCGGTGGGCTCGGGGACATTTCAGTTCCAGCCCGTGCCCTCCCAACGCCGGACGGCCCCAGGCTGAGCTGCTGTGGGGGCTTGGCCCAAGGGACCCCCACCCCTTCCCCCACTGGGCTGGGGACAGAATGGGGAGAAAAAGGCCAAACCCGCGGGGTGGGCTAAGGGCAGTGTGACAGACTGGCACAGGGAGCGGACAGCAACAGCAACAACACTGACAAGAAGAATGTACAAGACCAAGCGAATACCCGGAGCAACTCTCACCGCCCAGTGCCCTGCGCACTCCCAGCTGCAATTCTGCTCCCCCCGGGCAGACCCGCCTCAGACCCCAGCGTGATGTCACTGGCAGCAAACCCCCCGTGCTGGGGCAGTTCAGGTCAGCTGGCCCGGCCATGTCCCCGCCGGGCTTCCCAGGGGAATCAACCCCATCCTGGCTGAAGAGGGACAGCAGGGCGATGTGCCTTTAGAAGGTCCCTTGGCCTCCTCTCTATCTAGGCCAGCACAAAGAAGTCGGTCTTCAAAGCTAAGCTTTTCAAAGGATCTACAAGAATTGGTTTCCTGTGAGGGTTTGGCATTCATCCCCCTAATCTATTTAAGAAAACTCCAGTACATAGATTCAAACTAGTTCCAAATTAGACAGAAGATGAAGCTCTGCTGTAAGAAAAAAAAGATAAAAAAAAAAAAAATCTAATTCTGGAGAAGTATGAAAAAGAAGTCATTTAAGCTGAAAGTCTGACAGCATTTTGCATAACAACCAGGCAAGCAGACAGGCTGACATATGACAGCTGACAGGTGAATAAGATAAATAAATTGAATATTGATCTATTGATAAATGCTGCACTGTCTGCAGCAGTTTTATTCCTATGGGGCATTTACCTGGACAGGACTGAACCCAAGGAGAAGACCATCAGTGTTTACATCGTTCAACAGAATCATATGGCAAAAATAAAACAGCGCTGTTGAACTACTTCTTCCCCGATCTCCACAGGACAGTGGAAGAATCTTCTGCTGTTTTTTCATTGGTCTATACTTTGGCCATGTGCTCGGTGTTGGCGGAGATGTCTGAAGCCTCAACTATTTCCCCTTTTCTGGGCAATCATTTCAGCATGTTGGATTTTCCTGTTACAGTGTTTTGTTTTCATCTCCCTGACATTTTTCTTAAAAATATTAAATTGTTTCAGGGTTGAAAACTTGGAGGGTTTTTCGCAGAATGAGAGGGAGGCAAATAATAGATGCAGAATGACATGAAGTTTGCAAGAAGCACTAGAGATGCCCTTTCTAACAGCAGCCTACTTAAGCCTTGTCCACCCTGCAGACTTGCTTCTAAGTAGTTCCCATTACCGTTAACACCATTTCAGCTGTTTTCAGCATTGGGCTGACGGCACTTCTAAGCCACTACCAGTTACATAGTGGTTGATACTAGCTGCTAGAAGCCGGAATGACATCTCTAGCAGAGCTCCCAGCATTGTTAGCACCACTCCAGCTAAACAAACATTATCAACAATAGGAAATGTTCTGTTCTGTTGCTGTTTTCTTCCTAAAAGGTTACCGAAACCAGACATGGTTTATTAAGCTACTGAAGAAACTATTCTAACAGGCTGCAGGGTCCTGCGCTCCAAGCACTGGAATGGACTATCTAGACACACCCATTCCTTCACTGTGAATTATGATAAAAATCACAAGGAATGCAGCCAGAACAATTCTCCACTAAAATACCTGAGGTAGCCTAGAGAAACTCATCTATGAAACAGGCATTTTGAGTTCTACAGTTATGCTTACAACACTGCTATTATTTTCTTAGCATGCTCTCTTGGATTTACGTTGCTATGAGTTTGACCCAGAATTCAGGATCAAGCAGATCCTGGGAAGTCAAGAGGCTGTCAAGGAGACGCTTTCAAAGAACAGTACTTTTGAAGCAACAGATGGAAACATCTGAGTCATTGAAGGAACTTTATATAGTCTTGAGGAAACCTGGGATAATTGGTACTGTTTTAGGTTCTCTTCTCCGAACTTCTTCCAGTTCCCTTCTTGTACACTTCTTAGCTCAACACATGATCCTTGTCCAGGGAGCCGATAGCATACATCAGCCAATTGGACTTAGCCAACAACAGGTTGGAAGGGAAGCTAAGACACAGAATGGTGAGACAATTAACTAAGGCTGTGTAGGAGCATGGGGCAAAGACAGAAAAAGGCCTCAAATTGTTCAGTCTTGTGCTGTAGCAACTGAAAGAAAACAATCACCAAAGACAGGATCTTTTCACACTGAAGTATTTGTTTGGACTCTAGTAGGTTAGAGGATTAAACTCTTCATGAAGTCCCTCCTCATGGCTAAACAGTACATGAAAGGATATAAATCTGTTACTTTTGAAGCAAAATTGAAATGGAAGATGGGTAGACAGATTTTAATTTATAGACCAGACAACAATTCACCCAGGGGAAGACTGACCCACATTAAGTCATGGTGAGCACTCTTTACTCCCTGGGGTCCCTCAGCGAGCTAGGCTTGCCCTGTCCCAAAATTCACCATCTACACCAGGTCACGATTGCCTACCAGTGTTCATATGAGCATGAATGAAAGGCTGTAACAAGAATATAGTTTGGAACAAGTAATTTCATTAAAATGCACTTGCTTCATTTCCTGAAGATATAGCTGTGTGGACTACAGGGGTTTTTTTCCTAATTTTAGCTGTAGCAAGCTGATAACCTCAGCCTGAGACACCGCAGCCCCAAGCTTTGCTCTTTACTTATCATGATTCACAGTTAACTCAGATGAAAAAAAACTGTGGGACTTGAACCTTAATTTTCATGCTACAGGCTAGGGTACCTGGCTGCTGCACTACTAGGAACTTCAGCACAGCATTTGTCTATACTGGGAAAGCAAGTACCACAAATTTGGCCTTGATTGCCCTTTTTCCTCAAAAAGCACAAAATTTTCCTCCAGCACAGCATGCAGCCATGTTTCAAAACTTGAACTGTTGTTAGAAAATGGAGCCATCACCCTCCTCTGGTCAGTTGTGCTACTCACTTGGCGAAGGCTCAAATTCACCTTGTCAGGAGGAAAAAAAAAAAAGTGATCTTTAAATGCAAAGCCTGTCCTACCGCCTACACCCGGCTGTGCCCTCAGGGCAGTCCTGGCAGAGATAGCCGGACAGAGCTACCATGCTTGTGGGCTCAGAAAGAGCAGGTAGTGATGGGAAAGCTGTCCCCTCTCACCCACCCCCTCGTCCCTGAGTCATTCTCAGCTGATGGAGACACTGGCGATCACATAAGGCTGGTGCTGGTGGGTGGCTTGGATGCTAAGGCAGCCAGTTGGCAAGGCCACCTGTTCCCATCAGGGATCTCCTGCTGTAGGCCAGTTGAGGGCTTTTGTCCAGGTTAAGCAAAGTGAAGGGGGTCGATACCCTTCCCTCCCAGGGAATATCCTCCAGATAAAAGAGCGTGCTCCAGGCTGCATATAGAGAATAGGCAGGGAAATCATGACTTGCAGAGATGCGAGAGGACAGAGGGACCAATCGCTGTCTGCTCCAAAAGGCGTGCCCAGATCCAACACAAGGTCAGCAGCTTCAGAACAACCCAGGAGATGTGATGAGGACTGGCATCCTTCACTACCCATGCCATTGCAAGGGATGTTGCAGAAAGCATTTCAGTACATGGAGGAGGTATGAGTGCAAGCGAGTAAAATCTGTTCTGTTGTAAAGTAAAACCATCCTCCACTCCCACACTGGTTCTTGCTACTTGATTCCTATATTATTGTGAAATTATTTGCTCCAAGGTGGTTTAAAGAGAAAACAGTGGTTCCTCCTCACAGGTCCTGGGGACACCCATTTCTGTGCCTTCACCCTAAGAGCCGCACCTCAACATCCCTGTGGTTTTCAAGCTGTGCTGTTACATTCAGGCCACTAGCCAAGGATTGCTATTTTGATAGTGATATCTAACAGCAGAGATACACACGGTGGTCATATGCAGAGACTGTCTCCTCTCAGCACAGGATTCAGATGGTATCTGGGCCCGAAATTCCTAGCAAAAGGTATAAGGTGAGAGGTGAAGGGCTAAAAAAATTAGGCTGCAGAGTATAGCTGCAGCAAAATTCAAGCCATCCATAATCAGAGACATTTGTGCTTTGTTCAATATTAAAAAAAACTGTCCCAAAAAGCCTATGGCATTTCAAAATTACAGTAAAATTTAAGAAATTTTCTCTAGAAAAAAGGTGACCCATTTCCTCAGACTGCATCCCTCTTTAGCAAAAAAACTGAACACCTGCAGTGAGAAAGCCTTGAACACTCCCTGGTTGCTCCAAAATCTCATTTCAACAAAAATCAGTTTTGATGTATTTAATTTTCATTCCTAGTCATGCCATTTCAAACTCAGACATGTTTTGATGGAGGAAATAAAAAGACTACAATAAAATAAAAAAAAAAAATCACAAACTCTTCAAGAAAGGCAATCTTTTTGCATGCCGCAAAGTGGCCTGCAATAAAAAGACAACCATGCTTTTCATGCAACATTTCATAAAGGAAAAGCTTTATTTTTGTCTTGTCCTATCCAGGGAACAGAAACTAGTGAATGCAGATGCTTTTGTTTTCTGGGACCTGTTTGTGAAGCTTTGAAGTGCTTGGTTATTCAGGCACGTGCTTAGCAATTTCCCAATCATGAGTCATGTTTCCTTTAGATGTTATTCGTGACTTTGATGCATGGATCTCAAAGCACTTTTAAATAAATGTGTCACTGTAGACAGAGAAGCTAAGGCACCAAGAGATGAACAATTTTTCCAGGAAAAGATCTAGCATACAGCACAGACATGAACAACACTAACCCAGATCTGGAGCCAAGACAAAGCATTTCCCCAGCAAGAACTAAGGTAGATAGAATCATTTAGGTTGGAAAAGACCCTTAAGCTCGAGTCCAATCATTCATCTAACGCTTGCAGATAATGGAGGGGTCATGGCCATACTTGCTTCCCCAGACAGCTGTCCACTTTGCCTGTGCCAATAAACCCTCCTGCTCCAGGTCCTTGGTGCATGCTCAGGGCTCAGTTCGGCACGGTGCACTGCTTCCCACATCATACTCCATAATGCCAAGGGTAGCAGTGGCAACGTACAAACACAACCCTACATCGGGCATGGAGAAGCAGGGCCAGAAGTACATGTCTTTTAAAATCACCACTGCTTGTAAATCCCTGAATCCCAGCCCTTCGGGGAGGACTCAAGAGCAATGTGCTTCAAAACTTGAAGCAGAATGAGCTGGAGTCATACCACAAGGAAAGTGCTGGACCTGTTCTATAGCAAGAGAGAGAGGGATCAAATGCACACTCGTGGCATTTCTCATCTACAAAGTAACAGAACCCCAAAGGCTGTGAAATCAATCTAATGAAATGCAAACCACTTCCTTCAGGAAGGTTATCTTGATTGCCAACTCTGTCGTGTTTAAACCAGAAAGAATGTGCCAGTCTGGAAGAGAAGGTTGAATACCTCTAAGGTCTCCAGCAATGCTAGTCGGTACCACTTCAGGTTATGCCTGTCTGAACTCCTGCAGTTTTATTAATATATCACAGCCAGATGATACAGGAGACTGTTTCAGTGTAAAAAGGACCACCAGAATGCTTCCTTACCTCACTGCACTCCAAACACACCTAGAATAGCTAAGAGGGGTTGTTATATACATGCTGTGGGCATACAATCTGCAGCGCGGTGGAATTCAGTGCAAGGGCAGTACGTGCAAGCTGCTAACTGCCCCACAACGCACACAGAGCCACACAGCATCCGTCCTCTTGAATCACTTCATTCAGCTAGAAAGCGAAATCCACTCACATGCTAAGGTCCAGACGTGAAATTCAGGTCCTGGAGAAGTTAAGAGCAAAAACTCCCCAACTTTAGCACAGGCAGTCTCAAAGCCCAGCAGGTCTCTGGGCTATAAGCATCAAAATTCAGGGCTTGGGACAGAGGGCTGGAGCTGAGCCCTACAGATAAACAAAAGGCACAGTGCCCTTCCCTGAACACAGGGCTCTCTCCTGGAGGTCAGGGTAAGGCCAGTTGCAGAAATTTATAGCCTCAGCATTCAAGGTCTACTTAGGGAAAAAGAGAACTCACCTGTGTGGAGAGTGTTGGTGGGTTTTTTTTGTGGGGTTTTTTAATTTATTTTTTTTTACAAGGGGGGGGTGTTGTTTCAGGTTTTTTTGGAGGGGAAGGTTCGGGGTTTTTTAAGTTTAGTAGGGAGTGAAGTAGAGGGTGAAGGGGATTGTTCTTTAGTAAAGGCTCCTATGTCTCAGATTTTCATTTTGGCTTGGCAGGTATTTCCTTTGTGCTTTTATTGTGGCTCGGGAATTCTTTGCTGAGTCTGTGTGGGAGCTTCGATGGGGTTGGCTCTTCTCCTTTTGCCTGCGCTGCTTGCTTTCATGATAGGCTTTTTTGTCTGTGCTAAGTTAAAGTCAGGATCTCTCTGAGGCAAGGTACTAGAAACTTCGTCTGGGGGGATCAGATGCCGCAGAAAAGCTACGGAGAAGACTTCCCCTCATGCCTGTTTCAGAGGGTGAGGACTGGGCAAAGTAAAAGCACCAGCTCCTCTGCTAGCTAAACCCACACATATGGCTGAATAAGGGATTTTGCGCTATTGCACATCTGAGCCTCTGCTCAGAAATGATGAACTGGACCCCAGAATTTTGAAGCACATGCATATGTATATATTTATCTACTGAACAAAACAACAATATCTGCAATGCTTTTTATTTGCCTTCTGGGTTCTGAGATTTAAAGACTCATATTTTCTGGCTTTTCTTTGCAATCCTAAACGACAGCCTATTCTTATTTTTTAAATGGAAGTTGTGAGTTATACAATAATATGATTCAAGCCTGGAGTACTTAAAGAAGACACGAAAAAAGCTAGTATGAATCCCCCAACTCTTACAAACACGGGAGGGAAAAAACATTTTAAACATAACTGTGCAGTCCAGTAGAAAGCTGGTCCCAGCGTCTCCTGCTACTGCCTGGAAACCTCACAACTCCCAGTGCCTGAGCAAGAGTCAAGAACAAGGCAGGCAGGTCAAAGTATAGTTATCCCCTGGGGTACAGTCATACCCTCTCCTGGACTAGGGTAAACTGCCAGACTAGCTGAGCTGCCGGTCAGGCCAGCAGGATGCTTTTTTAGCCCTCCCCTCCACGCCGAGGCACTCCGTTTTCTCTCTTCTGATCTTTGGTAGAGTTGCTTTCCCTCTTCACGCTTCCCAGTCCTCCTTTCTTTTTTTCTCTCCCCCAGCTGTTGCATTGTGCTGAGCAGAAGAGATTTAGGGTCCTACAGACCATATTCTTCTCATTATTCATAGAACCTGATGTAAACTTAGACTTGTTCAGGGCAGGGGCTGTTGCAAGGCTGATGGGGGGGAGAGAAGCATCCTACAACTGCCTACAGTGGGAGGAAGCAATGATACGGCCCTGTGCAAGAGCATCACCCAGAGGCCTCCACACTAAGTGCATGTTTATCTCGCTCAAACATTGTCTCTGCAGCAGACCTGTCTGTCCCTGCTCCTCGTACTGTTACTGGCAAAGCCCGACTGCTGGAGAATTTGCTGATCTCCGGGTATAAGACACAGTGACTTCACACTACGGTGTCTTTTTGCAGCTCTAATATTGCTCCTGTTTTAACTTCCTCCCAACAGGAGATACACTGGGTGTTGTCACGTCTCTGAGCCTCATTCTCCTGCCTGCCCATCCCCGCTTGCCCCACGTCTCGCCGTGTTCGGAAGGGCAGGTAGTGGCCGTATTTAAAGCCTCAATCTTCCTGAGCACTGAACCGTTACAAGCAGCGCGCTCATCAGCAGTGCCGAGTTTCACTGACTGATTGTTTTCTGATTCTGTTTGGCGTTTTATCCTGGCTGCATAGAAAACTTATTATAAAATCATGTTTGTGTTCCATAGATTATATCTGTGGCTCACTGCAGTGGGAGTATGAGGCATGACAGAGTCGGAGGGGCATGGCTGATGAAAGCCCCCGCCAAGGTGACAGGGGCCAAGCTACAGTGCAGTCGCAGTGCTTGCAGAGAGGAAAACAGGAGCCCCTTGATCAGCCCTGGGTTATCCCAGGGGTCATTTCATCTGTTGCAGTTCTCCTGACCAGATCTGTGCCACACGCCACAAAGAGATGTTCTAAACACAGATTAGTTTTACATCAGATGACTGCAACCGTCCCTGCTGCTATTAAAAATCTGTTCATCTTTCCCCCAGATAGCCCCAGGCTAGAGCCTGCCATCCAGTCACACCTGTATCGAGTCCAACAGCCTGTGGTAGAACTAGAGAGAATTATAATTTAGGTTTTCAGTTGTTACCTGAGTTCTGGGAGCAGCCAAGGCCTGGGAGATGCGGTCTGCAAAGAGACCACCCGTACTGTCCTAGAGGACTGTAATTCTTCAAACGGCAAATGCTGTGCCTGGCAGAGTGGGAGGTGGGACACTGACCCTGGAGGGTCCTATCAGACCCATGTTCCTTGGGTTGTGATACGAGATGCTAAAGCCTCTCTTTCCTTCCACCATCTTCCACGTGAGCCAAAAAAATGGTGCCCTGCGAGATCAGCTAGACATGGCAGCAGAAAAGACACCCTGTGTTGGGTATGCTACAAAAATACAGCCAACCCTTTTCTAACCATGCTTTTCCCATCTTCCTCCTAGCTACATTTCCTGAATGCCTCCCAGCAATGCACAGAGCAGTATTACTAGCATCTGGCTGGTGGCATTCAACCTTCCTTCCCTTGGCCTCTCTCCTGGGGAGAGCTAAACATGTGGGCTAGTGTTTTGTCAACTGCTTGAGACAAACATTCCCAAAACAGGAAACGATCAAGTAGAAAAGCAAAGTATCATCTCTAGAGGAACAACTAGACATGGCTTGTTGGAGAGGTGGAAAAAAGTTATGGCCTCCCTCTCACCAGAATAGATTCTGGTCTCTAAAGCATGCATTTCTGGAGGGGTCTCCTTGATTTCACCCATTCCTGAGGACAGACAGATCTGCCAGATTCTCCTGCTAACTTCCGCTGCTTGTCTAAGAGCAAGCAGTCCCCCCTCGTTCACACATTGCGGGTGTTGGTGGTGCAAGAGGCTTCACATCAGCGGCGCTGGCCATCTGGAGCAACCCTCACGCACCGCTGCATCTCCTCAGCTCTGTTCCATTTCAGTCTCAGCTGAAATTATCTCTTTTTTTCTCTCCTCCTATGCCTGTGACTCTCATATTTTCTCCCTCATACTGTCTCTGCTGCTATTTATGATTTATTCTCTGTAACGGTCCTATTTAATGCTGCAGAATGTTTGGGGAGATGGTTTCTGTGGATGATGTTGTAGAAAGTAAAGGGGTCCTGTCATTTACCCATCACAATGGAGCTGGCTAAACACATTCCAGCATCTTGGGTGGTGGAAATCTCACACCAGCACCCTGGATGCTTTGCTGCTCAATACAGCCTGGAGCACAGTGTGAAATGGTCACGGTACCTTGGAGAACCTTGTCAAGGAGAGGCTTATGGGGACTTCTGGCTAATGTAAGCAGCCCTCAGAATCAGACTGGGGGCTCGTCTCCTCACAGTGAGCTCACAGCATCACCTTACTCCAAATAGACTGAATGCCCTTTCCTGACGGAGCAGCTTGGGATGTTATGGGTGCTATCATACAGTCTTCATCCAGGGTGGTCCATGCTCTTGAGAGCCCCTGGTTCCTATGGTCTGACCATTTCTGGAAATGCTGGGATCTGCAGGAGTCAGATCCACAGAGCACGATGAGTCTGTGAGGCTTCTTCCTACATTGGGATTTTTTATCATGCAAACGCCATGCTGCAGCTGGTTCTGGGAAGGCCTCTGCCCACACACTAAATAAATTCTGGTGTGGTGCGCTGCTTCTCTATGGAAACCGTACCCTGCATTTCTCTCTATAGGATTTTTCTCATTTCAGGCTCCATAATAAATTAACGAGAAGATGTTTTCGTTACACCAACCATAGGAGAGACTCTTTTCTGTACTCGATTAATCTTTAGTGATCTATATTAAATATTTATCTGAAGAAACGAGGCCTGTATTGCAGCAACATTTTCTATTATGAGACTTTATCATATCAAAAGATATTTTCCTGACGCTGACTCTTTCATACATACCCAGCCAGAATTTCCGATGGAAGGGCAGCCTTTTTTTTCTTTTTTCTTTCTTTCCCAGTGACCTTTTCCCTCCATAACAAGCTGCTGATATGTTAGAATTTACTGGGTTATAAACATTTTTTATCGAGTAGGAGGAAGCTGGGTGATTTGGCATCAGCTTCACTAATAAAACCCAGGGGAGAGGCTGTGATGTTTGACACCAATAAAGGCATGGAAGAAGCTGCAGCCTTCTGGGATGCTGGTCACGAATGACAAGGGGCGTGAGTGAGTGTCAGTCACGTAGCTTCGCTCTGCTGAGGCACTTCTGGAAGGAGGCCAGCTTGCTGGCACAGAAGAGGGAGCTGGGAGGGACCTGGTAAAGGGCTCCTCTGTTCTTTCCCAGTGGTACAAAAATTGTGCGATCTATCACGCGGAGCAGTGAACTGGGGTTCCTAAACCCTCTTTTCCTGCAACTGGGAGGTGAAGAGACACTGCACAGTTGAGATATCTAAGAAAGTATGAGAATCTTGATGTTGGGTTCAGCACTGGTCGTACAAGAACATGGAGAACTCACATCATAGTTCAATCTTGAAACAGAATTATAACTATTTTTATTGAGGTAGTTCCAAAAGGAAACCCAGACTCTGCTTGTGGTGCCAGGTGCTGAATAACAACGCAGCAAAAAAGATGGTCCAAGTTCATCAAGAGCTCACAGTCTAATATGTCTCTGCCTCCTAAGGGAGCAGTGATTTAAACTGGTCAATAACTAACTCATTCCACAAAAGCCTGAATAAATCATCTGATGACTAGATATACACACATTATAAATGTTTAGTTCTGATAATATATGACTGAGCCGTTATTTTGACAAATAGCTAGTGAATAATATATTTGATGAACTGCATAATATTTTACTAATGATTAATTTATTCATTCGAGACAAACAAACAAAAACCCAGCCTTTTCCTCAGCTATCATAAGGAACTCTAAGTAATGGCTGCAAAGAGCTTTGAGATCCCTGAATGAGCCGTGTCTGTTTTTTCTCATTTTATCATTGTGTATTTCTAGTGATTTATTACCAGGGATAATAAATTCATGGCTTATGTTATGGACAGCCTCATTTAAGGTTATGACAGATCCTCTTCAAAAGCTCCTGATTTTGTAATGCGCACTAAAATCTGCAGGAATTTGGCATTTAGGCAGTTAAATACCCACACGAAGTGCTTAAATACCTTTTTTAAGTCTGGGTGAAGCTTATCTGAAACATCACCTGCTTCTTCTGACTGGAGGCAGAAGTGTTGTGGTTGGGGATAGTTTCAGTAGGGCTAGGGACTACAGGACAGTGGTCTGTAAGGTTTAGTTGAGGATTGCCCTGGATGTAGTTCCCCCTCACTGTTAATCCCATTCAGAAATATAATTTCTGTGAGTTCACAGAGAAGATAAAGGACCAAAGAGCGGGAGCGCTTCCTCAGAGCTTTTCTGCAAAGGCGCACTGATTGATTACAGATTGGACGCTGCTCCAACTTCCTTTCCTAAATGAAAAATTGAGAGCTCTTAAAAATTGAATAAAATATGCCATTCTAAGAAGGATTTCCACTGGCATGAGTACAATAGGAGGTAGTAGTGGGCTGCTCAATATTTCTGTGTGTAGTGGCTAATCCTTTACGACTCAGTCCCTTTGCACTGTCCCTGTGGCACCTAATGATAACTCATCTGTAATTGGTAAGGGCTTCAGTTTTGTGTCTCCAGACAAAGCTTAAATCGCTCACATTTGGGAAAGCTCCGACTTCAGTTGCAGCTGGAGCCATCCAGGAGATTATTCCTTTTTGTAGCTACTTTCAGGGCTGCAGAATCTGGCTTTGTTCCATGCTGGAAGAATCTGGAACGGCTTGTAATGTTGTCACTAGACAAAATATTGTCAAAATAGCTCATTTCTTAACTTTCTCTTTTGCCATAGTCACTAGTGACCAGAGAGGCCAGGACTTCAAAATGTGTTGAATCCAATTGATCAGTCTGAAACACTATACTACTAACAAAATAAAGCATTTTGACAAAATCTTACCTTGAAGAAAATATTTTTCTACCTTACGGAGACAATTTCATTACACCTAAAATGCAAAGACTTTGCGATCTTGTCAATTGCCTTCCACCATCCTTGTGGAACTACCCCAGATCTGCTCCCCCTTTGGTGCACAATGCCCACCACTATGGGTGAAAATCCCACCCGAGTGGTACCAACTCTTGCAAGACTCTGACAGAGAGCCGAGCTGTTTCTATTCCAGCTGGCAGACAGCAGCTGTGCATCTGAAGTCTTCACCTTCGGATGCTCATCCACAGTCGTACGGTAGACAGTCACCAGTGGAGCTGGCGTGTTCAAGTGCAGAGATAAAGCACTGTCTTTTTTAAAAGACATGATGCAAATATCTCAGTCCCCAGGAGTGAAAACAATAAACTTATTTTTATGACTCTTCTGCAGAAGAAAATTAAGTCCAAACACAGTTTGCAATTATGCTGTAAGCTTATTATATAGTAGCATTCAGTCTCTTCCACACTCTGAGTTTCTCCTTTGTTATATGCGAGAAGAGCCGATAGGACTTTTTCTGTCCCCTGTTAGAGAGCCATTTCACAGGAAAGTATTCTCAGATTTCCTTTAATCTACCACAGGCCACCCAAGATACTTCAGCCACCCTAATATCTGCACGCACCTCAAACATCAATGCTCTTGTCTGCACAGAGGCATGTGTGAGGCTCTGTGAACAGCTACAAGCATGGTAGGCTCTGCTACCTCCCTACCTCTGCAGTACACATGAAGCTTAAACTGAACGTGGACAGCCTGAGTAAATACGTATGTGGAAGGCAAACCCACCGCTTAATGGTAATGGAGGCAATCCCCCTTCGTCTTACCACACCAGCACCCCTATCTTTGTGTGTGTGTAAATATTCCAGGAATAAAGTGCCCCTGGGCGGTGCATATACCTCACAGAAACATTGGAACAAGTTGTTTCAGCATCCGATTCTTCCCCTTTCAGATCAATTAAGCTCATCTGAGATTATCAAACAATCAGCAAAATGTCAGTTCTGGCATTGCTAACTTATTAAGATATGTGTGTTCGGTGTGCAATCTTGTGGTAGGATGGAAGACTCTAGAATATATTTCTCTCTGGGTTTGCAGTGCTATTGCTCTGTGGCTTGCTTTCCCTGCTTATGCATGCTGACGAGATTTACTGTTATGAATTGCCCCACAAAACTACCTTCAAACTCAAATTTAATAACCGAAGTATTATGAAGATCAATATTATGGCTATTCTCATTCATATGATTAGCACTAATATAATTTTGGGAAATATTTATGCTGCAGTAGTGACTAGAGACCTGGATTAAGAGGAGATCCAGCATCTATACAGAAGAAAAGACACTGTTCTCTCCAGCTGTGTACTGAAGTGCAATACTCAATCTCTGAGTCTCCACGGGTTCGGATATTTTATGTAAGTTATCTAATAAGATAACGAACCAGCCTTACAATCCCTACAGCCATATTGCTAACTGTTTGAAAATCATGAGTCAGTCTCCAAAAAAGAATTAAGAGATTGGTTTTAAAATTCATGAGACTTTTTAAATCTGATAAACTTCAGATTTTTTTTTTCTTTTTTGCCTTCTGCTTTCTGAGTACGTAGGAGTATTATCAAGTTTTCCTCTGCAATTACGAGGGCCGTAAACTTACTTTAAAAATTGAGTTGAGACTCTTACATAATCACAGGACTCTCGAAGTGTGGGCTTTGAACAGACATGAAGTAGTCTTGAGATGCAGTTCATCACGTGACTCGGCAACACTCGCCTGCTGAATCGGTATGGCACAGATTTCAAATATCAAATACTCCCAAGAAACAGTCAGGAGTCCTTTACGAGTGAGAGGGGGAATCTGAGACTTTCACAGTCTGCGCATGAACGGGGGCTAAGGAGAGGAAAACAGGGGGAAGGAAGACAAAATGCAAGGAGAACATATTAGTCTGGTGGGGACTGTTCATTTAGCTTTAACCAGAGACGAACCTAACAACCTTCTTTTCTTATTCCCGTCTCTCCTGCTTGCTCTTAACCATGCAACACGCAGCTTTCCCTGGGTACCAAGCTCTCTGATTAGCCTTACCCAGGCTGTGCGCCTGCACTCCCCAGGGAGAGCCCCAGACATTTGGAGGGGAGTAAAAAGTAATGTTCTTTCTGGGTTTTTGCACAAGAGCTGGAAGCTAATACTGAAATATTTAATAAATACTCAATAGGCAGGTTTTCCATTACTGAGAGGGGAAGAACCAAAGAAAGGGGAGGAAAAGCAAAATGAGATTGGGCAGGGATGTGTGGACAATTAAAACACCTTTGCCCTCTAGATACAATGCTGGATTTTTGCCTCATCCCTTCTTCCACCTCCAGGTAGCTGTGGGGAGGCAGCATCCCTCACTGCTCAGTGTTTGCACCCTTACCCAAGCTGAATCCCTGGAGTGCACTGTGACCCTCAGCTACCAAAATCAGTGCTTAAACCAAGTCTGTGCTCCAGGAGACCTGCCAGTCAGTACCAGTCCACAAAACGTTTGTCTGCATCTTGCAAAGGGGCACTTTTATTGCAGAAACGACAAGATCTCTAGCCACATCAACAGGGGCGTCAGTGTCAGGACGCTTGTGAGAGCTATCACTAAGTCAGTCAGTGTCCAGACACAGGTCCCAGCTATAGCTTACATGAGAACAGCTCTTCCACTGGCTTTTCGTGATACTCACTCATGGGAATGAGAGGCTGATGCAATATTGGGCATATTTCAGCCTCCAGTCCCTGTTGTGCTGGCTGAGAGCATAGTGACCAAATGGTGTTCTTCTTCAATGAACTTTGCCAAAGGTGGATCCCTGGGAGATGGAGAGCATCCAGAGGCTTCCCCTTAACTGGGCTCTAAAATGTCTAGCTGCTCCCTGCCCTTGCTGACACTGATGGCAGGAGAAAGCACAGCATGGGTTTTGGGGCCAGCAAGTGTTGAAGGGTGGCATGCCATACAGGCACAATAAAGGAAAATGAGTCCCTTCAATCTGGGCTAAGGAAGTCCAGGAGGCAAAACACCTCCTGGCATAATCCCAGAGCAGACAATTTCCGTGTCACTGCTGAAGAGTGCCGTACCCCATCAGCACAATCCAGCCTGCAGGAACACAGTGCCATAGCTGTCTCTTGCCACCCCTAGACAACGGCCTTGCACAAGCAGAGTCTGCGTTTGGGTAAAATTTGGCCCTGCAAGGCTGCATGAGAGCTGCATACAGCAAGGGAGGGCACGTTAGTGTAATTCTGCCATAGCATAGCTTTTCTGGAAGCTCCTCTGTCTCCAGGTAAGCTCTTTCAGTGCAAGCAGAAGCACAAGCAGGCCTGACCTGATTGGGAATTTGATGTAGTGGCTTCCTCTCCCAGCTGCTTACCCCTCTGCTGGGAGCCGTCTGCACATTACAGCAGATGTCAGATGCGCTCAGGTCATGATTCCAAGCTTTCTTTTGCAGCCATAAGGGCTAGAGACTCTTCCCTCCCTCCCCACACTCATTCCTTAATTAATGCTTAAATTCTGATGTCATCACATGACTGTAGGAGCAGAGACCCAGGCAGGCATTTAGAGCTCTGTGTTGTCAGCGTCACTTTGATTTAGAAGCACAGCAGATACTTTCAAGAATCCCACCCCTCCACTACGTCCCACCCCGGCCCCGCTCACAGCTGCCGGTGTTGGACCTCAAGGTTTGCCTTTCAGGGCAGGTGCTGGAGCAGGTCAGAGGCTTTCGCACGCCGCCGAGTATGGGGACGGGGAGGATCTCTGTCCTGCTGAAACAGAGTGGTTGAAGAGCCAGGCAGCTGCGAGGAGTCCCACAGGGAGGGAGGAGGAGGAGGCAGCACCTGCTTGCAGCCTGCGCTGCGGAGTGCCTCCAGCCCAGCGCCTCGGTGGGTGTGAAAACCGCTGCAACCTGCAGCTCCCGTCCCTACCCTTCTCCTCCTCACCCTCGCGGTATTTCCCTCCTGATGGGATGTATTTAACCAGCAAAAATGACTCCCTGGTGAAGGGAACCTCACCGCAGCTTCCTCTAAATACTTCGTGGCCACTGTGTCAGTGGTGGCAGGCTGCAAAGTGCTGGGAGTGTGAAAGCGGGGCTGCTCACCCGAGACACAGAGCTTCCAGGCTTGGTGACCAGACATCAGTGTCCCCGACCTGCCAGCGGGGCACTGCCTAACCACTGCCTGCATCCCATTCCCCGGGAGCAGACCCAGTGCCACCTGCCCAGGGCTCGCTCTTCGGGCTCCGTGCTGTGCCAGCTCCTTCGCCGGGCACACGCGTGCTGCGGCACGCAGAGGAACCGCGGGCTCCACACAGGCATGCGTGATTTCACGCTGCCTGGAGAGGAAGTCCTAGCACAAAGGGCTGACCCAAACCCTTCTCCCTCCCTGCCGGAGGCAAGGCTGATTCCTGGGTTTCTTTTCAGATGTGTCCTTGGGTTCAGTAGCTGCACTTAGTAGTTTCACATGGGAAACCAGCCTGGATGGCTGCGACTGCCCCGGTGGGACGCATCTTGTTCCATTTACAAAGGCTGGTGGGTGGCAATCAGCAAAAAAGAACAGGAAAAAAAACCCCACCTTTCTGGAACCCAAGGGAAACATTAGGGGGATCCAGAAATAGAAAAACCCCTATTATAGGTACAGTCATGCCATCTCCCAGTGCTACTGGTGCCAGAACAAAATTATTCCATGCATCTAACAGGATGACTTTTTTTTTTTAATGTAACAGCTTCTCTGCTGAAATAAGCATCTGCCTGATTTAAAAGCAGAATTAAAAATGTTCTCACAAAAAAAAGAAAAAAAAAAGAGTCAAGGCTTCTCCTTGGCTTGTTAGCCTTTAAAATATACTCCCAACCCACTGGACCATAGTATGCTGGTCTGAAGAAATGTGAGATGAACGTGCAGAGTCATTGCTGCCGCAGCATGCTGGGGAGCAGCCTTGGGAGGTCTGCCGGGCAAGGGCCTCCACTTCTCATGCAGAGGGGAAAAGATCCCCCCCACCAAGCAACGTCTGGGAGGGGACTGTGCAGAAAGCTCCCTCCTAGCCCAGCAGGACGCAGATCTCTCTGGAAAGATTAGGTGACTAAAAATATTTGTCTATGCTGCTTCTGGGATTCATTGGGAGCACGGTTAAAATATTTCATTCTGGATTCAGAAAGGGTAGTTTTGTGCTTGAGCATGCAACTCTGCAGCACTGTGCTAACGCTCAGTCGATCGAGCTCAGAGCTTACCCGGGTCAGCAGGCAGGGCACCCAGTTAGCGATATGCCTTTCTAGGCATACAGCTCACGTGCGTGATTTCTCCGGAGGAACTGGCATATCCTCACCACAAGCGCTCTATCAGAACATGAACTCATCGACTGCATTGCTTCTGCGCTATTCCCTACGGCCTGGGCGTGCGCTGCCATGCAGAGAGGAGGGTCTGCCCTTCCCCAAAGCTTGGCCAGATGTTCTGTTCCCGTATCTCAGCAGCTCTGAGCGTATCAAAGGCTGGTGCATTTATGCTTCCGCTTGCCCTCTGTTCTGAAGAATATCAAAGAGAAGGAGAGGTGTGTCCTTCTGTCAAGTCCTGCAGCTGCCAGTGATGTTCGCAAGCTCTCGCCGTCTGAATCCAAATGCAGCCAGAGCAGCTGCTCCTCCAGTCCCGAAGAGGGCCAAGCTCCTGGTCTGCTCAGCCCAGTGCTTCCAGGACTAAGCGCCATACGGCTCTGCCCCAGCCATTCTCTGCCATCCCCCACTCCTGCCTTCATTCTGCTTATGCAAATATATTAAATTCTTCCCATATGCAGGGAGAGGAATTATGCAGGGAACGTAACAACAATTGTCCCTGAACTGCATGAAGAATGAAAGTTGTGGCTACAGGAGAGGCTATGTGATGGAACTGGCTGGTTTATGCCCGTCACTGAATGGCTCGTGTTTGCCAAGCTGCTGTGTTAGAGCTGGTGAGACAGGAATGTAAATTGTGGCTCTCTTGTAAAGTTGCATAAACTTGTAGTAATGTCATTTTTAGATTAACATTTACATTGAAGAGAACACTAGAAGTCTTCATTGTTTACATGCACTATGGAAATAGATTTAAATTTTTGGTTTACACACATTTATTTACAAGGCACTTACTGATTGCAAACCAATGTACATCACTCGTTTACATGCATAATGTAAACTATGGAGATTTCGTATTTTTTGCCATGCAATGCTGTACAGATTTCCATTGCTCATTCCACACAGAGGCAAAAGCCTCCTTTCATCTCAGCTCCCTCTGTCCTTCAATTGCTGCGTTGTGTCTCCTAAACAAGCCTTGCCTCTGACTGGAAAACATAAAAGTTGATGTCCCCTTTAAACAGACAGCATAAAAACCTAATAGGAAAACCTTGTCAGCAGAACTTCAGCATGACTAAAAAAGCCAAAGCAAAGATTAAAAAGCCTAACAGTGCCTATCAGTTTGTACCAGCGCAAAGCATCACCTTAATGCTGTTTGAGAAGAACCTTCACGGTGCTTTTTTGGATGCTTCAGGCATCCAGACAACTGGTACAGGACTGACCAGGATACGTGTGTGAGAAAGGGACTATGGCTGCACCCGTGTTGTACCGTTGTCTCAGGCAGTAGCACCCCGGTCTCAGCACCCAGCTTCGTTTTGAACGAGCATGAGACTTCCCATAGCACAGCTGCAATCCTGCTGCTCACCTTGGCTGTGCCTCCCGTGCCCAGAGGTGCTGGGGAGATTTTTTTTCTTTCTCCTAAGATGCTAAAAGCTGAACCCAAAGGAAGTCAAAGCTGAACCCTGGCGAATTTTAAGATCTCAAAGTCTAAGAGTGACCAACAAGGACAGACAGTCTTCTTTTTTTTTCTCCTTTCCTATTTCAGGGACATAAAAACTACTTGCCAATTCAACGTAAATTGAATGAGCAAGTTGAAAAGCCAACAGCTAAACAAAATACACTCAAAATCAAAATGTTTCCCTTTTGACATTTTAAAAGTGGTATTGGTTGACTTCGTGTTTCGAGATGAATTTTTATGCCTAAAAAATTGCAAAAAAATAATGTTTTTCACTTGATTAATAAACTGAAAACAAACAGCAAAGCTTAAACCTTTCACTGAGCCTAAAATGAAAGTTTTGATTTTTTCATTTTACTGAAAAGTTGAACAAACATCTATTCCAGATCAACCCATTTTTAATGTTATTTTTGTTCCATACAACCAGTGAACCACAAAATCAATTATTTGTACAGCTCTCATGACCAGTAGAATAAATTCAGTGCAACAGAGAGACAGCAAAGGAGTCAATGAGGAGTGGAGAGATGGACAAAAAGAATGGAGTGAAAAAATGGTGGAAGCACCTCTAATAGATCTTGTCTCTGCCAAAACTCTGCATGCATTTTCATAACAACTTCAGTAGAGCTTTAATCCACATTGCTGCTGAAAACAGCAGTCTTGCCAGTCCCCTCAGTGCCCTTCCTGCCGCCATCCACACAGTCCTGTCCCTTTACTATCACCTGACCACACAACAAATGAGATCAGAAAAATGATCCAGTTGAAAAGTGATTTTTTTTCTTTTTTTTTTAGTTTTTCTTTCTTTTTCTTTTTTTCTTGCAAGATTACTTTTCTGCCGGATCACTTCTTCAGTTGTGGAAATCACAGGTTTACATGAAACCTGTCGGGAATTTCTGGTCATGAAAGGCAAAATTTCCATTACAGAAGCTGTTAAAAACAGTCATACAACCCCAACATTCACTAGCCAGATAATCCAAGTCCAGTGCCTGAATGGAGGGGTTGGATTCTGCTTTCACTTAGAATAAATAAAGGGCATAACACTCCCAGTCAGACGGCCAGGGATAGCAGCCTTATAAACCCTGGTGCTGTGCCTGCAGGGCCTGGGGCAGCGGGCGATGCTGGATATGCTTGAAAAGATTCTCCAGCCGATAAATTGGTGCATTTTCCTTGAAGACAACAGCTTCACATATTTATGTCACAGAGAATCTGGCTCATTGTTTTTAATTTGTGGTGCCATAAAACTTTGAAAGTTTTGTGAGACAGTTTTGTGAGACCAAAATTTTTTTTACTTCTTTTTTTTTTTTTTTTCCTTTAAGGGAGAATTTAAGCAGCAGAACAGCATAAGCCCGTGCTACGTGCACAGTGAAGAGCCTCGCTTCATGATAATTCTCTTCCTCTTTGCCAAGGGAACGACACATTTAGGGAGCACGTAGCTGCTCAGATTTGTGGGTTTTCTAGGACTAAATAAAAATCTCTAATGCAGCCAAATGCATTCAGTAGTGCAAATCCCTTTATGAGCACCCAGTTTAGTGTCCACTCTGAATCGGAAAACAGGAAAATCACAGAAATGGTGGTTAGACGGGACCTTGGGGGTCCCTAATCCGCCCTCCCACTTGAAGCAGGGCTATCACCAGCTCTTGAGGACATCAGCTGTGGCTTTGTCCAGCCAAGCCTTAAAAACCACCAAGGACGGAGATGCCCCTCACCTCTCCTTTGACCTGTGCCAGACCTTCACCAGTCTCCTGATTAAACAATTTTTTGGGGGAAAAAACAAAATCAGCTTTCTTTCCCCAGGCACCATCCCAACTGATTTATGGCTGGCTTGTGCAGACAGTTACTCGCAACCTTTCCTGTCTCAGGAGCTGTATTTCCTTTTTATATATCCAGGGACCTTACCGTAACTGGTGTACGTAAGCAATCCGTTCTGTCCTGTCACTCTGCAGGCGGAGGGATGGGGCAGGGCTTGCTGGTTGGTTGTCACATCCCCCACGAAGTTTTGAACCCATTGGTGCATTTTGACCAGACTTGGCAGAGGTCTCAGAAGTATTCTGTATTTGCAGGTTTCATGAAATTAGGCAGCCTCTGAATGGTCCTGCTGCAGAAGTTGCAAGGCGA